>NC_056627.2:283747800-284090300 GCF_002870075.4 Lactuca sativa | reverse complement strand
ACAATGAGAAACAAAATCGTTTAAAATCTACTTTAAATTGGAGAAAATATGTTGATCTATTATTTAGTATTTCCAAATATTTGAATCAAAGGATATTGATGAAGATAATAAGGAATGGGAGCTGATTAACGATTTTCAAAAGATAATTGAAAAATATGAGGCGTGATTTTATATTAAATTCAAATAATTGTCAAAAATAGATGAATTAGATGCATATTTAATGAGATTTGATTAAATGATGATTTTAACTTTTTAAGGGTCAACGATTTTGAATGATTTAAATATATTGTTTTCTTAATTAACATTTTAATCATAAATGTCGGAATCCGAAAAAAATAATCATTTCCTAAATCAACATTATGAAAGGATTTTAAAAAAAATCCTATTAACATTTTTAGATGACATCATCAAATTGATCCAAGGGTGGAAAATTATAAAAGAAAGTCAATCAATGGACCTGATTGTTGAAGATGATGTAATCAGGTTTCTCTTTTAATATATATAAAGATGCTAGGAGGTATGCTAGTTGTATATGTGGTATACTTGTATGAAAGACCATTGGGGTAGCCCATGTTACTTGGATCTAAGACCATGCGGGGAGCCCATGATTTTCTTATTAAAGACCATGGGGGAGCCTTTGACACTTAGGTGTCAGACCATGTGGGGAGCCCATGGCATACTGGAGTAAGACCCTGAGGGATGCCCATAACATCCTTATATGTTTATATGCTTGGCTTGTGTATGCTAGTTGATTATGTGACATGTGGTACGTTAGTTGTTTATGACAGTATGTGATATGCTAGTTGTCTTTGTGATACTTGCATGGAAGACCTCGGGGGGAGCCCGTGGAAGTTGGATATCAGACCCTGTGGGGGAGCCCATGACATTCCGTATATGTTGTATGCGTGACTTATGTGGTTGATATGATTTATGTGATTATGTGGATTGTGTGGGGTATCACTAAGCTTCGTGCTTACAGTTTTGTTTATGATTTCAGGTATCATTGGTTTTGAAAGGAATGACCCGACTTGATCGCAGTGCACACCCGTGTTTTCCGCAATATGTGATTTTGGGACGAACTCTGATAAATGTTTTAATTAACAATGTTTTTGGAATGCTTGAATTTAAAAGATATATGTGTTTTGACTATAATAAAAATGAAATTTTACCCTTGATTTTTGGGTCGTTACAAAAACTATTTCCCATTATAGTATACATTCAAAAATATTTACCTTATTAGTATTATTCTAAATTTAAAACTAATATTATTGTCTTTTTTTCTTTAAAAAAAAAGGTTTGTCCATGCCTCCTGGAATGAAACAACAAACAAAAAAAAATCGAAAACTAGGGCTATAATCATCGTTCTTCAGCCAACAACTTCCTCCGCCCATCGCCGGCCACTTACAGCTTCCTCTACCTATTGTTGGCCACCTGCGCCCTCCTCTACCCGTCGCCGACCACCTACCGGCTCCATAACCTGTCGTCTGTTTCAAGGTATGCAACCTCTTTTTCTATTCGTTTTTTTTTCTGTTTAATTCGTTCCATTCTGATTTTTTCTTGATTCTGATCCCTCTCCATCGAATTGATGATCAATTTTTGCTTATGTTTGATTTTTTGTAGATGGATTTTATCACAACTTTTTTTTTTTTATGTTTTTTTAAATGGAATTGGTTGTAATTTTTGCTTCTTTCTTGATTTTGATTCTTTCTTTATGTTTCTTTTTTTCTTGTTGCAGGGCCGGTCCAGACGGTGGGCGACCGCCCAGGGCCTACGACTCGAGGGGGCCCAAAAATTCTAGAATATATAGTGTATATATATAGCTTTTTTATCTATGTATTTAATTAGGGGGCAAAATTAGTCCAATATCACATTACCCCAATAACCCAACAAATTAATAAAATGGGCCGCTT
Source organism: Lactuca sativa (assembly GCF_002870075.4). NCBI lineage: Eukaryota > Viridiplantae > Streptophyta > Magnoliopsida > Asterales > Asteraceae > Lactuca > Lactuca sativa. The sequence continues at coordinate 284,088,390 of NC_056627.2, read as the reverse complement.
ACATCTTCACTTGATGTCGCTGTCTCGCTGAAGCCCTGAAGTGTATAACGTGATTCCAATTTTGGTGAATATCAAATAGGAACGAGACTAAGGAAGGTAGCGGGAACGTGGGAAATCAAGATTAGGGTGCCATATGAATCGGTAGGTAATTGAATCGACTCGACGCCTCACCTTGATTCTGTCATATTGAATCGACGATTTTCTCTCACGATCTTAAATCTCTAATGACTAATTGTCTCTCAAATCTACATAATACATCTCGTTTCCCGTTTCCGGTTTCACAATTCTCACTGTCTCACATCTCGATTCTCACTTTGTCTCTCAGTATCACACGTCTCTCTGCTAATCATAAACTGATTGAGTGATTGATAATCACCTAATCGGTTGATTTCTCATATTCTTCTGCCACAGTGCAAGTGTGCAACCTGCGAGTTCATTGAAGATTTGAAGAAGGCTAAAATCGACTATTGGATTCAAGGACAAGGACACCACTCACCAGGTAATTGTCTAATCAATTTCAATCTCTTAATTCTCATTCAATTCGTTGGTTTCATTCTGTCATTAGATTCAAGTAAATTAGATTCAAGTAAAGCTGTAAAGAGGAATATAAAGAATTAGGGAAGCAAATTTTTGTTTCACTAATTTAGGAAAATTTTGTTTCTGATTTTCTGTATCAAATTGCTTAGTAATTCAGTTTCAATTTGCTTCTGACTTTATTTTTACTTTATCAGATTCCTGTCTTCAAAATTTATCATGTTTTGCTTGTGACTTTATTTTTCAGAATTACAGCTTTAAAGTTCAAACCTTCAAAGTATTACACTACTAGATATATGACTTGAGTAACTGACAAGGTAACATTGTAATATGATGTATTGGTTATTTAATTTTTGATATTATTTTAGTTATCATATTAATGTTTTTTATTATTGATTTTTACAGCTTGCTTATATATTAGGCTGTATCAGTTCAACATATTTCACAAAGAAATCAGGTGTATTCTTTTCTTAAACTAGTTTTTACTTTATTGTCATTTGTCAATCATAAAATGTTTTCTAAAAAACATTTATCCGGTAGTGAAAAACGAAAAAAACGAAAAATTGTTGAGGCGTCTTTACAAAAAGAAAAAGGTTCTATGGTTAAATTTCTAAAACCAATGAGTTCCAATGAAAATGTTGCTAGTGTTAATGAAGAAAACATTAATTTAAATGAACATGATAATAATTTGAATGAAGAAAATATTAATTTGAATGGACAAGATAAAAACATTGATGAAAATGTGTCTAGTTTGAATTAAGAAAACATTAATTTAAATGAACATGATACTAATATAAATGAAGAAAATACTAATGTAAATGAATCTATAGATATTTTTGACCCTAGAAATTGGGATACTCTTGATATTAAATCAAGAGATATTCTAATTGAAAAAGGGCCAATAAGAGAAATGAATCTTGTGTTTCCTAAAGATAAATTTTCTAGACATTTTTCTTATGCATTTTATACTAGAAAGTTAAATAATGGTTTGTCACGTGATCGAAAATGGTTAGTATACTATAAAAATTTAGATAAAGTTTTTTGTTTTTGTTGTAAAATATTTAAATCTAGTAATCAAAAAAGTTTTTTTAACAAATGAAGGATATAATGATTGGAAACATCTTAGTGAGAGACTTAAAGAACATGAAAATAGTAATGAACAATTTGTTTGTATGAGTCATTGGAATGAAGCAAAACTAAGATTAGATAAAAATCTTACAATTGATAATGAATTACAACAAGAAATAATAAAAGAAAAAGAACGTTGGAGACAAGTATTAAGAAGAATAATAGCGGCTGTGAAATTCTTATCTAAATATAATTTGGCTTTTCGAGGGTCTAATGAAAAACTTTTTCAAGATAACAATGGTAACTTTTTAGGAGTAATCCAAATGATGGTTGAATATGATGGTATAATGCAAGATCATATAAGAAGAATTGAAAATAATGAAACTCATCATCATTATCTTGGCTATAAAATTCAAAATGAACTAATTTCTCTTTTAGGTGACACGGTTAGAAATTCTATTATTAAAATAGTTAAAGAGGCAAAATATTTTTCTATAATTCTTGATTGTACTCCCGATGTGAGTCATCAAGAGCAAATGACTTTGATCGTAAGATGTGTGAATTTTTCTTCTAAAAAAAATACAAGTTGTTGAATATTTTTTAGAATTTTTAAAAGTAGATGATACTTCTGGTTTGTGACTTTTTAATGAATTATTAGATGCATTGAAATTGTTAGATCTTAATGTGGATGATATAAGGGGTCAAGGTTATGATAATGGGTCTAATATGAAAGGAAAACACCAAGGGGTTCAAAAAAGAATGCTTGAAATTAATTCTAGAGCTTTATATATGTCTTGTGCTTGCCATAGTCTTAACCTTACGGTTAGTGATATGACACTTTCTTATGAAAAAGCTGTTTCATTTTTTGGAATTGTGCAACGCCTTTATACATTATTTTCTAGTTCTACTAAAAGATGGAAAATATTGTTAGATAATGTTCCAACTTTAACCTTAAAATCATTATCTAATACTCGTTGGGAAAGTAGGATTAAAAGTATAAAAGCAATTAGATTTCAAGCTCCTCAAATAAAAATTGCTTTGCTAAAATTAAGTAAAACAAGTGATGACCCAAAGTCAAAAAGTGAAGCTAAAAGCTTACTTAAATCTTTTGGGAAATTTGAATTTTTAGTTGGTATGGTTATTTGGTATGAAGTTTTATTTGCAATTAATATTGTAAGTAAAAAGTTGCAATCTAAATCTATTTGTATTGATACTACTATTAACCAAATAGAAAATATTATGAAGTTTTTTGAAAATTATAGAAATGAAGGTTTTACATCAAGTATGAATATTGCTAAAACTATTGCACTAGATATGGGTGTAGAGCCTACATTTCCATCAAAACGTCGTATTGTTAGAAAAAAACAATTTGATGAAAGTGATCATGAAGAAGAGACACTATCAGTTGATGAGTATTTAAAAGTTAATTATTTTTTGGTTGTTGTGGATATGGCAATTGTTTCATTAAAAAATAGATTTGAACAATTAAAATACTTTGAAAGTATTTTTGGGTTTTTAAATGATTCAAAAAAATTAAAGTCATTAAGTGAAAGTGAACTTAAAGAAAGTTGTATAAAGTTTGCTACTACTTTTTCTAAAGAAAATGTTTCTGATGTGGATTCAAGTGAACTTTTTTCAGAATTGAAAGTGTTGAAAATGACTTTACCTAATGATATAAATTCTGCTGTTGAAATTTTAGAGTTTGTTAAAGCTGTTGATTGTTACCCAAATACTTTTATTGCATATAACATTTTGTTAACCATTCCTGTCACTGTTGCATCTGCAAAGAGCAGTTTTTCAAAATTAAAGTTATTGAAGAATTATCTAAGATCGTCGATGTCGCAAGAAAGGTTGAACGGATTGGCAATGTTATGTATAGAGAAAGACATGTTAGATAAAATTGATTTGGATAGTATTATTAATGATTTTGCATCAAGAAAAGCTAGGAGAAATATTTTTCTTTAATTTAGTTGTTTTTGTAATGTTGTGACCTTATTTGTGTTTTTTAATATTAATAGTAAATTTTATAGCGTTTTATTTTGAACTAATTTTTATTATCTATATGACTTTTGGGGGCCCACTTTTTCTTTTCGCCCTGGGCCCACCATAGCTTTGGACCGGCCCTGTCTTGTTGTCATAGATGATATGATCAGTTTTTGATTAGTTTTTGTTTGTTTTTATTTGTTTTGTAGATGAATTCTATTATAAACATGATTGACAATGATAATTTTTCTATAATCTCTCAAGCTGCTGTTGTAACTAATGTGATGAATACAGATAATGAACTTGAGTTCAATGAAAATTTGGAAAATGGAATTAGAGATGAAAATGATGAACAAGCACCTTTTGACAACAATGTTCAAGTACCTCCAACTTTTACTAATATGGAAGGGGCAAATTTGAATATTGATGACAATTAGATTGTGAAGCAATTAACGAGTAAGAATGATTTTACGCGACAGTGGAATGAGATATGGGTTACTCACAACAAAATTGTAAGAGATTTTCAACAGTGTACTTAAAAGCGCTCGTTTTTTTACCAATCACAACTTGTGTGCAACTTACATTCTATAGAATGGTGTATTATTTTGAGATGTGACGTTCTTTAGGATCTAGTTCTCAACAATGTTTTAAAACCGGGGTTGACCCGGCCGGTTCAACCGGTTGGACCGTGACCCGGGGTAGAAGGCGGGTCAATTGAAACCGGTTTTTTGTAAAAATACGAACCGGATCGAACCGGCCGGGTTTCCCCTAAACCGTGGTTTGACCGCTTATGTTGAACCGGTTAAACCGGTTTGACCCGTTTCAATAAAGTTTGGATAGTTGGATACAAGTAGCGAACGCCAAAACAACGAGTCGTTTGCGGTTTCTTCAATGTTTTTCAATGTTTAAACTTTGTGGACATCAAATTATTAGTTTTATATGTTTATGCATTATGCATGAAAGTAAAAATATATAGAAATAGAAAAAGACCATAAACCGGGTTGACCCGGCGGTTCAACCGGTTGAACCGGTTGACCCGTGAATTGGTCATCACACCGGGTCAACTAAAAACCCGGGTTTTAAAACATTGGTTCTCAAGCTATTGGAGATGCACATACTCCACATATTGTTACAAAACAAGTAGTTTTGATGGCAAGAGCAAGTGCACATTCCTTAAGATATTTTAACTGAGAAAAATGTATATTTGTGTTGATAACTCAAAGAGGTCGAAATGTGCAAGTAGTTAATTTGGAACAAAAAACTTGTACATGTGGTAAGTGGGAGACATTTAAATATTATTGTTCTCATATTTTGAATGCATGTGCCAAACTCTCTTTGAATAGTTGACAATATGTTGATAAATGCTACTTGGTTATATATTATTGTGCTACTTGGGCATCCGAGTTCTCCCCGCTTCCTCATGAAGCGTATTGGCCACAATTACCATTTAATGCATTACTTCCAAATTTAGAACTATTACGAAATATAAAAGGTCGTCCTTGTTCAACAAGATTAAAAAATGATATGAATATTAAAGAATAAGAAATGCCACTCTTTGTGGAGTTTATATGCAATCGGGTAATAATCGAAAACAATGTCCGTTTAAGCCAAAATAATTAAAAAGATAATATTTTTTTATGGTATTGTTTTGGCTATTCTCTTAATTTATTTATTTATTTTTTAATCTTTTTTATAAGTAATGATTTATTACCGGTTCAAGTTCAAACAAATTGTGATGTTTTTCTTTTTGTAACAAACAATATTGGAGTGTATGTGTGTTTTAATATAATTGTGGTGTTTTTTTTTGTAACACACAATGTTGAGTGTTTTTTACCTTAAAAACATTGTATCCGTAATGTTGAAGTTTTTGCATCTTAAAATATATTGTATGTTTAATTTTATGATGACTAAAAAATTATATGTATAAAAAAATAGATATTTAAAATAAAAAAAAATTAAAAATATAAATAAAAATTTTTATTTAAAAAAATGTCAAAACTTAAAAAATATTTAATAAAAAAACCGTAAAATGTAAAATAAAAGAGAAATGGGGAAAAGTTGGTTATATTTAAAATAAAAAAACAAAAAAAGTTAAAAAAAATGAAAAAAATACTAATATGGTAAATATTTTTGAAAATATATTAGAATAAAAAATAGTTTTTTTAATAATATTTTTATAGACAAAAACTCAAATTAAAAGCTCAAATTATAATTTTTTTATTAATAAAATTGAAACTTTATACCGTAAAATAATAATAAAAAAAATTATTATTTTGGTAATTAACAGTTAACCATAGGTTTTTTATAAGCACATGCAATCCGTGGTTTTTTTACCGTAAAATAATAATAAAAAAACACTGTAATCCGTTAAACTGTTCGAGTTCCGTCCAGGGTTCATTTATCTGTTTCGACCTCTCTCTGCGGCTGTGGTTGGATCGTATCACGATTAGGGTTTTTCTGAGTTCAAATTCGATCATGGAAGAGATAACAGATGGAGTAAGCAACATAAACATGTCCTCCGATTCTTACAAGAAAAACCGAATTCAAGTTTCCAACACCAAGAAGCCTCTATTCTTCTACGTCAATCTTGCCAAGGTAACTCCATTAATTCCTATCCGAAACCCTCTACTCTTCCTTTTGATTTAATTTCCACTTCGAATAGATTTCTTGTACGCAATCTTCGTTGATCAGTCTTTATTGACATAACCGTTTGCGTCATGTTGCTCTGTATTTAGGGTTTTTATACGGTTTAATTTGTAAATTCATAACTTTTTTTTTTCTTTTTTGATTGTACACCAGAGGTATATGCAGCAGCATAACGAGGTGGAACTTTCAGCGCTTGGAATGGGTATTGCTTTATCTACTTCCATGTTTTGCCATTTTTATTCTGGTTTGAAGCTTAACAATTCTGGAATCTCTAAAGTTTAAAGCTTCTATTACATGCCATGGTTTGTTTTACAAAATTTGCTGAAGGGAGGATGGGTTATCACTTCAATTTGCCCATTATTAATCTCTTTTTCGTTTTTCAAAGTACCCCCGTCTTACATTAACACCATTTCTGCAGCAATTGCAACCGTTGTAACAGTGGCAGAAATCCTGAAGAACAATGGATTCGCTGTAGAAAAGAGTGAGTTATAAGTTATAACTGATGCAAAAGTATAATACTACAGACAAATGTAGATTTATAAAGTTGTTTGATTACACTTTTGGCATGTGTATATGCAGAAATAATGACATCAACTGTAGAGATGAAGGGGGAATCCAGGGGAAGACCTGTCCAAAAGGCCAAGGTAAAAATGTAAAATTTCTAGTGATTTGAATATTCTGTTGATAATGATTGTTTTGAAAATTGTTTGTTCAGATTGAAATAGTTTTGGGGAAGACAGAAAACTTTGATGAGTTAATGGCTGCTGCACAAGAGGAGAGGGAATTGGGATATGCAGAAGAGCAGAACTGAAAGAGAGAATAATAGAATGTATGTGTGATTGCTATATGGAGTTATTTTCAGTTTTTTGTGGTATTAAGATTGTTTTTTCAGTTTGGTCTTCTAACTAAATTTGCATTATTGTTTTTGTCATCTTACCCTTATGTATCTATGCTGTCTGACTTTCTATACAAAACTCTTATATTCTAAAAAGGTCAAACAAATTGTTAACAAGAGTTTAAATCATTAACTCAAAAAAAAAAAAAAAAAAAATTCAATATCAACATTGAAGAACTGTAGTTTTAAGAAAAAGAAAATTCTTAAAATGGAAGGTAGCGACATTTAACAAAAGATAACTTTATCACGATATTTTCTTATCCAAAACATACTATTCCATGCAAAAATCCACGAAAAAATAGAACCCACAGATAAAAGTAAAAACCGAACCCACTAATAGTAAACATCAAGTGATCAAGACAACTACCGATGAATTTTGAAGGGTGATTTTAAAATCACCTCATGTATTCAATATTTATACCCAAAACTTATATAATAGTATATATCCTTTTATTAATATATTATGAATGATAATGAGATGTTAGATATAATTATATAAAGATGTTTAGTTAGACAAAAAGTATACCCCTTTCTATATAAATATATTCCACTACAATGCTTTTGTTAACACGATCTCTCACATCTATAAATAGATGTCCAATGGTTGTCTATAAATGTGGGGAAAAGTGGTGCCTTTCAATATGCGTAGAGTAATTAAAAGTAGTCTTGAGACCATTTTAACATGATGTTAATGGACATTTGAGGACTCTATTTCTATTTATAAACAGAAGATCAAAGAGAAAACATCAACTATATGCATATTGTAACTGTTTTAATGTTAAACTGGTAATATTAATTGTAAAACGAACTGGTGTAACGAAATTTTATAACAACGAAATGAAACAGACGGGTAAATTAATAAATCTGTTAATTGCCAAAGAAAGTTTTTGAACAACTTCTGAATTCCTCAATCCTAGTTTATTGAAACTCCACGTGGACATTTCAAGACCCACAAATATAATCAGAGTATCTCAAGAATTACATAAATGAATTTCGTCATTCGTGGAACTGTAAGTAACAGAAATGGCGCTCATTCCTCCTGCAGCTCCTACTCTTGCTGCTAGCAGCGCACGGCTTAGCGTGCTACCTCCAATCGTACGCGTCAGAATCGCCGGTCGCCGCCGATCTGCAGTTCTAGCCAACTTATCTTCTCCGCCGCGCAGTGTCGAAGCGGTGGATTGGGTGGATGCGACATCAAGCTTCTTCGAACAAGATACCAGGCCTATCATGCTATTTGACGGTAATAACAACACCTATTTACGATCAACGATGCTTTGTTTCACGAATTATGTATTTATTTTCAACAGCCTTTAAAATTACAGTCTCTGCATCTGCAATAACTTAGGTTTGCATACCTTTTTGCCCAAAATGATTAATCGTGCCGGTTTGATGACAGACGCACTAATTTAAATGACTTTTGTGTAATTGTTTCGTGTATTACTAACGTTGAAGCAAGAACACTTCATAATTTGAGACGCTCTCTGAAATATCACATGATCTACAGAAATCATGCGATAGTTTTGATATATGCAATCATCTATTAGTCGTGCCTGTGATAAATGATAATGTGTAGCGTTGTATGTATGTGACCACGTAAAACAAGCTGTTCAATTTTGCTAGGTGTCTGCAACTTATGTAATGGTGGCGTCAAGTTTGTACGTGATAATGACCGACAAAGGTTTCCATTCATATCCTTCTGATTCGGTTAAATTATAACAAAACAAATCAGTTTTGATTCAATGGCGTTCCTTCGTTTTCAGGAGAATAAGGTTTGAAGCCCTACAAAGCGATGCAGGAAAGAATCTACTACAGAGATCTGGAAGATCTCCTGATGATATTTCAAGTGTTGTACTTGTAGAGAAGAACAGGTAAAGTCATACACCAATCCTGCTATTACTGTAGCATGTTGTTCATCAACCTTTAGGTCACACAAGTAATTAAACAAGGACTCTGGTGTGTTTCAGGTCTTATATTAAGTCAGAGGCTGTGTTGAAGATCATGGAGTACATAGATTTGCCATTTCCCCAACTAGCTTTCTTTCTCCAGTTTGTACCTCTGTAAGACCTTTTCCTCACTGATCTCTCGTTTCTCTCTTTTACTAATAAAAGCAATTTGATTAATCTTCTATTCATTCTTAAATTTTCCCCTTTTCTTGAAGATTCATTAGGGATTTTGTGTATGAAAACATTGCGGACAACCGTTATGCAGTATTTGGTCGTTCAGAGTCCTGTGAAATTTAAGGTACTCATTCTAAGGTAACTTCTTATGTACTACTGAAATAAAAGATGTTCATTAACAAAAGGAGCTCATATGTTATTACAAAAGGTTAAAGTAAGCATAAAAATGACAATTGACAAATAGGGGGGAATAACAAATAAATGTTGGTCTAAGGTTTTAGGCATTTTAATGAAGGTTTAACATGGCTAGCTCTTCCATGTGCATTAATACAAGTCCCATAAACCTTTCTTCCTGGAATTGCTGACTTGATATACACACTATCCACCACAATATTTGTGCATGCAACACTTTTACTGCAACTTATGTTTATTACATTGTCCATGTTTGATGTCCCTGCGATTCCTCTGAATGTTATGTCACTCAACTTCACAGCTGTTGTCTTTGTCACATAAAGAAAAGTGTTAATGATTTAAGATTTTAAGGGTTGGAAATGGAAACAACTTTCATTCGATATCTAAGTTACTATTTATTTATTTATTGACACTGATACTTACTGAGGTTAGGCAATCTTTCTGAGTAGGACAGTAGTATTGGTCAATCATGATAGGGTTCCAAACTGCATCAAACTTAATGCCTGAAAATGAGATCTTCTTTGCATAACCAGTTCCTCCCTGTTGAAAGAAAAAAGAAAGTTAAAAAGGGTCCCTGTATTTAGGCTTTTTTTTTTTTTTTTCATTTATAGTCCAAAAAAAAAATCCTTACCTGATAAGATTTGATCCTTACTCCAGCTAGGGTTTTTTTCATGGTACAGTTTCTCACATCTACATTTTCCACCACATCGAATCCCCCATGTCCCAATGATCCAATGCTACACAAAAAGGTATATATATGTATATAGATTTTGACATTTTGTGCTTTGTATGTAATGAATTAATGATTTTATTTAATTATTTATGTTATAAGTTTCAAAATGTGTATAAGCTACCTGATTCCATGGCCTGGCCCACACATGATCCCGCTAATTTTGATATTAGATGAACCTCCACTAATAGCGATACAGTCATCTCCTGAAAAGCGGGTTTAAAAAAACTTAATATTTTTGAAAAAAAAACGAGCGAATTTGGAAAAAACAAAAAGGGTAAAAATGGAAATACCTGTTCCGATGACGGAGTCACGTATGTTGACATTGGTGGAACTTGCGATATTGATGCCGTCAGTGTTGGGGCTTGATTCAGGGGCGATGATTTTTAAATTAGAAAAAATAACACCATTGCATTTGGTCATTAAGAGATGAACTCGTGGACTATTTACATGTGTTAACCCATTCAATCGCAAACTGTTGCATTTTTTAAACTGTATTGCCTAAAATTAAAAAAAAATGATGGTTAGTTGATTACTTTGCTACTTGCAGTGCTTGTGCATTACAAGTTGTACCCTGGATGATGGTTACTTACCACTGGTCCACGGCAAGTTGTACCCTGAAATTAAGTGGAATAATAATATGTAAGAATTTATATCTTATATGAGATAAAAATTAGAAAAATAAAATACATAAATAATAAACTTACTGGTACTGGAGAACCAATGCAGGCATTTGTCCACCAAATACGTCCATTTCCATCTATTTTCCCATTTCCACTGACTGTAAGACCATTCACGGTATTAAAAGATAGCCACGTGTCAACATGATGGCCAAACCAATCGGTTTTTTTGGTTGGAGCAACGATGTTTCCTGACACCTGTTTTTGACAGTTTTAATGATCATGTGATGATAATGTGTCTTTTTATTTTTAGATACAGTCACATACATGATTCCTTTTTGGGAACTACTATGTTATGTTTTTTAGCATAAATGCATGGTGTTTGACTTTGACCAAATTTATCTTTAGCTATATGCATATACTTACCTGGATAAAGATACTAGAGGGCTTGCATGGGCCATTGAAATCCATAGGCTTCAAAAAAAACGTCCTCCCCGCTGGTATCACTAATATACTCCTTTTATTTGGTTTCGATTGACATGCCGCTTTCCATGCATTCGCAAAAGCCTGTATATGTATAATCTGCTTTATAAACTTGTACCATACAACTGTCCTTCATTTGTTACATGAGAAGGGTATTTACGTCTTTTGCACAGACGAGAGATCGGAACAAAAAGTTGCAATTTTTGTCCCATAACATCAGTCCCAGTCCAATACACGTCAAACAAAGTATAAGACTCTGTTTTGTTCTGTCATGTCATGTCTTGATCTGTGTTATCACACAGTACAAGCTTAATGTACAATCTAGAACTATATGAGGAGTTTGATTACCGGTGAGTCGTCGGTTTTCCCGTTTCCTTTAGCGCCATATGCCATCACGTTAAAAATGGTGGTGGATGCAAGACTGACTTTTGTGACACCAGTAGCACACGAGATAAATGAAAGCATGCATGTTAGCAAGACCACAATCAATGTCACCAAATGAACCTGCATGAATAACTTCACTTTTAGTAAAACTGGGTATGCATCTTTATATGTAAGGATCACAATTACTGCCAAATTTTTTTTACCATATTTAATTCCTACAAAAAGACAAAACATTCCCTGTTCCAAAACCTGGTTAGTTTCTGTTTTTTGTATTGGTTTAAGAATCTACAAAAAGACTTTGAAAATGAAAGAAGGCTCTCACCATTCTGGTAATCTGACAAGATATCATATGTAACCAACAATTAGTTCTCAGTAATGTGTCCGTACTCTCATGTTCATGTGTGTGCATGTATTTATATATACAATAAACTCACACTCACATATGTACGTGCTTTAAGGTGAAGCTATATAGGTGTTATTTTATTAGTTTCTATAATTTTCTACACAATGATATTGCTACCACTTAAAGAAACCAATTGAATTACTGATTCGTAACTTTGTCATAAAGTACAATGCCCAACATTGTGTACAAATACTTCCACCTTTAAGAATGTGATAGATTATAAGACCAATAATTACGACATTTTACGGTATATATAGAGCTATAAGATGAGAATACAAAATGACTTGGATTCTTGTGTGCTTTCTTGCACGATCTTTTTGTTTAAGGTATGCATTCTTATTAGAATTTTTCTTTGCTACGTATTATTTTTTTTGTGATTTTTTATTATTTTTACACCAAAAAAACTACAATGGATACGCACTTGCACACGTTATATAGGTATTTTAACCGATGGCTCTGTAGCCTACAAGTCTATCGGTTTAACTTGTATATCATGTATATCGTTACCCTTGGTCATTACAATGTTAATAAAATATTTTTCAACTCAGTCTCTTATTTAGAGGTGTCGATTTCAGTCCATTTATATGAAAAAAGATTTGTCTAAAGGAAAATCCGTTAAACGGGTCTAATGCCGTCAATAACATATTGTAATAATTTAAAATTGTTTTATTTGTTAATAGAATATATTATTATTTCAAATAATATAACTTTTTGTAATCATATTCATAAATTTATTATCTAGATAAAAATATAATTGGTGAGTCCAGATCAATTTTGTGACCCATAGTAAAGTTTAGAAATGGTTATGTAGACATGACATGTGTAATTAATCTGGTAAACGCAAATGTCTTGCTTAAAATATGGATTACGAAATATACGGCTGAATGTGTGTTGTAAAATGGTTAAGTACGGGCTGATTAAAGTCGGGAAAAAGCAACCATTTACAAATCACATGGATCTTTGCAGTTTTATACTCTACACACCACCTTTCACGCTTAAAGAGGGGTTATTTGGACTCTAAATGATATCATACCCTTATTATATCTCCTACACATAACTAAGCTTTGGTTTCAATTCAAAGTAACCACTAAGTAAACTTTACTTAGGAATTGAAGGGGGAAGCAGTAATTTGGTGTTAGTCGTTTCTTATATGGTTCACATGTTGTGTTTTCAATCCATAACTTTAGAGGTGGCAAAATAAATGGGTTGACCGAGTTGGGTATTGGGTGGAAATGAGTTTAGCATGTGTCATTAGTCAATAGTCATACTTGAGAGAGGTTTGTTGTAGAAATTTACCTATAATATGTTTTGTGTATTAGATGATTTGATAAAAAAATATTTAATTCATATTCAACTATATTTAGATAACTTTAAGATCAAATTAAAATTTAAAAAGACATTTGTTGATCAGTCATCCGATCAAATATCGTGCAACACTCATTAACGAGCAAGATTTTTTTTTTTCCAAGTATAAATATCGTCTCTCTTTAATATATTATATTAGGTATGTAACAAGTAATGTTGTATAAACTATTAACGAATCCATTTCTTAATAATTGGAAATGGATTTAGCTAACTTGCAAGTAACCATTAACTTGTGAAACCCAATAACTTCATGATCGGAAATGAGACTGCAAACGTTTTCAGTAAAAGAATAAAAGAATATGAAATCTCAAACGAATTTACATAATATTTTTTTGACAAAGTAGTAAGTTATAGTTGGTTAATTATTACAAAATTTAAAAATGTTCTAATTCATGCATGGGAATTTCAGAGGATATCAGTGCATGTAAAAACAAAACATTTCGGTTGGGGTAATTGGTTAAAATGAAGATTATGTAAAAGTTGAGAAGATATTTGATTTTATATATATGAATTGAGATTGTCATGTAGCTAATCCACTACCACTCACATCAGTTTCTTTTTTCATATTTTGCAATTATAGCACATGAAAACTTTATCTTTCCCAACTCATTCATCTCACTCAATTTTTTATTTTAAAATAAATATAAACTAATAAAAATTATACAAAAGTAATTTACATAATATTAAAAATATACAAATTAATTTAGAAACTAATTAAAACATAAAAAAAATGTTTTGTTACAAGTTTTGATGCATGATATACAAGTGATTAATGTAAGAGTTGAAGTTGATATAATTGAGTTAGTTAAACCGATAATTCAATCCACTCAACGAGAGATGTGAACCCACTAAGTAAGATATCATACCTTGGAGGTACCATGGTACCTTCCATAATTTTGATGATACCAACCTCCTTAAGGGAGGAGGGAGTCGTTCCCACTGAACCCATTGCCACATCGGCTTTTTTTTTTTCTCATCTTTTCCAACCCACAACATACGGAAATCTTATATTCTTCAACCCACTCAATTAAAAAAAAATACTAAACAACTAAGGTATAAATCTTAAAACACACGGTACAAGAGAAAATTAGAGAGAGAGAGGATGAAGTGGGTTCGTGAAACCAATTAAACAACCGGCTAAAGAGGGAGTGGTACCGACGATAAGTCTATTGCTAATTAAGATTTTACCTTGATTGTTTCGTATTTTTTTTAATTGAGTGGTGTTAAGTGGGTTGAGAAAGATAGAATTTCCGTGTGTTGTGGGTTGGGAAAGATGAAGAAAAATCAAAGAGAAAATCTGATGTGACAGTGGGTTGGGAGGGAACGACTGGGAGGAGCGAGTCGTTCCCATTGAACCCACCGAACCCACTAAATCCACTGCCACATCAGCTTTTCTCTTTGATTTTTCTTAATCTTTCCGAACCCACAACACACGAAAATCCTATCTTTCTCAACCCACTCAACCCACTCAATTAAAAAAAAATATACCAAATAATCAAGGTAAAATCTTAATTAGCAAAAGAGTTACCGCCGGTACCACTTCCTCTTCGACGGGTTGTTTAATTGGTTTCACGAACCCACTTCATCCTCTCTCTCTACTTTCTCTCTCTCATTTTCTCTTGTACCATATGTTTTAAGACTTGTACTTTAGTTGTTTAGTATTTTTTTTAATTAAGTGGGTTGAAAAAGATAGGATTTCTGTGTGTTGTGGGTTCGGAAAGATGAAGAAAAAATCAAAGAGAAAAGCTGATGTGGCAGTGAGTTCAGTGGGAACGACTCTCTCCTCCCTAAGGGAGGAGATAGTCATTCCCTCCCAGCCCATTCAACCCATTTTCACATCATTTTTTTTATATTTTTCAACCCACAACACATGGATTTTTTTTTTCAACCCACTCAATTAAAAAAATACAAAACAACGAATCTATAAGTCTTAAATCACATGGTATAAGAGAAAAAGAGAGAAAGAAAGTATAGAGTTGATGAAACGGGTTAGTGAAACCAATTAAACAACTCATCACTCCCAACCCTCCCAACTACCAAAGGAGTGGTATCTTGGAGGTACCAATGATAACTCTATTGCTAATTAAGACTTGTACCTTAGTTTTTTTGTATTTTTTTTTGGTTGAAAAATATAGGGTTTACGTGTATTGTGAGTTGAAAAAGATGAAGAGAAAAAAAGAAAAGAAAAACTGATGTAGTAGTGAGGTTGAATGGGTTGGGAGGGAATGACTGAGGAGAAAGTCATTCCCTCCTAACCCACTCATGACTCAACCTACTATCACATCAAATTTTTTCTCCTTTTTCTTCATCTTTCTCAACCCACAACACATGAAAATCCTATCTTTTTTAATCCACTCAAGTAAAAAAAAAAAAACTAAGGTACAAGTCTTAAAACACATGGTACAAGAAAAAAGAAGAGAGAGAGAAAGGATGAAACAGGTTAGTGAAACCACTTAAATAACCCATCACTCCCAACCTACTGAAGAGGGAGTGGTATCTTGGAGGTACTACCGGTAGCTCTATTGCTAATTAAGACTTATACCTTAGTGTGTTTTTTGTATTTTTTTAATTGAGTGGGTTGAAAAAAATATGATTTTCATGTATTGTGGGTTGGGAAAGATAAAGAAAAAAGAGAGAAAAACTGATGTTGTAGTAGGTTGAGAGGGAATGTAAGATTTAAAATGCATAAGTTATATATATATATATATATATATATATATATATATATATATATATATATATATATATATATATAACGACAAATCTACACTATTCCTAAACTACTCCTAATACGAAATATGTCTCCAATGAGACTTGAACCCTCAACCAACACCCGGTATCGTGGGGCTAGAAGCCCTTTGGTATTTAAAATGCATAAGTATAAGCCATTACATTAACATATTATAACACCCTTAAGTGAATTTTAAGGATGTTATGTGTGTGAGGATTGAACATAGCACATCACACAATTTTCATACCCTATGTGCCGTGTGAAATGTCACACTTCTCATACCCATCAAAACTAGGTTTTTGGAAGTCAATCACCCTGGTGCATGTGAGTCCTTCTAAAATGTAGTCACAAATTCTAACATTCAAAATTGGTTATCCATGAATGTCATACCCATTCTTAACTCTTAACCCATCCTAAGTGGACGTACATGTTCACCATCAAAACCAAGTTCAAAATATCAAAAAAAATCCCATTCATATTAAAATATTTTAAGAATACATTTATGAATGCATACACATACTTGTAGTAATCATATAACTTAGAATAGGTTTTCATAGAGGAAAAGCAATTTAATTTTATTAAAGTATTATACAAACATATATTATTAAGTAAATACTCACATTAACAAGTGTCGGCACAACATTTCACTCTTAGTTTGTATCAGACACTTAGTGGTCACCTAAATTAACATCAAGTATAGTAATTAATGTTACATTCCAGATATATAAACAAAAGTTACACATCTAAAATAGATTTTCGATCATAATTAATCTTATGGAAAGTAATGTAAGCAATCAAAGTGAAAAAGGATTGACAAAAGGTCGGTCGAGTGGATTTGAGCTAGTAAATCCCATCGGTTGAGTAAAACTACATGTCTGCACACAATTCACCACCACTCCAATGATTTACAAGACAAAATAGAGATCTAGAGGTTTAAATTCAACTTTTTCTCTAAACGAGTTCATAAACTTCAATACAATCTTTAATCTTTTATAAATGCAACTAGATCCTAAAATAATGACTCCATTTGATAAGTTTAAACTTTATTATTAATGAATTAGATTGATAATCTAACTACTCAAATCCATCCAAAAGCAAATCTGGATTTTAAAATGAACGCATAAAGTCCAAATTTGGATTGAAATTACTACAATGACAAATTAGAAGTTATTTGTCACATATTATGGATTAGTTAACCTTATTCGAAAAACAACTTATGAAATTGATATCAAACAATATTAAAGGATGTTGTTGATAAATTGATGAACTATTAAAATGATCTAACAATATCAAACAATAATGACAATAGTTATGTAAGATTGAATGCATTTGCATTATCAAACAACATATTTTCTTTGTCATTATCGCAGAAGAGCACTGTCAACACGTCCGCACAATAAATGTCGATCCATATTTGAACCTAGCTCTCTCTCCATATATATATATATATATATATATATATATATATATATATATTAGGTTATTGTATTCTAACTAATTATTGTGTGAATGTATGAATGAATATGGGCCAATAATTTTACTTATTTTAAGAAAGTGATTAAATACATATTACTAAAATAAAGATAATTAAAAAAATAGCATCTAATTTCATTCTAAGGGTATTTTAGTTAATTAACATAAATTTAAAAAATGAAAATTGCAGATTTTAAGGAATAATTAATTCTCTAAACTTTAAAAATCTGATTTTTTGGATAATAAATATATTAATTTGGACATTCTAAAGGGATGTGTTTATGATCATCTTGAAAAAAAAAGCATTAAATTCTGACAGAATACTATAAACATATTTTATCAAGATTAATAATTTTTAATGAATACAAATTTTATATGAAAAGAATTTTAATATCTTAAAATCAATAATTACATTCATTCTTAACAAATACAACTATGAACATACATAAGTGACATTCATTCTGAAAGAATATATGTTGCTAATCATTCTGACAAAAAAATGCTAATCCATTCTGAGCGAATATTATTCGCTTACTTTCCATTCTTCACCAGGCTTCAAACTGAGTTTTCATTCTTCACCAAACTTTTTATTATTTACTTGATGTTATTTTTTTTCAGAATTTATAGCTTCATAAGAATTTATAACCTTGCTTCAGCAATGTCTGTACAAACATAAAAACAAATTGCATCAAATGGATCTGTGTAATTGCCAATATTTCAGTTAATTGATTACTAAGTAATAACATTATAGTACAAAAATAAAAACAAATTGCATCAAATGCTTTTGTGTAATCATTCCCTGGTAAATGATTCCCAACAATATCCAAGAAAGTCTATACATATATTACCACAACAAGAAATAAGAAATTAAGAAGAACAAAATCAAGATAAAAAAGTACAAGAGGTCATTGTTATTCAAAGTATGAATATAATAAAAAGGAAAACAACAATATTCTCTAACATCAACACCAAAAAAGAAGAATACAAGACCCATCTAACATCATGTCTCTTCGACATTTCATCGAACACCTTCGGTGCACTAAAAAATTCATCAGTACGGTGATATAAAAAATTACAGACATCGACAACACATCCATTAGAAGGAATGACCGAACACAATTATTGAAATCCCTTGTGAAAATGGTAGCAAATAGATTAGCTTTAACAACTTCACTCTTGCTCAATATCTTCGAATTCTAAAAATAGACTAGAGGCTTTTAGTATTCTATACATTTCTTTATCAATCAAATCCCAAAATAAAACTGATGTATGACAGTTTGGAATTAGAATCAAGTCTTAGAGAAAGCATGAAGAACAATTATTAATTCATATTTAAACCAGATGGTTTGTTTATTGAAATAAAAAAAGCAAAAAATGGACTTCCATCGACAAATATAATTATCAGGTCGGAAAGATTGGAAGAAAGACTGAAATAATAAAATTCAAAGTGGTTGTTCTTTCAACATACTTGATGACTTGAAGGCTTACTATCACGTTGATTAGTGTCTTCAAAGAAAACATGAGCAATGAAATCCATCTTGTAACATCCGGATTCCCAGGTACATTATTTATTCTTTATTTTGGAGATTTTGGAGGGACTCGGCGAGTTGATGCTTAGACTCGCCGAGTAGAGTCGCGAATTCCATCCAGGTTAATGACCGGACTCGGCGAGTCGAGTAGTGGACTCGCCGAGTCCGCGCTGTTTAATGAAGCCCTAATTCCCGGGGATTGAGACCTATTTAAAGGGGCTTATAACCACCAATTGTGGCTACCAGACCCCTGAGTGAAAC
Source organism: Lactuca sativa (assembly GCF_002870075.4). Taxonomy (NCBI): domain Eukaryota; kingdom Viridiplantae; phylum Streptophyta; class Magnoliopsida; order Asterales; family Asteraceae; genus Lactuca; species Lactuca sativa. The sequence continues at coordinate 284,068,976 of NC_056627.2, read as the reverse complement.
CCTAAGCGATCTAGAGCGTTTGTGAGGAAGAAGAGGCCATTTTTGATCCTTGTATGGGTGTTTTTGCAAGAAGAAGGTGACCAAGGAAAGAGGGAGCTGAAGAGGGTGCTATTATGTGGATTTCAGAGCCTAAGGACTTCATATTGAGGTATATATTCGATCCTTCTTCAGTTTTGGGTGTTAATCCTTAAGAGTTAGGGTTTCTAGCCCATTTAGAGTGTGAATGATGGTTCAATTGGTCCCTTCTTGTGTTGAGGCTTCGGATCTGGATCCAAAGAGGTCCAGAGACCTTAACTCCTTGATCTTTATGGGGTGACATTGGGTAATATGAGCTTAGGGTGACATATTGAGGCCATTTCTTCAAATAGAGCCATTGGGTCTTTGCATGGGATTCAAGATCCAGACTTTACGTGTTTATATTGCTTAAGGAGGCCAGATCTATGGGTTAGAGGAACGGATCTGACCTCAGGAGGTCATTTGAGCTTAAGCATGGCATGAACTTGTCGAGTCCCAAGAACAGACTCGACGAGTAGGGCTAGGGTTTCCCATAGTTCACTCAGTGAGTAACTTGCCGAGTTGGGGGAATGACTCGGTGAGTCAGAGGGAAATAGAGGACTGGAGTTCAAGGTGGAACTCGCCGAGTTCATAATGGAACTCGGCGAGTTGAGTCAGGGTGGCCCCGCGATTCATGTCAGGTGTAACCCGTCGAGCAGGGGAAAGACTCGACGTGTCATGCGAGACTAGAGGGATAGTGGACACGTGTAGACTCGCCGAGTCGCCCAAATGTACTCGGCAAGTCGGGTCAAAGTTTGACCGTTGACTTTGAGGGTTTGGTCAACGTTGGGGTCTTTGTGTCAAGAGAGGGGTAAAATGGTCTTTTACCCTTCTGAGGGTGCCAAGAGAGGATTGAGTCTAGTCTCGAGAGTTATATTTATGAGAGTATTTACTTTATGTGATTAGGCGGAGGCTAGACCATATTCCTACCGAGTCAGAGATTTACCGAGACACCTGAGGTGAGTCTTCTCACTATACTTGCCTAGAGTGGTAACAGAGTTATGTGCTAGTGTACTGTTGAGTTATGTGCTAGTATATTTGTATGCTATTTATGTGTTATTGTGATATACATGATTCAGAGTTTCTGGGGATAGGACCAATGGGTCCATAGAGTTAGGGGATAGAGGGTCCACAGAGAGTTGGGACTAGAGGGTCCCACTAAGACACACTGACTAGAGGGTCAGCAGAGTTATAGCCTTGAGTGGCTAATATGTGTTAGAGTGATATTTTGGGGAACTCACTAAGCTTTTATGCTTACCGTGTTATGTGTTATGTGTTTCAGGTACCAGTGATGATCGCGGGAAGGCGCCGACATGATCTGTACACACACCCGCAGAGTTTATTATGATTTGATCTTGGGATTTGTAATGAGATAACGTTGATACACTGTTTTCTTGAAAGTAATTATGAATGAATTTATATGGTTTTAAAAAGTGAAAAATTGTTTTAATTTTACGGTGTTACAAGTTGGTATCAGAGCCTTGGTTTGAGGGATTCAGATGCATCTTTGGGCGTATCTAAACTCAAACTGAGGATTTGAGAAATTTTTTTGATAACAAAACAATTTTAAAAGAGTAAAAAGAGTTTTGAGACAAACAGAGTAGATCCGTGTGTACGATCAACCAGCGCCCGAACGGTGATTTCCCAAAATACCCTTGCAATAAGTGTTATGAGATATATTATGTTATGATATATGATGAGTCATGTTACTGCATGCTAGAGTGGACTAGGTGTTCTTGTTAAGACTAGAGTGGCCTGATACATGATACCTTAGTCTAGGAGTTTTGCTGCTAGAGATGTCGAGAATGTTTAAATAGCAGTGAGGAGCTTACGAGAGATCTACTAGTGAGTAGCATATGATTTAAGAGAGTAGAGTACTTGGGATTTGGGACTCTAGGAGGAGGACTTGGGATGAATGCTGATGTGGTGTGGATGGTAGTATTGGGCCCGTACTACTGAAAACACCGGGTCAGTGCACAGTCCAAGTAAGAATCCATAGAGTACGAAGGAACAAGTAGGGTGGAGTATTCGAGTGTGAGTATACTCGAGCGAGTCCCTGATATTTTTATGTTGTATTTCAGAGAGAGAGATCATGGTTGGGACACACCACACACCAGAGAGCAGCGGTACTAATGATGAGGAGATCCGTAGGATCATTCACCGAAGGAACGAGGGAGAGCCTTCCAGTTGACCGCGGAGGAGGTCCGCGCAACGCTCGTTGTCGTGGCTGATACTTTTCTTGTGAGTTCTGTACCTGCCTTGGTGTTATTTGACTCGGGTGCGAGTCGGTCTTTTGTATCTTTGGCTTTCAGTCAGCACATCAGTATTAGACGAGAGGCGTTGATTCGACCTCTGAGAATTTCCATAGCTGACGAGAGGGCGGTGTATGCCACCGAGGTGATCCGAGGGTGTGTACTTGAGATTTTTGGCGTTGAGTTTCCGATTGATTTGGTTCCTATTGCGATAGGAGATGTCTGTGTCATCGTGGGCATGGACTGGTTGAGCAAATTTGGAGCGGTTATCGACTGCGAGAGACAGGTGGTGACCATACGAGACCCTAGTGGGGGAGTTCTTACGGTGTACGACGAGGGTACACGTTCTGGGTCAACATTTTGTTCGGCCGTTGGAGCGAGACAGAGTCTACAGCAGGGCTGTAGTGGGTTTGTGGCGTATATGATGGATATGAGGGTTGACTCAGGGAGGCCGAGGTCAGTTGATGAGGTTCCGATAGTGCGAGAGTTCCCGGATGTTTTCCCGGAGGAGTTGTCGGGCGTGCCTCCTGAGAGGCAGGTATAGTTTCGTATCGATTTGGTTCCGGGGGCAGCACCTATCGCCAAGGCGCCCTATCGCCTTGCACCTCCAGAGATGCAAGAGTTATCCTCGCAGCTTTAGGAGCTGTTGGGGAAGGGGTTTATTCGTCCGAGCAGTTCGCCGTGGGGAGCGCCTATCCTCTTTGTCAAGAAAAAGGATGGTTCACACCGGATGTGCATTGATTACCGGGAGTTGAGCAAGTTGACGGTCAAGAATCGTTACCCGTTGCCGAGGATCGATGATATGTTCGATCAGTTACAGGGAGCATCTTGGTTCTCCAAGATCGACTTGAGGTCTGGATATCATCAGATGAGGGTGCGAGATGAGGATATCCAGAAGACAACGTTTAGGACTCGTTACGGGCATTATGAGTTCGTGGTGATGCCTTTCGGGCTCACCAATGCAACGACGGCGTTCATGGATCTCATGAACAGAGTGTGCAGGCCGATGTTGGACCGCTCGGTGATCGTGTTCATCGACGATATATTGGTGTATTCGAAATCCAGAGAGCAACATGAGGAGTATTTGAGGGAGATCCTTGGAGTTTTGAGATCGGAGAGGCTTTACGCCAAATTCTCCTAGTGTGATTTCTGGTTACGAGAGGTCCAGTTCCTTGGGCACCTCATTAACCAGAATGGGATATTGGTCGATCCGGCCAAGATTGAGGCAGTGATGAGTTGGGAGGTGCCGAGATCCCCTACCGAGATCAGGAGTTTCCTAGGGTTGGTTGGCTATTATAGGAGATTCATCAGGGATTTCTCCAAGATCGCCGTGCCACTCACCAGATTGACCCGAAAGGGTGTTGATTTTTCATGGGGCCCAGAGCAGCAGGCCTCCTTCGAGACACTTCGCCAGAGACTATGCGAAGCCCCGATGTTAGCCCTTCCGGAGGGGATGGAGGACTTTGTGGTGTATTGTGACGCGTCGATATCGGGGCTGGGAGCGGTGCTGATGCAGTGAGGGCATGTGATAGCATATGCATCGAGGCAGCTGAAGCCTCATGAGATGAGGTATCCCACCCACGATTTGGAGCTGTGGGCAGTAGTGTTCGCCCTCAAGATCTGGCGTCACTATCTGTATGGGGTTCGGTGTACCATATACATGGACCACAAGAGTTTGAAGTATTTAATGGATCAGCCTAACCTGAACATGCTCCAGAGGAGATGGTTGGATGTGGTGAATGATTACGATTGTGAGATCCTGTACCACCCGGGCAACGTTGTAGCCGATGCCCTGAGTCGTAGGGCGGAGGGCGCCCCGATACGAGATGTTTGTATGAGACTGATAGTGATGACTCCAGTGTTTGACGCCATTCGAGGGGCCCAGGCTGAGGCCGTGAGACCAGAGAACCGTAAGAGAGAGCGAGTTATTGGGCAGGTATCGGAGTTCGTCACCGATAACCGAGGGCTTATGACCTTTCAGGGTCGGATTTGGGTACCGTTTGTGGGCAGAACGCGTACATTTTGATGGAGGAGGCGCATAGATCGAGGTTTTCGATCCATCCCGAGGCCACTAAGATGTATTTGGACCTGAAGAGAGAGTATTGGTGGCCCTGTATGAAGAGGGATGTTGCATGGTTTGTTGAGAGGTGTTTGACCTGTCGCAGGGTTAAGGCCGAGCACCAGAGACCGCATGGTAAGTTGCAGCCGTTGGAGGTTCCCGAGTGGAAGTGGGAACAGATTACCATGGATTTTATCACCAAATTGCCGAGGACTGCAAGGGGCGTCGATGCAATTTGGGTGATTGTGGACAGGCTGACGAAGAGCGCTCACTTCCTTGCTATCAGTGAGAGCTCTTCCGCTGAGAGGTTGGCAGAGTTGTACGTGAGGGAGGTGGTATCATGGCATGGTGTGCCGATCTCGATCATCTCAAATCGAGATGTGCGTTTCACTTCCAGGTTCTGGAAGAAATTTCATGAGGAATTGGGTACGAGGCTGCATTTTAGTACCACATACCACCCACAGATTGACGGACAGAGAGAGCGGACGATTCAGATGCTTGAGGACATGCTTCGGGCATGTGTATTTGACTTCGGAGGGAGTTGGGACACGTACTTATCCTTGGCTGAGTTTTCCTATAACAACAACCATCATTCGAGCATTGGTATGCCACCCTTTGAGTTGTTGTATGGGAGGAAGTGTCGGACTCCCATTTGATGGGGAGAGGTAGGGCAATGTGTGATGGGTAGTACAAAGATTGTGCTTCAGACGACCGAGCAGATTCAACAAGTCAGACAGAGGTTACTGACGGCCCAGAGCCGTCAGAAGAGCTATGCGGATAGACGACGGTCAGAGCTCGAGTTCTAGGTCGGTGACTTCGTACTCCTGAGGGTATCTCCTTGGAAAGGAGTGATCCGGTTTAGAAAGAGGGTCAAGCTGGGACCCCGGTATATTGGTCCATTCCAAGTGATTGCGAGGGTAGGCCGGGTAGCCTACCGGTTGGAGCTACATGCAAAGTTGGGCCATATTCATGACACCTTTCACGTTTCATAGCTAAGGAAGTGTATTGCCAACAAGTAGGCAGTGGTACCATTAGAGGATATTCAGGTGGATGCGAGCCTGAACTATGTTGAGAGACCGGTGGCGATTATGGATCAGAAGATCAAGGTTCTGAGGAACAAGGAAGTGCCCTTGGTGCAGGTCCAGTGGCAACATCGGAAAGGGTCTGAGCTGACTTGGGAGCCAGAGCGAGAGATGCGTGAGCAGTATCCAGAGCTGTTTTCAGAGTAAGACTTCGAGGACGAAGTCTGATTCTAGTGGGGGAGAATTATAACATCCGAATTCCCAGGTACATTATTTATTCTTTACTTTGGAGATTTTGGAGGGACTCGGCGAGATGATGCTTAGACTCGCCGAGTAGAGTCGCAAATTCCATCTGGGTTAATGACTGGACTCGGCAAGTCCGCGTTGTTTAATGAAGCCCTAATTCCCGGGGATTGAGACCTATTTAAAGGGGCTTATAGCCACCAATTGCGGCTACCAGACCCCTGAGTGAAACCCTAAGCGATCTAGAGCGTTTGTGAGGAAGAAGAGGCCGTTTTTGATCCTTGTGTGGGTGTTTTTGCAAGAAGAAGGTGACCAAGGCAAGAGGGAGCTGAAGAGGGTGCTATCATGTGGATTTCAAAGCCTAAGGACTTCATATTGAGGTATATATTCGATCCTTCTTCAGTTTTGGGTGTTAATCCTTGAGAGTTAGGGTTTCTAGCCCATTTAGAGTGTGAATGATGGTGCAATTGGTCCCTTCTTGTGTTGAGGCTTCGGATCTGGATCCAAAGAGGTCTAGAGACCTTAACACCTTGATCTTTATGGGGTGACATTGGGTAATATGAGCTTAGGGTGACATATTGAGGCCATTTCTTCAAATAGAGCCATTGGGTCTTTGCATGGGATTCAAGATCCAGACTTTACGTGTTTATATTGCTTAAGGAGGCTAGATCTATGGGTTAGAGGAACGGATCTGACCTCAGGAGGTCATTTGAGCTTGAGCATGGCATGAACTTGCCAAGTCCCAAGAACAGACTTGACGAGTAGGGCTAGGGTTTCCCATAGTTCACTCAGTGAGTAACTTGCCGAGTTGGGGGAATGATTCGGTGAGTCAGAGGGAAATAGAGGACTGGAGTTCAAGGCGGAACTCGCCGAGTTCATAATGGAACTTGGCGAGTTGAGTCGGGGTGGCCCCGTGCTTCATGCCAGGTGTAACCCGTCGCGCAGGGAAAAGACTCGACGTGTCATGCGAGACTAGAGGGATAGTGGACACTTGTAGACTCGCCGAGTCGCCCAAATGTACTCGGCAAGTCGGGTCAAAGTTTGACCGTTGACTTTTGTTGACTTTGAGGGTTTGGTCAACGTTGGGGTCATTGTGTCAAGAGAAGGGTAAAATGGCCTTTTACCCTTCTGAGGGTGCCAAGAGAGGATTGAGTCTAGTCTCGAGAGTTATATTTATGAGAGTATTTACTTTATGTGATTAGGCGGAGGCTAGACCATATTCCTACCGAGTCAGAGATTTACCGAGACACCTGAGGTGAGTCTTCTCACTATACTTGCCTAGAGTGGTAACAGAGTTATGTGCTAGTGTACTGTTGAGTTATGTGCTAGTGTATTTGTATGCTATTTATGTGTTATTGTGATATGCATGATTTAGAGTTTCCGAAGATAGGACTAATGGGTCCATAGAGTTAGGGGCTAGAGGGTCCACAGAGAGTTGGGACTGGAGGGTCCCACTGAGACACACTGACCAGAGGGTCAGCAGAGTTATAGCCTTGAGTGGCTAATATGTGTTAGAGTGGTATTTTGGGGAACTCACTAGCTTTTATGCTTACCGTGTTATGTGTTATGTGTTTCAGGTACCATTGATGATCGCGGGAAGGCCCCGACATGATCTGTACACACACCCGCAGAGTTTATTATGATTTAATCTTGGGATTTGTAATGAGATAATGTTGATACACTGTTTTCTTGAAAGTAATTATGAATGAATTTATATGGTTTTAAAAAGTGAAAAATTGTTTTAATTTTACGGTGTTACACATCTTCCAGGTTCCACCACAAAAAATTGTAGAAGAAAGAGTCGATTAGGGAGAAGAGTACCTGTGGAGGCATGACCGGTGTGGAGGATAAATACATGGGCTGACTACCACCACCAATATCATCGTTGCCGCCATCGACGTGAGATAAAGCCTGCAACAGTCAAATGATTTCATGGACGAGTTCTTGGCAGCTGATGAAGATGAGAGGAAAAGTACTCAATGGAAATGTCGATTTTTTGTGCGAGAGGGGCGAGGTCGGGGACGATGAGCTGTTTTTGAAGTCCTTCAATGCCTGGATCAGGCCAAAGGAGGGAGACGATGGCGGAAGGAGGGTTACTGCGCCAACCTGCTACTATTGACTGGGGAAGCTAGATACAATCACTAACTATGGAGTCGAAAGTTGAGATGGAAGAGTAAGAAGGGACAATGGTGAGAGATTATGATGATGATGATGGATATGTAGGTGTGTGTGACGATTATAGGGTTTTTTTTAGAGTGGTGAGGTATTAAGAACGACTGTAAATAAAAAAGGGATAAACTGGGTTAGAAGTCAATGTAATTTGCATGATTATAGAATCTATTCGTGGAAGTTATTTATCAAATTATTTAATTACCATTATTTATTTATTTAACTATTTTTTTTAATTTTGATTGGTCCACAATCATTCCTACATCCACATAATATTTAGTTAGAATATTTAAACTTATCTCTATATTTCATGTTCTGTCCCATCCTGGTGTCACCAAACACTTAACCGGTGTTGTCCACTCTAGTTCAGTTTAGTCCAGTCAGGTACTGTTCAGTCCAGTCCTATGCACCAAACGTTGTCTTAATATCTTATGCCATATTTGGAATACTAGGTTAAAACCCGTGGAAACCACGGGTTAAGAAATAAAATACTATTGATAATGAAAAATCAAATATTTATAAAATTTTATTAATTTAGACCGATATAAGATTTGCCTATTAATTTATAATGATTTAGTTAAAAGTTAATATATATACATTATTTTGAGTATCCGAAAACCCAAACTGAAAACCAAACTCATATGGGTTTTGCAACAAAAAAAACAACATATGTAGTTTTGGTTCGGTTTTAACCAAAAAAATCAACTCAAACCTAGCCATGTACATCCCTATTTATAACATTTAATACAATTAAAATTTATTTAGTTAAATGTTATCATCAAATTAATCGTGTACGCCTCTTAATTAAAGTAATTAAATGGAAAATGATATTTTAGATAAATTAACATACCATCTTTGATTGATAATTCATTATCCTAAACAATAAATTAAGTTTAACAATTATATAATATAAATATATCATATATGATCAACAAAACAATAATTTGACAAAAATAGGTGGGTATAATCTAATTGGTATTTAGAAGTTAGCATGTAACTATATATAACCCATTATTTAGACTTAAAGCACACAAAATTTTCCTTGAATATATGATGTCGTTGTAAACTTTTTTATGTGGCGATAATATTATAATATAATTTTTAAAATAAATTATAGTTTATTTTGTAAACTTGGAAACCATTTGCAAAATGTCCGTAAATAATCGGAAAAAATAACTCAAGCAACCACTTACGTATCATCTCCACTTGTGAATGTGATTGAAGAGTTCAAATCATTGTGTAAAATATCAACAACCTAGTCTATCTTAACATTATTATTTAGTAATGATCAACTTATACACATGCATAAAGAAATAATCATATAATTAAGAATATAACAATGTACTTATAATAAACCAAAACATTTCAACCCAACATATGTAATAAACCAAAACATTGAACTTTCCATGTGAAGACAATATACTTTAAGAAATCAACCCAAATAAGTAGATTCTTCACATTCAGTTTCTATTCTATTTGAGCACTAAAATATATATAAAAAAACAGTATATTAAATGTTATGATCCGAAAATAGAAGGAGGAAAATGGAAGTTCCATAGCTACATATATTAGATTTGTGATCTCAACCTATACAAAAAACATATTTCTAAGAAACTAGTGTTGTTACAAATTGACTTGGATCTTGCCATTGATTAATGAGGATCATATATTCATATCAAATTTATTATTTCAAAATATTAACCTACTGACACTTAACATCAAAAATCAAAGAATGAGTGGTCACCTTCAAATAGTCGTTGACTATCTGAGAATGTTTGAAGGAGTACTCATAGCAACAACAATAGATATCGAGTTCTTGTAGCCATTCATGATCATATGTGGTGTTGTAGCTAGCGAATGGTAGTTATGCCCAATGAAAATGCAACAAGTTGAGAAAGTCCAGTGATGAATTTTTCATTGAGATCATCTTCTAAAGAACTTCTGGACCGAACACTGATCCGTTTTCATAAAAAAAAATGAATAATTAAGCTCCACCAGAGATAGAAATTTCAATGTTCCTTTTTTAATCATTGTGGTAATGTTAAGAACCTAGTGTTTGTATATCCTCATAGAAGAGAGAAATCAGAGATTATCGTTTGGATTTTTGAGTTCCATTGAAGAAAACGAAGAAAAACAAATTACCTGAAAAACAAAGTTTTTGATAAATCTAATCCAGTGTTTCCTGGTGGAAAATGACGTTAATTGGTGCAAGGAGACCAACACATGTAGGTGTTGCAACCTGGAAACTGAAGCTATGGTTACAATCCATTTAATAAATCTGATATGAAACATGATGATCTGAAGTGATAGATTTTAATTTCGTTAACCTCAAGAGTAGCACCTTTTCAAAAACTGCGACCACTTAGGATTTAAGAATAAATACGACGATAATATCGTGATTACCTTTGGATGGATGCTTTTTTGGGACGCAATTGCCTTAGACAAGATAAAAATGAGAAAGTTAAATGATGGCCATCATCGCCATCTCCAGCCGATTCAATATTGAGAGAGAGAGAGAGAGAGAGAGAATATTAGTGAGCCCGATTAGGAGAGCAAGAGAAAAGAAGAGGATAAAAATGGTTGTCATAGTCGGCGATACAGGAGAGATGAGATTTATTTTCAAAATTGAAACTCACCGTTTCAAGCCAATATGGAGGAAAATCCGGGATTAAGTTATGAAGGGTAAAAGAGTAATTTAACTTTGATGGAAAAATGAATTGAGGACGTGCCATGTGGCCATAATGGATTGTTTTATTAAGAAGGAAGATTTTACTTGATCAATACGTTATTTTATAATGTCACTAGGTTATAACCCGTGGGAACCACGGTTACAAAAATAATGAAATTTGTATAGGAAAAAGTCTTGTTAAATTAAATAAATTAATAATTAATATATTTATTAATTTTTATTTATGTAAAATTATAATCTCCGATTCATATAAATATGTGAAATTATTTTTTCAATATATATCACACAATTTATATTTGTGAATTAATGAAAAAAGTAATGATATTGTATAATAAAATGATAAATTGCTAACAAAATAAAACAACCACAATAAATGAACTTAGAAATTAAGTTGTTCAAATAAAAATATATGAAAAAATATAACAAATTACAAATGAAATTTAAAAATAAAGTTTTATTACAAACAATAATAAAAGATGTTAAAAGAAATAAAATTCTATAAAGTATATACAAATTTCTAAAAATTTCTTTATACACAACATTAAAAGTTTAATTGTGAATCTACCATCCTTATTTAAAACTAACAATTTTAATCATTTACTACTCGTAACTCTAGATAAGACAACATACAATTGATTATGCGCAAAAATCGGATCTTTGAGAAACAAACCAACCTTAAATAAGAATTGTCATTTGCTCATGTTAATTGTCATTGCAAAACAAATGACCAATTGAAACCGTCTTCTTTGGAATTTGAATTGAATTTTTTTCATATGGAGTTAAGGGCATTCTTGGAAATTTGTGTGAAATCTCCCCCAAAAACAATCATTTTCCCTCTAAATAGCAAATTTAAGTTTCTAGGATTTTGCAATTTTATATATATTTCAGAGTTCTATCTAAAATAGACTGAAAACAAAAACAAAGACAATTAAGCATGAAAATATAATTGTTTTGATCCAAGTAAATTTGCACTTAAATGAAACACACTTTACTATCGTTAGCATTATAAGCAATGTATTAAATCATATAACCACAATACCAACATACTTCATTTACTTGCTACCTCAAATAAAAAGAATTTAAACAAGTTAAAGCAATAAAGTGGATTCTATTACCAAAAATTAATAAATTATATACAATTACCAAAATTTCTCAAAAGTGAAAAAAGTGCCCAAAATATATGTTAATTTATGTGATATACAAATATAGATTTTATAGAATATGTGGGTTAATCTAAAGTTAACGCTCAACATTATATGCTTCTTTGTTGTCAAGGTTTAAAATGCTTTGAAAACTGGTTTAAGATGTAAAATCTATTTAAAATGCTGTTAAAACTGGTTTAAAATTCTGAACATAAAAAAATGCTTAAAATGCTGTCAAAATTGGTTTAAAATGTTGTCAAAAGATGATTACAAAGCTGTCAAAAACTGTTTTAGAATGTTGTCAAAAACTAAAATTTTAATATTGTAAAAACATGATTAAAATGCTGTCAAGAAAATATAAATGTTCTAAATCATCAATTGAGTCATCTACTAAACCATAAAATAATAATAATAATAATAATAATAATAATAATAATAATAAAAGTGGAAGATCTCCTAAATGAAGTTTTATGCATCAGTGTTCTTGCTTTCATACTTGAACTAATGATCCAAAAGAACCATTTTTGCCAACCATACATTTATATCCCCTGTCCCACGTTAATTAAAAAAAATCAAAAGTTTAATATCATAAACTACATAATAAAGAAAAAAAATTTCAAAGAGAGTATAAATTATAAAACATAATACCTCAAGCAGTAATATCTCGTGTCATCTGCATCCCAATCATAACTTAACAGAAAATACAAATTTTTATCATGTGGATATTAAAGTTTAGAATACAACACTCCTCTAAGATGTTAATGGTCTAGTCGCCTAACATATGACTTGATCATATAAAACTAATCAAAAGAATTAAAAACCAAAGAATCAAGAATCCAAGTCCACACCTAAAGAATACCTGGAAATAACCCTACATCATCCAAAACTCATATTGAAGAATCAAGAGTCAAGAATTAAAAACACAAGATTGCACAATGCTTGAATACACTTTAAAAAGAACATTAAATTTAGATCGAGCATTTGGTGGGCATAATGTAGAAGCATGAATTACAACAAAGATTCTTCTCAAACGTAAAAAAATGATTATATACAAAAAAAGGATTAACATACATGGTGTAGTTGTTGGTGTCGTCATACTGTGAATTCGGAATTTCAACTTTATAACTTCATAATTGGCTTCCTGGTATGCAGAACAATACATGTGCATACTCAAATATGATATTACACTATAAAAATTAGAATCATGCCTAATGCGCTTTCAAGTATCACATCTTAAACATACAAATGAGCAATAAAATTTCAAGCAAAATCAATATTCTATAATGTGGCATTTCATCGAGCATATAGTGTGAAAGTCAGAATAATCTAGTTTACAAAGCCTATACCATGCACTTTTGTACTATTAAAACATAAGATCTTAATTTAGCATATAGATGGTTCATTAATTTGAGAACCAGAACATACCCTAAATCGTTGCTCCCAATAACAAATCATCTAGTCCTATCAATCAATGGGAAGGAAGCCAGAGGGTGTAACCGCAAGCCATTAAGAATAGGAACAACTACAGTTAAACTGAAACGACCCAAAAATACGACCCAAAAATTTCGTTTTTCAACATATCCAAAAAAAAAACCATAATCTGAGTGTCATATCATAAAACCATACATGATGTATCTCATAATAATAATAATAAACACGGTGCGGAAAACTGTATCATATCCATGTCATGTAAAAATCAAGAAATAAATCAACTCCCAGGATAAAAGCTGAAGCTGTGGTGTGTGCGATGCCATCATCCCGAGCTCTTCCCTCTGCTAGTAGAAGTACCTGAAACCAAAACTAAAACTGTAAGCACGAAGCTTAGTGAGCTCCCCCAAACTACCACATACCAAACAATACATACATAAAACACATACTGGGCCTTGCCCACTGCATCGGACCGAAGTCCGGAACTGACTGCATCGGACCGAAGTCCGGAACTGACTGCATCGGACCGAAGTCCGGAACTGACTGATCATGGCATAGCATAAAACATAACAACTATTATAAACACATAAACTGCATACTGCATCGGAACAGAGTCCGGAACACATAACACAAACATGCTTGTATCACAAAGACATCAAGCACTCTAACTACTGCATTAGACCAAGGTCCGGAACTACTGATAATTAAACGGGCCGGCATTGTGGCCGTAGACCCGCTCCTACTGAAAGGAAACTCACCTCGTGAACTGGCTGCTGCGTGTATGGCTCTGGAAGCCAACTGCTGCTGCTCCGGTATCTCCCCGGCTACAAGTCCATAAACACACTCAATCAAATACTAAACACTGCACTGGGTAAAATGACTCTTTTACCCTTCTTCAAAGTCAACTCTCGGTCACAGTCAACCCACAGTTGACCTGACTCGCCGAGTTGGGCCGCCAACTCGCCGAGTCCCTATTCTCACTCCTCGACCCTACTCGCTGCTACTCGTCGAGTATGGCATCGACTCGACGAGTACTCATTCAATCCAAGAACTCAGACAATCTTCATCCGACTCGCCGAGTCATATGAACAACTCGACGAGTTGTTCTTAAGCTTAAGAAGATTGCCTTGGACTCGCCGAGTTGTATGAACAACTCGCCGAGTCCCTCCATTACTGAGTCTACCCTCAAACTCGCTGAGTCCACTCCACTACTCACTGGCCCTACTCGACACCGCTCAAAAGGAAGACAATCGGGGACTCGCGACTCGACTCGCCGAGTCGTTCTTCCGACTCGCCGAGTCACCGCCATGCAACTATTCTACACTCGATTCTGCTCGAATCCAATACATACAAAAGATAGATCTGAGTCCAATAAGCTGATTTACCACGTAAAGTTTCCAACTTTACGTGTACAAACACATGAACAAGGGAATAATGGCTAAAAGATGCTTAAAAGAGGTAGATCTAGGGTTAATATGCAAAATAACTCTATAAAGGCAATAGATCTGGACTCTACAACTCCTAAAAGAACAGATCTAAGGTTATCACGGCATAAGAGAGCTTCCATATCAACATAAGGCTTTAAGAAGGCATTAATAAGATCTAGAAAAGGGTTTTAAGGCATAAAAGAGAAGGAAAACTGAAGAATACCTCAAAGATCTCTTGCTTTCTCTTGAATCTCTGCTCTACAATCCTTTTCCTTGCCCCTTTCTTCTTCTCCTTCTTCAAGCCTTCACAAAAGCACACCAAAAATCACTTAGAATCACTCAAGAACGAATTAGGGTTTTCTCACAGCTTTTGAGGGTGCAGGAGGCGAGATTGGGGGCTATAAGGTGACTTAAATAGTGGGCAACCCGGGGATTTAGGGTTTCTCCCAGACGGACAGACTCGCCGAGTCCAGAATATGGACTCGCCGAGTCGCCAGCTAACACGTGCCCGAAAACCCGACCCTACTCGGCGAGTCAGGCTATGAACTCGCCGAGTCCCTCTTATAAAACTTCAAAATAAATACCAATGAATTATCATACCGGAGACGGGTCGTTACATAAACCATAAATTAGTACAAAAATATATGTATGTGTGTAAAGGCATTAGAGGTTTCTATGAAGTGTAGCTCTGATAGAAAATTTGAGAGTGATGAGAAGAGACTATCAGTGCGTATTGGCTGTGAGAGTGATGAGAAGAGACTATCACTGCGTATATTATGTGATAATCATTATCAAGTTACCAAAATCCCAATAATTACATCCCTGATTTAATGGGATTACAATAAATTGGATTAAAAACGAAGATAATAAAGGTTTAGGTTTGGCATGAAAAAGTTTTTGGGATGGCTGATGAACTGCCACGTGGCGAATTGGCTGATATAGTGACAAGTGGCATGTAGTAGCTACTCTTTTATTAAGTAGAGGTAGATGCAATAGCTAGAAGCATTAAAAAAGTTGATATAATTTAGAAATTTTAATATAAAAAATCACACCGAACAATAAATGGGGCTGGCCTTGAACCGGCCCACCGGGCTTAATCAAGAACTAGGCATTTTCTTAGCCC
Source organism: Lactuca sativa (assembly GCF_002870075.4). Taxonomy (NCBI): domain Eukaryota; kingdom Viridiplantae; phylum Streptophyta; class Magnoliopsida; order Asterales; family Asteraceae; genus Lactuca; species Lactuca sativa. The sequence continues at coordinate 284,053,368 of NC_056627.2, read as the reverse complement.
GCGTGAACCGGATATTGTTGATCTCTCTACTCTCTAGTTCTACGTTGAAGTGCAACATTCTGGAAGTGCATTTGCAAATTGCAAGTAATCGAACGAAACATGATAAAAATACGAATATGAATCAAAAGCAAAAACAGGAAAATCAATGAACAGATGCCATTATCCATTCATCTATAACAAGTGGTTCTACAAGTCGTCTCGTTTTATTCATCAAAAAACACAAAGTGGAAAGCAAAAGATCAAAATCTACACCTCCAACTCCCCCTGATTCATCACTTCATTGCTGCTTTTGACGAATGAACAACATCGTCATCAACTGCATAGGGCGAACAGTAATCGAATCCGTACCACATCTCCGCCGGAATCCAATCGTTATAATCAAAAGAAACCGCCTTCGTATTGTACCCATACACCTCTACCCTCTCCGGCAACCACCCGTCGTAACCGCTTCTGTACAAGTACACGTAACATATCTGATTCGTACACGGACCGTATACCTCGAATGTATCGGCCGAACACCGCTCAAACGTCCTCGTCGATGGATCATCTAGTCTGGGTGCGTAAACCTAGAAATTATCATCATTATTCCATATCAAAATAACATACATATTCTCCACTCAATTTATTCGAGCTGTTATAAATGTGAACATAACATCAATCAGACCTGATTGCCGTAGGCATCGCCGAAGGAGATACTGATTTGATCTCTGGTATACGAAACGGAAGAACAGCTTGTTACAAGCCTTACAGTGAACGAACAAGTTCCTTCGTTCTATGAAAAATCAAACGAGGTTAGTTCATTTATGATTTCTGTAAACGTCTTCTAAGAAATCAGCTTTGAATTAACGCGAAGAACATCATACTACTACAAATCAACAAGTGAAAGTGGTTACTGGAATTCTGCTTTCAATTAACTGAAAAGTAGAAGAGGCGAATGAAATTCTCTAATCAATTAGCGCTAGTTACCTGATGATTAGCAGAGTCGATCTTAAAATCAGGGTTTGGTAGTGGTGTTTTGATGCTTGATCTTGCTTGAGATGATGTCGAGATTAGGGCACACAGCAGAACGAAACACGCAGCTCTCATCATTTTTCTCTGAAACAGGAGTAGTGCGTGGCAAAAGTTGATGACGAGAACAGTAATCCAGCATCAGTTAACTACTTGACAATCTACTTGTTTTTTTTTTTTTTTTTTTTTTTTTTTTTTTTTTTTTTTTTTTTTTCTGGGGCGGGTACTCTGCTAGAAGAATTAATTATGAAATAAAAGGTAAACCTTTTTACGAGATATTATTACCAAGCATATCATTTAAAAAAAAAGTTAAACAGATAATATTTTTGTAGGAACATGTAAAAAGGTTCGTCGAACCAAATTACAAGACGGCGGTAACGGCAAAATTGTGGAATCTCGGGTTAATTAAAGCTATGAGAAGTGGTTGGCAATAGGGGGGAAGGTTTACAGGTTAGGACTTGACTGAACGATTGCTTCTCATTCTCTCATGGATCATACTTCTTGGCAACCAGAACACATAGGGACACAACCCAAGATTTATATTGTTGGGCATATATTTCTGAAAATTAAGCTTATACAGGCTTACTTCTAACCCAAAATTCAGAGAAGGGGGTGGGGGGGGGGGGGGGGGGGGCACAACCCTTCCCGGCCCCATAGAAGATGTGCCCTTGCTTGGCACCACCCTTCAACATTGCTCAGGGTTCAGTGTACACCATCCTGCCTCTTCCTCGATATGCCAATTCGACAACCCCATTCCTAGTATCTCTTTTGTAATGCCCGTGTTTCTAGGCTAGGCATTAATATTTACGTTATAGTCTAGGTTAACCTTTGTAACTCATTTTAAAGAAATGAAAAGAAATTATGTGAATATTATGTGAATTATCTGTTTTATGCTTAATTATTAGGGTTTAATTAATTAAGAATAAAATTGAGCGTCAAAAATAAATATTAGATAAAGTTAATATCTTTACATAAAGTTGTAGTGGTCGAAACAAGGATTCCGGGGATATAAAGAATACCAAAATCCGAGTTAACGAAGAAGTTATGACCTGTCGAAGTTTCGCAACAAAAACCGGCATGGGGCCGAATGTCGTAAAAAGTGAGTTTTCGATAAACTACTTTTTAGCCTTAGCGATCTAAACGAAAGTCGTAGTGCTCGTTAAACCGAGAGTATGTATAAAAAGAACGCCCAAATCTGACTTCGTATGAGGAAGTTATGATTTTTCGAAGTTTCAGCTTAGCAGTAGACAGCTAAAAACTCGAATTTTAGATCGAGTGATTTTTAGCCGACACAACCTAAACAAGAATCGAAGTTCTCGTAAATAGTAGCACAATGGTAAAAAGTCTGACGAAAACGGACGTCGGATGAAGAAGTTATGAATTTTTAACGGATTTCCTGTCCCGGTCTGTTAAAAATAATAATATAAAAATTAAAGTCAAAATTAGCCGACGAAGTCTAAACAGAAGTTGTGAAGCGTAATTTTACCTACGCATGCATATAAAGAACGTCAAAAACGGAGCTCGTATGCGAAAGTTATGGATTTTAGAAGTTTTGGCGCAAAAAATCGAGAAAAAAATCCCCAAAACCGAGGAATTTCGCATACGTGGACTTCGGCCACGTTACCCTCTCTCAAAACACGCCACGTATCCGAAAATCTGCTGAGTCATCCGAGCTCTTAATCTAATCCAAAGTGGTCCACTTAGAAGGCGACACGTGCCCTCTAGCACATGTCCGAACCCTCGCAAGGCTGCCACGGATGCCCCTACTTCGGACCTAGGCTTCAGACCAATCACAAGCTGCCAGCAGCCACTTCGCACGCGCAGCCCATGTGCGAGCCCTTCCCTGCGAGCCTCGAATCTTCGCCACCTGGAGGCTTCTCAGCCGTCCGATCAGAAGCTTCTCCCTATAATTAGAAGGCTGCTAGCCTTCTCGGATATTTTTAAGAAATTGCCATTTTTAGCCCCTTTCTTCATATTTTCTTCATCTTAACATCCCCCAAAGCCCCGATATCAATTATAAGCCCCGGAATACGCCATGAAGTGCCCGAGAAGCCTGGAAAATTTATCTTTTCGGTTTCGAAGCCCGACCTTTGCAGAGTCCAGTTTCTCAATAAAACTCTCGGTTTTATTAGAAACGATCGTTTTAGGAAACGAATTGCTGCCCGATTATCATCAAATCATGTGAGTGTATAGTCACCTTCATCTTACACCTAGATATGAAGTATTTTATATGAAATACATGCTACGTGTAATTATATTAATTGTTTAACTGAGGTGACTGTGGAATTGATGTTTTATACAAGTTTTAAACTCTATATGTATATTTATCTACAAATATGTTGGGTAAAACATGGGTAGATAGTGGAAACGTTAGCAGGCCCGCAACCTGTAGGTGTTAATGAACTTGAGTGTTCATTCGCTGTACTCCATCCCCCTCATGGTTGCCTTTAGGACATGTATGGCTGAGGAAACCCCTTAGCATTAGTGTCCATCCCGATGATAATCTTTAGGCTAGGTCCCTTGTGATAAGTGTTTAGGGACGTAAAGTGAGGATAACGGGAACGGGTAATCAGGGTTATTGTTGATTGGTGAACTTAATAAGTTTATTATTATTGTGGGTTGAAAACCCTATATGCTCACCAGGCTCCCAAGCCTGACCCACTCAACTTTTTATGTTACAGGTAGTGGACCCCGAGCATAGTCAAAGGACGACAAGAGATTTTTGGATTATAGGCCAGTAGTTGTAGATAACCGTTGAAAGGCTTATCATGTCTTGTTTATGCTTTTGATATGTATCGGAACATGACATCCCGAGGTTTTGATATGAAATGAAACTATACATTTCTTAAAGAAAGGTTTTGGTAAACCTTTATCATGTTTTGTTTTGGGGACCAATTCCACAACATTTTTTAAAAGGATTTCTCTGATTTTATTTTAAAAATCATAAATTAAATCGGTATTTTCTGGCCGAGAAATTAGGGGATATCACAGTTGGTATCAGAGCATTAGTTTAAGCGAACTAAGAAATTATAGGATTTCTAGACTTAAACTTAGAATTCTAAGTGATGATTGTGAGATGAGTGTCTACCATATCTTAGACACGAGCACTAGTTTATTTTAGGAAAGATGCCTAAAATGCCCTTATGTGCTAAATGCTATGTGTTTGCCATGTGTGCCATTATTTGTTTGGATCTATGGTCTGTTGCCGACCGGATCTGGAAACCTTATGTATGTAGGATTCTAAGCGTATGATTACGAGATTAGAACTAACATGTAAACGTTTCGGAGTGATAAGGGAATTAAAATATCTAACAAGGATAAAGACCTAAATTCGCCTTATTCGGTATATTGATTGTAATGGCAAGAACTCGTAGTGGAGTTGCAAATGCAAACAGAAACAGGGATCAACAGCCTCAACCTCAAGTAGTTGAGCAAGTACCTGTTGTAGGAGCTGCACCTGAGCCAATGACGATGGCTGGGGTACAAGCGATGATGCAGATGATGTTAGATTGCCAGATGGAGGAGACAAGGCGATTACTACAACATCATAGGGAAGAGACTACGATACCTGTTGAACAACCCATATTGAATGAAGGGCAATCAGTAGGAGGGACTACAGTGGGACTCTTGGTCAAGCCAACCCACCGATAGTTAGACAAAACAACCAGGATGGAGGAGTTGATGGACGCGGATGCAAATACAAAGATTTCATGGCATCTAAACCGTTGTGTCTATCTGGAAGTCCGACACTGGTGGAAGTCATGAATTGGATCTCCGAAATTGAGACGATGTTTGAAAGTTGTGAGTGCAGCAACAAACAAAAGACCGCACTTGCAATTCCTCTGTTAAAATCTGGTGTATTGAGCTGGTGGAAGTTACTAGCTGATTCGATGCCCAATGGAGAAGCTAGCAAGATGTCTTGGGAAGAGTTTGTGGTACAGCTGAAATTGCAATACTGCTCAAAGTAAGATCTTCAGGAAATTAATAATGAGATCCAGAATTTGAAGAAGGGAAAGATGAGCGTTACTGAATACGATGCTAGTTTTATGGAAAAGATGAAGCTTGTTCCTCATCTAGTTCCAACTGAACTTTCTAAGGTCAACAAGTTTTCCCTCAGATTACCAGCGGACTTTGGCCCGATGGTTAAACAAGCAACCACTTTGAAAGCCGCCATTTGGGCTGCTAAGAATGTTGAGATTCAGATCAGAGAGAAGGGTCTGGAGAGGGTAGAAGTTGGTGACAAGAGAAAGTTTGAAAGAACTTCAAGTTCCAATAATAAGAACAAGTTCTTGAAGACTGGTTCGAAAAAATTCGGAGGAGGATCCGAAGTGAAATGGTGTGAGAAGTGCAAGAAAAACACTCTGGGAAATGTAGTGAGGGAGTGACTTGCTACAAATGTGGAAAGACTGGGCATTATGCCAACGTGTGTCCGTCTGACAAGAGGGTATGTTTTGAGTGCCATGAAGAAGGGCATATTTTTAAATACTGTCCAAAGAGGAAGGACGCAGCAAAGCCCAATCTTCCACCAAAGCTGAAGGCGGGAGCCTTTCAGATGACACTTGAAGCTGCAAAAGAAGAAGTCGATGTCGCTTCAGGTACCTTTCTCGTAAACGAATTGCTTGCCCAAATTTTGTTTGATTTTGGAGCCAATTACTCCTTTATATCGCATGAATTTGGTAGAAAACTAGCTTTGCCTGTAGATAGACTAGTTAATGCTTTATTAGCCGAGATTGCTAGTGGCAAGTTTGTACCTGTTAGCCATCGTATGAAAAACATCCTCATTGACTTAGATGGGAATAAGTTCCACGAGGAATTATTGCCTATCGAGTTAAATGGATTCGACGTAGTTTTAGGAATGGATTGGCTTAGCGCCAATGATGCAGAAATATTGTGTAGAAAGAAGATAGTAAAAGTAAACCCGCCAGGGAAAGAGTCGTTTATGGTGTATGGAGACAAACACAGAGTAAATTCTGGAATCATTTCCCTAATGAAAGCCATAAAGTATTTGGCGAAGGGGTGTACATCATATCTAGCGTTCGTGATCGATGCTAAGAAGGAAGAGAAGGAGGTGCAGAATATTCCAGTGGTGTGTGATTATCCGGAAGTCTTTCCCGAAGATCTTCCCGGATTGCCCCCTGATCGACAAGTAGAATTTCGTATCGACTTGTTACCAGGAACGATGCCGATAGCAAAAGCACCATATCGATTAGCACCAACAGAGATGAAAGAACTTATGACACAACTTCGGGAGTTATTGGACAAAATTTTCATTCGACCTAGTTCATCACCCTGGGGAGCCCCTGTGTTATTTGTAAAGAAGAAAGATGGGAGCATAAGAATGTGCATCGATTACAGAGAGCTGAATAAAGCAACAATAAAGAACAAGTACTCGTTGCCGAGGATCAATGACTTGTTCGATCAGTTGCAAGGATCGAGCTATTTTTCGAAGATCGATCTTAGGTCGAGATACCATCAACTAAAGGTGAGAGAGCAGGATATCGAAAAAACTGCGTTTAGAACAAGATATGAACACTATAAATTTTTGGTTATGTCGTTCGGACTAACCAATGCCCCAGCAGCTTTCATGGATTTGATGAATAGGGTTTGTAAACCATTCCTAGATAAATCCGTGATAGTATTCATAGACAATATCTCGATTTATTCGAAAAGCAAGCAGGAGCATGAAAAGCATCTGCATGAAGTGCTAGAAGTCCTGAAAAAGGAGAAGTTGTATGGAAAGTTCTCCAAATGTGAATTTTGGATTCAAGAAGTCCAATTTTTAGGTCATGTGGCTAACCAAGAAGGAATAATGGTTGACCCAGCAAAGATTGAAGCTGTGATGAAGTGGGAACAACCAAAAAGTCCTACGGAGATTCGAAGCTTTTTAGGATTAGCTGGATATTACCGAAGGTTTATCCAAGGCTTTTCTTCGATCGCTACTCCATTAACAGATTTGACCCACAAAGGAGCTACTTATGCTTGGAATGAGAAGCATAAGGAAGCCTTTGAGAAGTTGAAGAAGAGATTGTGTGAAGCACCGATTCTTTCGTTGCCTGAAGGAGTTGATGACTTCGCAGTTTATAGCAATGCATATGGAGTTGGGTTAGGTTGTGTTCTGACCCAAAGGGATAAAGTGATCGTGTATGCATCAAGGCAATTGAAGGAGCATGAAAAGAACTTTCCCAATCATGATCTGGAGTTGGCAGCAATAGTATTTGCCTTAAAGATATGGAGGCATTATCTTTATGGTACTAAGTGTAAACTTTTCACTGATCATAAGAGTCTTCAATATCTCTTTAATCAGAAGGAATTGTACATGAGGCAACGACGCTGGCTAGAGTTACTCAAGGACTACGACTGTGAGATACTTTACCACCTTGGTAAAGCAAATGTTGTTGCTGATGCTCTCAGTCAGAAGGTAAACCTTGAAAAGAAAAGCCCAAGAGCATTGAGAATTGAAGTTGTCTCGACAATTGTGGAAAGTATAAAGAAATCTCAAGAGGAGGCTTTAGAGAAAAATGACCGAAAGGAAGAATGTTTGGGCAAAACGTTAGCATTCGGTACAAACAACCAAGGGTTGAAGGTATTCCAAGATAGGATTTGGGTACCTAAGACGGGCGGAGTAAGAGATCTTCTGATGGAAGAAGCTCACAAGACCATGTACTCGATTCATCCCGGCAATACAAAAATGTATAGGGATCTAAAACCCTATTATTGGTGGCCGACGATGAAGCTTGATGTTTCTAAGTATGTGGCCGAGTGTGTAACTTGTGCTAGGGTTAAGGCATAACATCAGAAATCGTATGAGAGCTTAGAACCTTTACCTGTACCCATGGGTAAATGGGAAGACTGATGGGTTTTGGTCCTAAGAACATCCTATGTGCTCATACAAACCCTAATGCTTGGATCTAGGTTTCTCTATTGTACATGCAAGTTATCCAAGACTATAAACCCTAATTCTAGCATACAAGTAATCATATTAACATAAGAATAGGTTTAAGATGTTACCTTTATTGTTATGTATTAATAACAATCCCAAATCTCCTTGTATTGACTTTAGAAAGCTTAGAGTCACAATTGTCACTCATCTAATGGTTCACAAACACCATAAGCAAGAGGATGAAGAGGAGAGAGGTTAGAGGCTGCCCAAAAACGTGTGAAACCCTAGAAGGTTGCTTATCCACGTTTTTGGTCCTTAAGGGGTCTATATATAGTGAGGCTATTAGGGTTATCTAACAAGGAAACCCTAATTTGGATGCTTAAGCCCTAAGCAACCCATGGATCCCTTTCCTTAAGGCCTTGGACGATTTCCTTATGGGCTTCCCCATAGAATTCGTCCATTCCTTATTATAAGGCATTCCATGGCCCAAATTGCAATTATCTTACAATTACAATTCCAGTCCCTTAAGTTTAATTAATCTCTTTTAGTCACAAAAATAATTACCAATTAATTATTGACTAATATTAATTAAACAATATGATTTCTCCTTTAATATATTATTCTCATAATATATTAATAAATCATATTTAATCCTTTCTCTCCATAATTCATCCTATCAAGTTGCTTTGGTGAAGGCAACCCAAAAGGACCATGCACCATCGGGTCAAGTACATACCAAAATAGTTATGGACGTAGACACTAATCCAATAGTCTCCCACTTGGATAAGTCTAACAACTATTCTGCGTATGACTTCAGATCCTGATCTGCAATCGTAGCTTTCCAAAGCCGTTGTCAACTCTGATCATATCAGATACGTGTGTCCTTAGATAAGGGATCATATATTCCTCCATTCTAGATATCGTATGAGATATGATTTCAAATCATTCTCTTTGTACCATATCTCGATTACCGATTTATGACGACTGACTAATTGAACAAATCAAATTAGCCCTAGCCCGGCCGAGCATTTACGTTTGTCATCACAAAATCATTGAGGGGCCCAAAGATATCGCTTTTATCCTACTTTGGATAAAAGGAACGGATAAACTTTGATACAATGCTTGCTTGCACTTACTCACCGAATCACACACAACAATATGTTTTATAACACCAAGTTACTAGTGCGTTTACATATTATCAATGTGCAACCGATTTGCAAGATACAACTCACACATCTCGGTTTCAAGAATATAAGATGTTATCGTCTCACCAATCACTCGTGATACAATTCATGGAGTGATCCAAGTGAACGTGGGTTTAATCCAATGCTCAAATCATATTCATAAGCACTCATGAACGTTGCAGCAAACATTTGCTTATGTCTAATACTCTTTTAGACAATCCACACACCAATTCACGATAGTCTTCATTCATATTGACTTCCAACATATGAACGACTGTGGCCCGTTCGAATAATTCGATTATTCTTAATAAATTCAATTATTCTGGAAGTCAAAACATGCAAATGTGAAACACAAGAATAATACTAATCCCATATGGCCTCAAACCTTTGATTATAAATAAAACTCCTTTTATTTATCACCATATTGATTACACATTATTTGTCGTTTCGGGTAATCAACTTCTTACTTGAATTATTACACTTGTCCCATGCTCCTAGCATGCACACAATGTTTACATATGGTTCTTACTTTGTGAAATAGATCAAATTGAACACATTTCCAATCATTCTCATTTCACAACTCCAATTCCTTTTTCATAAGTGTAAGAATATCAAATTCTTGCCACTTATAGAATATGTTAGATTCTAACATTTTATGCAATGATCCTTTCGTAATGTCACTGCACCAAAGTCACAAAGACTATTGCCAATGATATTAAAAAGTTCTCTATTGGAGATTGTTACAAGAAAATTCCTTAGATATGATGTCTCTCACTCAAAGTACATTCCTTTGAACATCATTTGCATAAAAGTTTCTAATCTAGTCATAGATTTTCAATATCCAATTCTTAATATGGACACGTTTCCATATTTTCCATATGACAACTCATTCTTAATAGAATCTTATCTATTCGTAATGATGTCGATATGGTCCATCCAATATGGAAACATTTCCATAATTTCCATATGACAACTCATTCTTAATAGAATCTTTTCTATGTCGATATGGTCCATCCAATACCATGCTTCCAACTACTCACAAGCGACCAATCCTCATCAAACTTTGGATTGTCCTTTGATAGTTGTTTAATTATTTTAGTCAAAACCAATTCTAGTCCCTTTTCCCTCTAAATGCGCTCGACATTTGGAAAATTTTATAATGGTCAAACATTAAAGCATTTGCAATCGATCCTATACCTGAAGCGTATGGGACACGACACATAATGTTTTATTTGCTATGTTATCAAAATTCGAATTGTGAAGAGGAATGCCGTAATCATAATCAAAATTTTAAGAACACACTATGTACCCTTGACTAAATTTATTAACATTCCACAACCTAAGCCTTTAGATTTGAAATGAAGCATAATATTCTCTCCCTTAATTATAGCAAAACAACTATTCCATCCTTACAACTTTGCAAAGAATGACTCTTGTTTTCTATAATTAATATTGCCAACTTGCAATACTTTCCTTAATAATCATACAATCATAACATTTATGCTCCCACTATCATGATGATTATTATAAAACATAACACTTATGCTCCCACTAGCTTTGACATGTATTCAGAAACAGCTTAACTTTCAGAAAAACAATGCTTATTGAATTTCTTAAGTTCATGTTTCTAATACTTAGTGCTTTGACAATCTTTTATCAAGGCTTCTTGAACTTATACACCTTTGCCTTAGATAGTTCATATGTGTGTGTAAACAATTGCCAAACCTCACAATTCAACTTATGGAAAGGGATACCGTAACCATAATCGAATTCGAGAATGCAATTTTACAATCACTATCTTCTTAAAATCTTTCTTAGTGAAAGCGTTTCCTCACAATCATTTTCATGAAGGGGGAAATCTTATGACACTTAGATTTAAACGGTGTATTTGTTCCTATCCATGTGAATTTGTCAAAACCAAAGTTTACGACAAATTCAAACTCATATGGATCGAACTTTCTTAATCTCGATTTCCCTTCTTATGGTAGCACAGCTGCCTACCATGTCTTCCAAGTAGTTAAGCAGCTTACCTTTTCTTATCAATGTACTTTCCATTGATCAAGGTCCTTGACTTTTATGCATTCAAATGAGAACTCATAGGACTCAAATGCATAATTAACTCGATTGGATTGGCACAGAAACAAAATAATGTCAACACGATAGGTTGTAAACCTCAACTCGTGTGCTAGTGATGATCGATAAGGTTTATTTGATTTGTTCTTGAAACCTTTCAAGACCATTAAGACTCCCACTGACTCCTTGACATATAAGATTCTCTTGTCAAAACATTTCTTGACAAACAAATATTCAAGAGTTAGTGTAGCTTTTGTCAAAACTTTTCATAAATTGGTCCTAGTAGGTCTTTGTCTTATCCAAGACATCAGAACTTTCCACATTTGATGAATGTTATAAACCTTCTTAATACTTTTCACTCAATGTCACAATCTTAACTCTAAGACTTGTTTTGGAATGAAGTATGATAGACTTCTTGATTTAACCATTTCTTCCATCCTTGATCTCTCTTCTTAGACATACAATTGTACTAAGACTCACTTAGAGGATCAATTGAGATATGGTTCTTAATCATTAAGACATATCATAAAGCATAAAAGATTCAAAGCTACTCTCCCTTCTTCTTAGAATGGAGAAACTTTTATCTTTCTGCCTACATGATTCTTCTTATTCATTTTGCTATTGATTTAAACTTTTTCAATCAATAAATAATTACATTTAATCTTGTAAGTATAATCATATTTACTAAACCTTTAGTAAATCATGACGAATATCATTGTTATTCTTATGGTGGACTTGATCAACACGCAACTTTGTGTGCTCGATCTCCTAGTCCTTCACTTGACACTTTGTCAATGAATTAGTCTAATTTCCAAAATATGAAATTTCTCATTCATCATGCAACCAAGTTGCATGATTCTAAGTTTCTGTCCAATTGAAACTTGGGCGATGAGAAACTCTCCTTATTTGGTAAATTTTCGACATTTCCACAAACAACATAATTAAGAATCAAATCCATTATTGCTAATATTAGAAACATTCAAACATCAATTTTTCATACATGCCATTGCAAGGATAAATAAATAAATAAAATCAAAATTTATTTTATTGCGGAAAAATCTATCCTTACAATGCAATTCATTGAAAAACTATGCTAATACATATTTCTTAGCAATTCAATTCTAACTCTAAGTAGTATCTCAAGAATCTAATCTTCAAGTAATGCGATCGAAATCCGTTTCTTCACTGTTAGATTTTGCTCACTTCTTCCCTTAAGCTTCCTTTCTTTTCTTCGATCCTACAAAACATCAATTGTAATCTTATCACATTATGTATTAAGAATCTAGAATAGGAGCTTAAAAGAGTTAGTCAATGGATTTTACCTATATTAGAGCCATACATTTCGACTCTCCCATCTCTTAGATATCTTTGGTAAATGGGGTAGCTTCGTCTCCAATGCCCTTTCTCTTGGCAATAAAAGCAAATTGACTCTTTTGGAACAGCACATGGAACTACTTCAGACATTGCCTTTCTCTTATGATCAAACTTTTCGATCATAGCATGTCTTTCGTTGCCATTGTCTATATCCATAGAGGTATTGAAGGCATATTCACCAATCGACTTTAATTTTCTATTGCGCCAAACCATTGCTGATTCAGCAGCAATAAGCATATAGGTGAGATCTATAAGGGTCACGTTGCGGTTCATCATATAGTACTCTCTTACGAACTCACTATATGAGTTAGGAAGTGACTGAAGAACCCAATCAACAGCCATTTCCTTACAGACAACGGATCCCGACATTCTTAACCTATCAATGTGTGACTTCATCCCTAGGACGTGTGCACACACCGACTTTCCTTCTTTATGTTTACTTGCCAAAAGGGCTTGAGTGATCTTGAACTTTTCAAGCCTTTGAACTTGTGGGTTAGGGAGAATAATTGGAGGAGGAGGAGGAAGTGAAGTATGATCTCTTGTTCCTCGATCGAATCGTGGAATATCATCTTCATGTGGAATGCTTGTTCCACGAGATTTGGGAAGACCATACTTGTCGAACTTTGACATCTACAAAACGGGAGAAACAAATTCAAGTTAGTTGATTGATTGAGTCCTTAGTAAATCACCCAAATGAAATACTAAGGCTAGGACCCAACACAATATTCTACAACTCGGGAGAGGGATGTCGTAACCCAAATTGCAGAACATTTGAAGGTAAGTGAATGACGATTCACTAATTTCCACCATGAAAAACGAAAAAGAAATTTAAGTTTTAAATCTATGAAAACTCCTAGATCCTATGAGATTCATTGAATATTTCAATGACATGTTTAAATCTCGATATGCCCCTCTTGTTTGTGACTGGGATGCTGAGGATCACAAAGCGTGTGTGAATAACCATGCAAACTTACATGGTGCCCCCACATGTTACAGTCACCTATTCGATGTGCCGGTAAACCACACACGCTCCACCAAACTATGACAAACATTGAGTCACCCTTTGCTACCTTTGCTTAGAACCATTTAGTGTGCCGGTTAACCACACACGCTCCACTAACGTCTTCGCATGGGCACAAAGTGTAATTTCATGGAATTGCATCAATTCACTTTTGCCTAAAGTAACTAAGATTGGGAATTTTATGAAAACATTTAGTTACTTTTATACTTCATTATACTTATAATGGAAGGTTTTGTCCCATCCTACCCGTTCGGCTAACGACCCTCCACTAGTCAAGAGTGCGGTGGGTAAGAGTGGATACGCATTCAATCGCCATTTTATAGGCAATTTCCTTAAACACCCCTCATAGACCAGCTTCGTGAATGAGGCCTACTAACGGTAAGACTGACTTTTACTCATACATATATATAATGTTAGACTTTTAATGTTATATATAGTATAGGGTGTATTTTATACCTTTTAAAATACTAGGTGGTCTAATTTAACAATTATACTTTTAATTCAATTAAATTGTAAACCAAAACTTTTATGGATTTATTTAACCTCTTTTAATTATACACCTTAATTAATTAATAAAACCATAAGGGTGTGATTTGAACCTTTTCAAAACAATACTAGGGTTTTAGAATTTAACATTCCTAAATTAAACTTTTAATCAACTTTTAAATTTCAAAACTTGAGAGCAAGTTTTGAAACATTTCAAAACATTAGGTTTAGAATTTAAATATACATTAAAATTAAACTATTAATCAAAATTTAAATTCCAAAACTTGAGGGCAAGTTTTGAAACCTTTTTCAAAACATTAGGGTTTCAACTATTTAAATTTCAAAACAACAAAACTTTTGAGGTCAAATTTAAACTATAAAACCTAAAGGGGAAAATATGAAACATTTCATAATACAAGGATCAAATAACAAATAATCTAAATTAACATTTAATCATATAATTATCCATATTTGATTTATTTAATGATTTCTTGCAAAACAATTTACCAATTTATCAAAATAATTAATCAATTATCACATAAGGAAACAAATATTTTATTAATTGATAAATATCTTCAATTAGATCAAGAAAATACTCATATATATCATAAAATCGGATTTATATTGATCTAATATGATAAAGGCAAGTATCTCAAATATAAAGAGCAAGAAATCCCGAAAATAGCTCCATCTGACGCTTGAACTCGCCGAGTACCACACTGTACTCGCCGAGTTGAGGCCTACACGCCGAGTACACTGTGGTACTCACCGAGTTCATCAGCCAGGGAGCCCAAAAATCGATTTTGCAACTTGAATAAACACACAAGGCATCAATACAATAGAAACCAATTAAGACTCTGATACCACTGATGGGTTTTGGTCCTAAGAACATCCTATGTGCTCATACAAACCCTAATGTTTGGATCTAGGTTTCTCTATTGTACATGCAAGTTATCCAAGACTATAAACCCTAATTCTAGCATACAAGTAATCATATTAACATAAGAATAGGTTTAAGATGTTACCTTGATTGTTATGTAGTAATAACAATCCTAAATCTCCTTGTATTGACTTTAGAAAGCTTAGAGTCACAATTGTCACTCCTCTAATGGTTCACAAACACCATAAGCAAGAGGATGAAGAGGAGAGAGGTTAGAGGCTGCCCAAAAACGTGTGAAACCCTAGAAGGTTGCTTATCCACGTTTTTGGTCCTTAAGGGGTCTATATATAGTGAGGCTATTAGGGTTATCTAACAAGGAAACCCTAATTTGGATGCTTAAGCCCTAAGCAACCCATGGATCCCTTTCCTTAAGGCCTTGGACGATTTCCTTATGGGCTTCCCCATAGAATTCGTCCATTCCTTATTATAAGGCATTCCATGGCCCAAATTGCAATTATCTTACAATTACAATTCCAGTCCCTTAAGTTTAATTAATCTCTTTTAGTCACAAAAATAATTACCAATTAATTATTGACTAATATTAATTAAACAATATGATTTCTCCTTTAATATATTATTCTCATAATATATTAATAAATCATATTTAATCCTTTCTCTCCATAATTCATCCTATCAAGTTGCTTTGGTGAAGGCAACCCAAAAGGACCATGCACCATCGGGTCAAGTACATACCAAAATAGTTATGGACTTAGACACTAATCCAACAAAGACATCACCATGGATTTCGTGACTAAACTGCCCAGAACAAGGAACGATCACGACATGATTTGGGTGGTCGTTGATCGCTTCACTAAGAGTGTGCATTTCATAGCTGCCAACGAGAAATGGTCTATAGATAAACTTGTGAATTCTTATGTGAAGGAAATTGTGAGGCTACACGGTGCTCCATTAACGATTGTATCCGATCATGACAGTCGTTTTACCTCAAGGTTTTGGAGGAGTCTACAAGAGGAATTGGGTACCAAGTTGTGTTTGAGTACAACCAAGGTTCTAAATGGCGTGAGGCGTGACATGGCTGCAAGGCCAAGCCTCAAGCTTAACGAGTTATGGTGAGCCATGGCGTTTATCAAGGCGTGATGTAAGGCGGCGATTTTGTATTAATTTATAATTATATTACCGCATACATATATATATATATATATATATATATATATATATATATTTATATCAAATATACCTGGTTTTTAGAGGTGTTATATCAACAACTATTAACAAAAAGTTAACAAAAAACACAATACTTGTATGTCCGATTAGAAAAGGTATTAAAAAAGAGAAAAAAACGTGTCTCAAACAAAAAACACGCACCATAACACGCCATAACGCGCCATGGCACGCCATATCACACGCCACGCCTAACAGCAATGTTATGAAGCTTTTCGTAACTGTGACGTCGCGCCTTATGCCATGGTGCGCCTTGGCGCCCGTCATGGCACGCCTTTTAGAACACTGAGTACAGCTTACCATCCGCAAATCGATGGTCAAAGCGAACAAACGATTCAAACATTGGAGGATATGCTGAGAGCATGTACCCTAGAATTCCAAGGTAACTGGGATGAACACTTACCTCTAGTAGAATTTTCCTATAATAATAGTTTCCACTCGTGCATCAAGATGGCACCTTATCACGCTTTGTATGGAGAAAAGTGTCGAATGCCGTCATGTTGGCTGGAAGCTGGGGAAAGGCAGTTTATGGGCCCCGAGATAGTCCATGAGACTGCTGAGAAGTTGAAAGTGATTAGGGAAAGGATGTTAGCTGCTCAAGATCGACAAAAGAGCTATGCTGACAAGAAAAGACGACCGATGACCTTCAAATTTGGGGATTTGATTTTGCTTAAAGTCTCACCATGGAAGGGACTTATAAGATTCGGGAAACGAGGAAAGTTGAGTCCAAGGTTTATTAGACCATTCAAAGTTCTTCGAAAGATTGGGAATCAAGCGTACAAGCTAGAATTACCGGAAGAACTGGAGGGTATTCATAACACCTTTCATGTGTGTTATTTGAGAAACTTTATGGGAGACGTGCCCGACATAATTCCTATTTCTGAATTAAGGTTGGATGAAAACAAAAGGTTGATTGAAGAACCTGAGGCAATCGTTGACCATAAGACTAAGAAGTTGCGACGCAAGATGGTCGATTTAGTGCTTGTGCATTGGAAACATACGAATGAGCCAAATCTCACCTGGGAAACGTAGAGTGACATGATGAGTCGCTACCCGCATTTATTTGCTGATGTGTGATTCCGGGGACGGAATCATCCTAAGGGGGAGAGAATTGTATTGCCCGTGTTTCTAGGCTAGGCATTAATATTGATGTTATAGTCTAGGTTAACCTTTGTAACTCATTTTGAAGAAATGAAAAGGAATTATGTGAATATTATGTGAATTATGTGTTTTATGCTTAATTATTAGGGTTTAATTAATTAAGAATAAAATTGAGCGTCAAAGATAAATATTAGATAAAGCTGATATCTTTACATAAAGTTGTAGTGGTCGAAACAAGGATTCCGGGGATATAAAGAATACCAAAATCCGAGTTATAACGAAGAAGTTAAGACTTGTCGAAGTTTCGCGACAAAAACCGGCACGGGGCCGAATGTCGTAAAAAGTGAGTTTTCGATAAACTACTTTTTAGCCTTAGCGATCTAAACGAAATTCGTAGTGCTCGTTAAACCGAGAGTATGTATAAAAAGAACGCCCAAATCTGACTTCGTATGAGGAAGTTATGATTTTTCGAAGTTTCAGCTTAGCAGTAGACAGCTAAAAACTCGAATTTTAGATCGAGTGATTTTTAGCCGACACAACCTAAACGAGAATCGAAGGTCTCGTAAATAGTAGCACAACGGTAAAAAGTCTGACGAAAACGGACGTCGGATGAAGAAGTTATGAATATTTAACGGATTTCCTGTCCTGGTCTGTTAAAAATAATAATATAAAAATTAAAGTCAAAATTAGCCGACGAAGTCTAAACAGAAGTTGTAGAGCGTAATTTTACCTACGCGTGCATATAAAGAACGTCAAAAACGGAGCTCGTATGCGAAAGTTATGGATTTTAGAGGTTTTGGCGCAAAAAATCGAGAAAAAAATCCCCAAAACCAAGGAATTTCGCATACGTGGACTTCGGCCACGTCACCCTCGCTGAAAACGCGCCACGTATCCGAAAATCTGCTGAGTCATCCGAGCTCCTGATCTGATCCAAAGTGGTCCACTTAGAAGGCGACACGTACCCTCTAGCACATGTCCGAACCCTCGCAAGGCTGCCACGGATGCCCCTACTTCGGACCTAGGATTCAGACCAATCACAAGCTGCCAGCAGCCACTTCGCATGCGCAGCCCATGTGCGAGCCCTTCCCTGCGAGCCTCGAATCTTCGCCACCTGGAGGCTTCTCAGCCGTCCGATCAGAAGCTTCTCCCTATAAATAGAAGGCTGCGAGCCTTCTCGGATATTTTTAAGAAGTTGCCATTTTAGCCCCTTTCTTCATATTTTCTTCATCTTAACATCCCCCAAAGCCCCGCTATCGATTATAAGCCCCGGAATACGCCATGAAGTGCCCGAGAAGCCTAGAAATTTTATCTTTTCGGTTTCGAAGCCCGACCTTTGCAGAGCCCGGTTTCTCAATAAAACTCCTGGTTTTATTAGAAACGATCGTTTTAGGAAACGAATTGCTGCCCGATTATCATCAAATCATGTGAGTGTATAGTCACCTTCATCTTACACCTAGATATGAAGTATTTTATATGAAATACGTGCTACGTGTAATTATATTAATTGTTTAACTGAGGTGACTGTGGAATTGATGTTTTATACAAGTTTTAAACTCTATATGTATTTTTATCTACAAATATGTTGGGTAAAACATGGGTAGATAGTGATGTGTGATAAAATAAAAGTGATGAGAGGCCTCGATGTGATTTGTGACCCAGTCATCTAGCGGAGTTTGGATGACGACCACGGACTTTCTAGATAGTCCAGTGGAAACGTTAGCAGGCCCACAACCTGTAGGTGTTAATGAACTTGAGTGTTCATTCGCTGTACTCCATCCCCCTCATGGTTGCCTTTAGGACATGTATGGCTGAGGAAACCCCTTAGCATTAGTGTCCATCCCGATGATATTCTTTAGGCTAGGTCCCTTGTGATAAGTGTTTAGGGACGTAAAGTGAGGATAACGGGAACGGGTAATCAGGGTTATTGTTGATTGGTGAACTTAATAAGTTTATTATTATTGTGGGTTGAAAACCCTATATGCTCACCAGGCTCCCAAGCCTGACCCACTCAACTTTTTATGTTACAGGTAGTGGACCCCGAGCATAGTCAGAGGACGACGAGAGATTTTTGGATTATAGGCCAGTAGTTGTAGATAACCGTTGAAAGGCTTATAATGTCTTGTTTATGCTTTTGATATGTATCGGAACATGACATCCCGAGGTTTTGATATGAAATGAAACTATACAGTTCTTAAAGAAAGGTTTTGCTAAACCTTTATCATGTTTTGTTTTGGGGACCAATTCCGCAACATCTTTTAAAAGGATTTCTCTGATTTTATTTTAAAAAACATAAATTAAATCAGTTTTTTCTGGCCGAGAAATTAGGGGATGTCACATCTTTCTTGACCATGGTGTTGAGCAGACAATAACGACTTCTTTTTTTATTCAATTTTCGTACACTATAAATACCAACCTAATATACTATTTTATATCAAACCAACATTTTCTTCTCTGCAAAATGTCTTCTTCATCTTCAGAAACTTTTGACATGGTGGTACAAGCGGCAGTTGGCATTGCTAAAACATTGGCAATCACGACTGAAGAACTAAAACATTGTCACCTCAACCTTATATTTCGCATAAGAATCCATCCAAACTTTGAACTACATGATCATGATAATCGGTGATACATGATAAATTGTTTCATATTAACAAAACATGTTTTTTTGACATTTTTATTATGAGAACTTGAATTTAAAAGTGGTTAAGGACGTGAAAAAAACGGTTGTTAAAGCCACCTTTAAATATATATTACAATAACACCCTCCTGTAACACCTGTTCCAGGTATTATTTAATTTATCTAATTTTTAGGGTTTTGTGCATGGACTCGGCGAGTTGGGGAGCTCCAACTCGTCAAGTAGAGATCATTATGAGGATGCGGGTTTTAAATCCTACTCGACAAGTCGGAAGGCCCCAACTCGACGAGTAGGCTCTGTAAAGAGAAACCCTAATTTTCAGGGGTTTGTACCCTATTTAAAGAACTTATGGCTCACTTGTAGCCTCTTTCATCGTTCTTACAGCCCAGAAAGAAACCCTAGCCGCATTTTGGTGCTTTCTTGAGTGTGTGTGATCCTTGGAGAGTGGAACTTGTGCTTTTGAGAAGGAAACTTGAAGGTTGAGTAGATTGAAGAGAGGATAAGGCTTTGGATCCGACATCTACTTGTTGTTAGCATCCATTTAGAGGTAAACAGTTGCTATCTTGATCTTTATTTTCTTATATCTCATTTTATGAAAGAATATGGTCACTTTTGGTGCAAAATGGGGTCATACTCGGATTTGGACTTATCACAAGGATAAAGTTCCAGATCTGGACTTCTCTAGGTCCTCAATGACATAAAGTTGCTCACTTTATCCAGCTTAGGCCCTTTCCATGCACTAAAACCTTGTAGGAAGCTTAGTTTTGATGTAATAGCCTTAGGAGGCCTTGCATACACGTAAAGTTTTCAAATTTATGTGGTATCTGCACTAGGGGAGATTGGATATGAAGTTTGGGACCTTAGATCCCGCTGGAAAGGACTGAACACAAAAGGACTAAAGGAACTCGGTGAATCCCTTAGTCGACTCGACGATTCAGGGTAGGGTTACCTGTTTTCGGGTTTCTAAATGAGTGTAGTGAAGGATTAGAGTGTTGGTCTGAATGAACTTTTGGTTTTATGGACATTGGATTAACTTGAAGTGTCACTTAGGTGACTCGGCGAGTTAACTCGAGATTCAGTGGAATGGACTCGGGAGGATCTCGATGAGTTGCTGGATGCACTCGATGAGTTGAGGTCAACATGGACTGTTGACCAGGGTTGACTTTGAGGGTATTTGTGGTATTTCGGGATTGTGACAAGTTAATCACATGTTGATTATAGGCAGTTGAGTTGGAGCAGTGTGTGGGATATATCTGATCTTAGCTTGTCAGTTCAACATTCGAGAGGTGAGTCTCCTCACCATACTAATGGGTCTAAGGTACCAAGGCCGACCCATTTTGTGATATGTGGTACATTAGCTGTAGTAAAGATATGTGGTATGATATTCAACTATATGCTAAGTGGTATGCCAGTGATTATATGATACTTGCATGGAAGACCATAGAGGGAGCCCGTGACACTTGGATAAAACCATGTGGGGGAGCCCATGGCTTGATAGTTAAAGACCACGAGAGGAGGACCATGTGGGGGAGCCCATGGCTTGTCGGTTAAAGACCATGGGGGGAGCCCATGACACTTTGGTATAAGACCATGTGGGGGGAGCCCATGGCATCCTTATATGTTTGTATGCATGACTTATGTGATATATGTAGCCTTTATAGCTAATATGATATGTGTTATGTGGATTGTGAGTGGGGTATGCTCTGGGGAACTCACTAAGAATTAACTTATAGTTTGTGGATTTGTTTTAGGTACATCCGAGCCTAAGGGTAAGATCAAGGCTTGATGGCGCGACGTGCACACTCTCTCAGGCGTTTTTATGGGACACTTTGATGTTTTGAAATAAAATTGTAAGTGATATGAATTTTGAAAACAATTGTATTTGGGATTTCATGGTTTGTGGAAAGTATTTAGGGCAATTAAAAATGAAAATTTTCTTTTGAAAATTGGGTTGTTACACATCCAATATATAGTTATTATCTTTAATTTATTGCTAATAAATTTAATTTCTAAAGTACATGTGTTTGATTTTTATAAGATAAAAGTTGTTTTCGCATTTTCGTAAAATATTTATGTTTTTACATGAACCTACTTGTATATATATATATATATATATATATATATATATATATATATATATATATATATATATATATATATATATATATATATATATATATATATATGTTGTCAAATATAACTAATATGATAAAAGAGATGTTTATCAGGAGGTTTGATATTTAAGACTTATATTATAATACATATATTCAATTGTATAGTTTTGATTGTCTCTATCTACATGTTTCACATAAATAAATTTTTTATATAAATTTCGATTTAATATTATTTTTAAGTATTTTTAAACTCAATTAATTTAAGAACCACTCATTTGTTTATTTATTTAATTTTTTCAATCATATTCATTTGAAACCCCCATGACTTTTCATTTTGATGCATTTAGTGGATTTATTAATTAAAATATTTTTACTACATAACTTCTAAAACTTTTCAATTACATTAATTAATTCATTAGTCACTCAAAATATATGAATTTAGATTAACCATATAACTTTTTTTATTATTACATATAAACTCTTTTTCTTAAAACATGTTATGATCCAGTGAATTATAATCAACAAAAAAAAAAAAAATTAAATGCAAGAAAAATGAGCGCAACATTTTTTTGTATTAGTGGTGATTATCATAATCTAAAAAAAAGTGAAGATGTTAATGAAATTCTATCTCTACACAAAAGTTATTAATATACTTAGAAACTTATGAAAAAAAAAACTAAAATGATCTATAGAACAAAAATATACTACAATCCTAAATCAAACAAACTTTAACGAATTAATTAAAAATACGTCATTCTTTTCTTTTGGCTATAAATGTACAAGCATAAACATTTTCCTGAAATTTAAAGAAAGTATAAAGAAGAAGTAGTGGAAATTAATAAAAAAAAAATACAATATCATATATGGATATTAGTAGTGAAACGTTACACATAAATAAAATACACACTTGCATTTACAATATGTTAAATCATTTGTAGTAATCTTTTACTTTGTAAATCTCTCTATGTTTACTTTTTTTTTTCCATTTCATGGACTCTAGATAAAAAAATAAGTGAGTATAAGTAACATAACATGAAAATAATGTTCTTAGACCATCCGTTATATCTAATACTAACCACTATGATGGTGGATGTCACATCATCACCACACTCCCTATCAATAACAATGAAATACATACCGCTAAACACATAATTCCACCATATTTTTTTAATTAAACTTAAATAAAAAATGCATAAAAATCATATAAATTTTTTTAAATACTAGTTTTTCATTAAATTAAAATACCAAATTACATTAAATAAAAACTACATTAATTAGTATAAAAAAATAAAAATAACACTAAAAATAAAAATAAATTTAATTAAAATAAAATTTTAAAAATTACAATATAAAAATAAAAAAACCTAAAAATACCAAGCATAACTAAAATAAAAACCATGGTTGGGATCCATCAATGACGGAGTTACATGGGTGTTTGGGGTACTACAACATTTCCAAACAAATTGTTTTATGTATACATAAAAAATTATTTGTAAATATGTTCTATGTTATTGTACCCGTAACCAAAGAAATTATATCATGTTTTTTAATGCCTCGGATATGATAACTATATAAAATATTTTTTGATAATGTTTGTACCCCCAAATTAAATTTATGGCTCTGCCACTGGGATCCATGGTTTATGGTTGTGAAAATGTTGTGTGTAATTTTTATATAGAGAAAGAAAAGAATGACGTAAAAAATGAATTTTAGAAGAAGGTATTTGTAGGTAAATTTTGTATGTAAAAAGTGTTATTTAAACAAATATATTTTTCAAATTTTCGGCCATTGGAACGGCTAGTCAAACAATCAAAGGAAGAAGAGCCCTCATTGGGCGTTGATACTCGTGGTCCGGACAATGAACCATCACGACACGGGCGCACAACAACCGACCAGGATGATGTGCATGGTCGTGGTCCGTTGCCAGGTATACCACGAACCTCTTTGTGCAATATATACAATTTGGCCTTATATATGTAAAATATTTTGATTAACAATGAATTAATTAACATAAATTAAAAAGTTATAAAACAAATCCATTAAATACCATAAGATGAAAAGTTATAAGGGGTTTCAAATAAATATAGTTAAGATAGATGATTTATCTTGAACTTTGAATGACCATTTTTATAAACTTTAATATAAAGATAAAAATTAAGATATATAAATAGTTATATAAATATAGATGGATTTTATAAATCATAAACCCATTAAAGCATTTACTTTGTAGAAAATTCAAAAACAAAAAAATCTAAAATTTAAAATATTAAATATTTATTTTTGTTTGAGACCAAAATGACCCATGTTCCTCCTCCACGTTCTTCCTCTATTATTTTCTGCAAGTCTCTTTCACCCATAAACATGTATTACAGCTTTTATTTCTTTTGATCACTTATTTTCTACTGTTTCTATGTACGTAACTACGGATTTTTTTTTTTTTTTTTTTTAATCTTTGTCATTAATATATTTGATATTTGTACATCTCTTTTCTTCTATCTAATATAAGAATAAGATTATTTTTCTTTTGTCATATGGCTATTGATTTCCATTTCAAAGTTCAAAATTTAAAAATTTCATTTTAAGGGAGGAGGGAGTCATTTCCTCCTAATCCATTGAACTTACTGTCATATCAATTTTTGTCTTTTATTTTTTTATCTTTTCAAACCCACAACACACAGAAATCTTATATTTCTTAATCCACTCAATTAAAAAAATACAAAACAACTAAGGTACAAGTTTTAAAACACATGGTATAAGAGAAAATGAAAGATAGAAAATAG
Source organism: Lactuca sativa (assembly GCF_002870075.4). NCBI lineage: Eukaryota > Viridiplantae > Streptophyta > Magnoliopsida > Asterales > Asteraceae > Lactuca > Lactuca sativa. The sequence continues at coordinate 284,028,589 of NC_056627.2, read as the reverse complement.
AGAAAGAGGATGAAGTGGGTTAGTGAAACCAATTAAACAACTCGCTGAAGAGAGAGTGGTCTCGACGGTAACTCTATTGCTAATTAAGATTTTACCTTGATTGTTTTGTATATATTTATTTTTTAATTGAATGGGTTGAATTGGTTGAAAAAGATAGGATTTCCGTGTGTTGTGAGTTAGGAAAGATGAAAAAAAATGAAAGAGAAAAACTGATGTGACAGTGGATTAGGAGGGAATGACTCCCCCTCCCTAATTACATTAAGGTGTTGTTTGTTTGTTTGTTTAAATCACTTCTGACTACTTCTTGCTGCGCCGCACAACACACACGCAACACTTGGCATTTCACAACTGTTTGTTTTTTGAAAGACTTCTAACTTAAATACTGTTGCACGTGTACTGCGTGGTGGAGCACCGGACCATCATTTTCAAACCATTTCTCACTTACTTTAAGTTAGTATTATTCAACTTAGATTTTTTTTTTCAGCATGTTTATTATTTTAATATTATTTGAAAAATATTATAAACAGTTAGAGTATATTTTACGTAATTTCAAAACCTTTTGGTAAATTTCATATAAATGTTTTTTTGTTTTATATCGTCTATAACCAAATATTAATAAATTATAAAGTTAATCATTAAAATTACAAAATTTATTGAAGCTAAACGGAAAATTAATCAATGTCTTCAAAATTTTAACAAAAATGAACATATTTTTAGTTAAATTAATAATTTTATTTATTTTTATTTAGCAAATATTATGCTTAATTCATTTATATAAACTTCTTTAAAAATCATATCATCACAATGCTTTATTATATTTGATTTGCATATAAATAAACTAAATACATATTTTATTTAGATTTATTTTTAACTATTATATAGTTAATTTCAGTTTATTGCAGTAGTTTGTAGAGGTTAAAAAACAAGCAAAATTGTTATTGCAAACTGTAACCGTCTGGTCTACTTTTTTTACTGCAGAGGGTTGTAGATATGATCCACATATTTTAACTGTTTTCGCTTCGAAAAAACAAAGAACACTAATAATATTAAAATAAAAATAAAAATTAAATAAATAAAGATTATAAGATGATATAATTTCACTTATTTATTTTAAATCAACGATTATAATTTTATATAACTAAAAGATTATCTTTTAATTAATAATTTATTAAAAATAATTTAATTAATAACTTATTTACAATAATTTATTTAATAACTTATTTAAAATAATTTATTTAACACAATCGTACAGATTCGTATGTGTTATAAACTAGCGGCTAAGGCCTACCGATATACTCTCTACAAACGGATCCATGGTTGAGGTGACAACGAACAACGGTCGTGCACACCACCCCGACCGTTCGTGGTTGAGGTTTTTCGTGGTGTTTCGTTGTGGACATCACGAGTGTAAACGACCAATGGTCGTCTTCTTCTCTCCCAACTTCCTCTTTTTTTTTTTTTTTTTTCCGGTAGTGGTGAGTACACCGATGGTTCATGGTAGCCTGAGGTGGCTGACTTGGAAGCTCTCCACGAACGTTATCGTGAAGAGTATACTGAATGGTCTAATAAACTTAACCGGATCGCAATATCTTGGCTATCACAAATGTTGACTTGTTGCTAGTTGCAACCACCAATCACGTTCAAATCTTGATCGAATTTACTCTCTTTTATAGGTTTAACTTTTATCTCTCAACTTTCTTATCTTCGTGTTTTACACCCAAAACAAAATATTATAATTAATTTGTCGTGGGTTTAGCATTTATCTAGATCAAGGAAGTATTATTTTTATGAAAATTTGATTGATTATAATATATAAATATACTATCAAAAGTGTCGCATCTTGAAACCTATTTATTAAATATTTATTTAATTATTTTCCTTAAAACGATGGGTAAGAAAATTGCCATTATTTCTTGGATCATGATTACAATAATTTTTACGATCTATAATTTCTTGGATCATGATTACAATAATTTGTTTATATCTTGTTCAAATATTTTTGTTGGATATTTTCCTTAGAATAAGGGACCCGAATAACAATAAATGTCTAGATAATTTCTTGGATCATGATTACAATAATTTTTACAATCTAGAATTCGACTATATTTTTGGGGTTACATAAATTCAGACAATGGGATAATCCAAAAATTCAAATTATATTACTCAACTAATCTTATTTTATTCACAAACACAAAATACATTGTTTGTTCTGTATTTTGGATAGACAATATTTCGTTAGAGTAATGATGCAATTTTCATATATGTCTTGTGCAACGTTTGTCTTCAATTTTTATATTGATTATGACGGTTTTGAAGGAAAACAGCGTGACTTCTAAAATAAATGAATTGACGTCTATGATGTGTGTCTGAAGTGGGTGACCGCACAAGGCTTACCTATTTATTATTTTATTCACACACACACACACATACATACATATATATATATATATATATATATATATATATATATATATATATATATATATATATATATATATATATATATATATATATATATATATATATCGTTTTAACCTTAATATACCCACATAAGACTATATATCATATCATCGTTCATTTGTTTTGATTATTTTATAGTGCATATCGACTTATAATACTATTATTGAATTTTGCTTATATATAAAAATAATTATATTTAAGGGCTCATTTTTATTTTTCGCACGGGGCCATCAAGATCAACGAGACGCCCTTTGGAACCCCACCAGGGGGTTGCCCCCGAACCCCCATGTTTCGAGTCTTTATTCGCTATCTGGGAGTGTACAGTCTGCACCCCTGTCTCGCAATAAAGCCACACAGAACTCAGATTGTCTCCATTGAAATCATGACTACACTAAACATATTGATAATACTGAAATCATACCGTGCGTGGTGTCTTTTTCCTAGTCGAATACCTAAATACGAGTTTCACTCGGTATTTGTCGATATATACTTCAATGTTCATGTCTTCTTAATAGCTAGTAACTTTATACATGAAAATGCCTTCTTAATAGTAACTTTATACATGTTTTCATGTAACATCATTTTTGGGTACAAAGTTTTATTATGAATGAATATGTTAAATCAAGTTAGACCAAATTGGACCCATTATTCGTACACACATGCCCAAAGTGAAAACAAACAAAATACACTCTTTTGATCACACATAACACAACCTACTTCCTTGTTACTTATTATTTTGTTTACATCATTGTGGGTTCTCATTTAAACTTTAGGAACTACAGTTTAAAACGTGAAATTTTCATTGCATTTCCCTTTTAAACTAGATAAAATCCTAACATTCACCTTCCTTATCTTTACCACTACTCTTGGGTATGGAGTACTTTCTTTTAGTCATATGCATCACATGGTGTTCTTTTATGATGTTTCGTGTTCATAAAAACATATGCTATTTCGTATTTTTAAAATAATATAGATGTTGTCTAGTGTGTTTGAAATGCTTGTAGTAGGTCAAGCCATCCATTTTTTTATGATGTCCGTGTAGTTTTCAGTACTTTTCATAGCCATTATACCAAATCACAAATTTATATCCTTTATAATATGTACTTTTCGATATTTATGTTCAAGCTTATTAGTTTTAGTGATAATTCGTTTTCATAGAATTGATGTCATGATGTCTTAATCAATTTATTATCATAGGATACTTCATTGAACATTAATTCTTGTTCAATTTATCATCCAATTCAAGGATTGCCATAATTCCTAAACCGAAGGATCTTTTGCCATGTTAGATCCTTCCAAAACCAACATTTGAAGTAAATTTTAGTTCACTTTTTAAGTGTCTAACACCACCTAATTGATGTATAGATCTTTCAATATCCTCGTTATCCTATACATGGCAAATTTGTTTATATCTTGTTCAAATATTTTTGTTGGATGAATATGACCTTTTTTCGTGTGATAGTAAAAACTTCAAACAACCATTTGATTTAGGGTAAATTATAGGAAATAATAACTTAGGTTGCTCTTTTTACCGGTTTTGGCAATGTCCTGATTTGGTATTTGGATTGACACATAATTGTTTCGTAGATGCCAAATAAGCAATTAACGAAATAAAAAGAAAATGATAATATCGATTGAAAATTATAAGAAAACTTAAAAATACATTCATATATCGATAAAAAAAAAAAAAAAGACAAAATAGATTGTATTTTATCCATAATAACGACAGATGGGGTGAAAAGAAAGGTACGGAGGAGTAGTTCATGTAATGAAGACTAGTTACAGTATATATCATATTTATTCTATATGTAGGTAGGTCCACTAGCTAATTTGTGTTGAGAAGTTCCTCAATCATTTGCAATGCAATCTTATCCTCTTCCTCACTGCTTCTAGTACTACAATACCTTCCGCCTCTGGGGGCTGAGACCACCGTCTCCGGGACACCCATTGTCGTCGGAGTATCACCTGTTTCTCCTTCGACCTTCTGATTGATCCCCATGTTCTTCCCAAGCTCCATTGTCATCACCCAGTTAGAATCTGAATGAACTCCCGCCCTTTTCTGCCACACACCAATATGCGAACTCTCTGTATCCAGCCTGAGACAGGTCAACGACGGCGACGGCGACTTGCAACATTTGCGAAGCTTCGCACTTAGCATTGCTGAAAGAGCAGAAGTGGTCGCCGAAGACGATGATGATGATGGTAGTGACCCACCGTCGGTTTTATTACATGACTCTGCTTTGATGATCGGAAAATTAGTTTTGGCATTCCGGCCGCTCATCAGAATGGCAGCCTCGTCGTACGCCCTCGCCGCTTCTTCTGCTGTTTCAAACGTCCCTAGCCACACCCTTCTCTTCCTACACATACAGAAAGAGTGTAAATTAATATCGAAAATCACTGGTAAAACAGTAATTAATAGATTGTGAAAGAGTACATACAGTAAAGGGTGACGTATTTCGGAAACCCAGGAACCCCAGTGGCGTTGACGAACTCCTCTGAACTTCTTTTGTCCCATTTGTGGAAGTGAGTTAGGCGAGGGTGTGTCAGAGTGATGATGGGAATTGAAATAATTGTGAGATTAAAAGTATGTGGGAAATGAGATATAAAGGAGGAAGTGAATAAGTGATAGCTAATAATGTTATGTGTACTGGTGTGGAGTGTGTGTGCGCAAACAAGTTAAACGACTGATTTGATATATGTGTGTACTTATAACATGATTTTACGTGGATGAAGTATCTGTCGGCCAGGATTCAGCTTTTGCTTTAAAGGGTGGTCCTGTATAGAGCCCCGCCGATAAATGACTGCCACGTGTACCTTGTCCCTTCAATGTTTGAAGGCAAAAATAAGATAAAATTACAAAAATAGTCCCTATAATTTATGGTTTGCAAAAAACTTACACATGACCCTTTTTAATAAATCCGTCAAAATTCTGCCGTTAACCAACTAAGCCGAACAGTTCCTTGTCATTTATTTCCTAAACCTGATTTATATAGTAAGAAATTCGTTAAAATATAAATAATAATAATAATAATAATAATAATAATAATAATAATAATAATAATAATAATAATAATACAAAAACCTATTTTTTAATGAAACTTTTTTTTTTAAAATAAAACAAATATATTTTTGTGCGTGTTATGAAAACAAATTTATACATATATATATATATATATATATATATATATATATATATATATATATATATATATATATATATATATATATATATATATATATATATATATATATATATAGTGTTAGGTTATTTTGTTTTTACTAACTATTGTGTGTCAGAATACACAAATCTGGACCATCAGATGAAATATAATCAAATGTCATGATCTGAGGGTCTATGCTAATAGAATATGATAACATGTACCGTATAATCACACAAATTTCAACATAAGGACATTTTAGTCAATTAACCTATATTAAAAAAAGGAAATTTTTGGATTTTTAGGGATTAATAATTCCTTTATTTTTTAAAAATTTGAATATTTTAAATTAATTCAAATTTAAAAATCCGATTTTATTCTGTTAGAATGATAGAATGCGAACCATAAACCAGTAAATATATTTTTCGATTTTATTCTGTCAGAATGACAGAATGCCAACCATAAACTAGTAAATACATTCTGAAAGAATACACAAATCAATTCTTAAACTAATAATATAACAATAATTACATTGTATGATTGTGATTCATTGAATAATAACAACATTCTGAAAGAAAAAATTAAAAACAAAACATCAAAATCCAACAAAAACACTAATCTATTCTGAAAGAATATTATTTTTAAGCAACACTGTATACATTATAGCATAACACATTCTGGTATAATATACTCTCGTTCTATATATTTTCTTCCTTTTCCAAATCAATGTTAGCCTCTTCAAAACCTAAATCCAAAAAGAAAAGATAATCAATTTTCAAAAATTAAACAATTCAATGCGTTATAATAGAATACAGCAGTAAATATTCTTACAGAATAAACTATTCTTGCAGAATGATTTTGAATATTCTTAAAGAATTTGTAACATATTCTATTGGAAACGATATAATAGACAATGGTAATTACCGGATTTAATTTGAAGAAGAATTCCAAAGCCAGGGTAGATAGGAGCACGGGACTTGAACCCGATGATCTTCCCTCCCGTTTTAAGCTTACAAGTCTGGGTTGCTAGCGGTTTTTTCATTGAAGCTTCCTCCAAAGGGCAAGAGGGAATCTTTGATTCTTTCTAAAACATCGGATGTGTCAACATCAAAGTAAGGCTGGTAAGCAGTAACTGTGAATACCTTGAACCAACCACTACTTTGTTGTGCTTCTGATGAACCAGATACTGGCTTTGAGAATGTATCTGAAGAGAAAACATAACAAAGATTACATCTCTAATAAGTCTAACTAATAGCTGTTCATTAGTTGGTAGTTTGCTTGGAGGATTAAAATAACATGAGTCTTGTTTTCCAATTGGCTGAGGTTTTAGATAGGTTAACTAAGTCATGAAGCATTCAAATCCAGAAGAAACTTAAAATGCTAGTAATCTAAGCCCTAAAACTGATGAAGTTTATATGGATTTAACTATGTAGCTAAACTAAATAAGATCCATTAACTGCAGTTACTAAATTGCAGTAGATAGTTGAAAACTAATAAGATGCTTCAAGAATTTAAACACACACTATCAGCATCGCGGGGAGGTCCAGAACCGCCTGAGATCTTGCCTTGTGTTCCAGATGGGGGAAAGGTTTGGAGAGTTGAATCTGCAACAACCAACAACCAAATTACTTAATGCTTGCAATATAATCTAGCTACCAACGAATAAATTAGGGTTCAGATCTAGTATCGAAGTGATGAAAACGCAATTGAAGAAGAGGAGAAGAAGTTTTACAAGAACATATCCAGAAACATTCTGGTTGTCAATGGTTGTGTAATTTCCGGACTTCATCTTGAATTCCCCTGTATCAAAAGTATGGTACCGATCCGGAGAGTATTTCTTCTTTGTTTCTGGATCTCTTGCCGATGCTGAGCTCCCATACCCTAACCCTAACTCGTCTTCTCTCTAGCCGCCACCATCCATTCGGAGTTTACCCAGCCGCCATCTTCACCCCTCTTACTTCCTCCACCGCTGCCAGCCTTTTGCCTCCACCATCGGTGTTGCGAAGCTGTTGTTGAAGACGTGAACCGCCACCCCCTTCACACTCGTGTTTCGACCGGCAAGGCCACCGACGGCCTCTTGAGGCTCTGCCGACGCTGTTCCGGTTTTCCGACAGGCTTGTATTTCACAAATAGAAGCGTGTTTCAGACCATGTTTGCGTGTGGATGCTTGACTGGAAATCATGGGGTTTGGAGTTGTGTTTAGAACGATGATTTTTAGAGAAGTAGGGGGAATCGGTGGTGGTGTTATATGAAACTGATAACCTAAATTAGTGGGATATTGATTGATTTTGTTTTCTTTTACCATAATTAATTATAGTGTAGATTACTCTTATACCCTTTTATTATTTATTAGTGATTTAATTATTTCTTGAATTCTCATTGGTGCATTTAGGCATACAATACTTGCTAAAAACATTTGAACCTAGCTCTCTCTCTCTCTCTCTTTCTCTCTCTCTCTCTATATATATATATATATATATATATATATATATATATATACACTAATAAAAGAGTAGTCATTTTGCCATGTGTCACTATATTAGACATCTTAATTAATATGATGCCACTTGTCAATCTATTAGTTCTCCATTTTAAATTTATTAGGTCTCCTAATTAATGTGATGATATTTGTCAATATATTTATTCTCCATTTTAAATTTTAAATTTTATATCATGGTTTTCATTAATTCACAAATAAAAAATGTCTAATATATATTAAAAATTAATTATATATATTTATTTGAAGGAATGATTATAATTTCACAAAACTAATATAAATATATCTTAATTAATAATTTATTTAAAATAATTAATTATTAATTTTGAGGTTTTACTATAAAATTTCAATTAATTTTATAACCGTGGTTTCCACGGGTTATAAACTAGTATGTATATATATATATATATATATATATATATATATATATATATATATATATATATATATATTTGTATTTTTTATGTATTTAAAAAATATGTTTTCATATGATATGTTATTACGTTGTATAAGAATACAAAATCGGTAGAATAAGTTTTTGTATTGGTCCAATCAGTTTTCTAAAAAATGTTTTTCAGTCTAAAAAATATTTATTAAAAAAATCGTATCTTGTTTTCTTTGCCGGAGTTTATGAGATCTTGTTTATGTTTATAAAGAATAAAAAATAAAATATTATTTATACCAACGGAACAAGGGCCAAATTAATATTGTCAAATATATGTAAAGAAACATTTAAGAAAAATGTGGTTGTTCTAAAATTAATGCGATATATTTTAATTTTTAAAACAATTCGATCGATTTTGCATGTCAATAAAACGTAATAACATATTATATGAAAATATATTTTTTAAATACATAAAAAACATATTTACACAAAAAAACATAAAAATTATTTGTATATTTTTTTTATAATAGGACAAAAAAATATACTTGTTTCATGTAAAAAAGGTTTTTGTATTTTTATTATTATTTATGTTTTAACGATTTTCTTAGTAATAAGAAAGGTTTAGAAATAAAAACAAAGAAGTGTTCGGTTCAGTTGGTTAAGGCATTTCCGATACAAATGCGGAGGTCGTGAGTTCGACTCTTACCCTCTTTTAGGTCTAGTTTTTACGGCAAATAACAAAAATGGTCTTTATGGTTCATTAAATCTAACGAATTCGATCCCTTCTATACTTGAAAAGACTAAAATACCCCCACATGGGAGGCACTAACGGCAGAATTTTGACGGAGTTAGTAAAAAGGGCCATCTGTGCAAGTCTTGCAAACCACAAGGACCATTCACATAACAAAAATTAACAGGGACTGAGTTTGTGACTTTTAGTAAATCATAAGGACCATTTTTGTAATTTTGTCCAAAAATAAGGTCAAAACTTCAAAAATTGTCCCTATGATTTTCGAAAATCTGAAGTTTAGTCCCTAATTTAAAAAAACCTGACAGATGGTTCCTATGGTTTCAAAACTTTTAATGTATAGTCCTTATGGCTAACTCCATCAGTATTTATCCGTTAAGTGAATGACATTTTCATCATTTCACTATCCTAGGGACCATTTATGAGATTTTCTCTTAATATTTTTTAAAAAGAAAAAAATAAAATTTAATATGCGTATCTCTCTCTCTCTCTCTAAAAAAAATTCATGAAATTTGAATGAGGTCTAAACAGTTAGTTGTCTGAAGGCGGTGGCCTTTTCTTCATATGAACCCTAATCCAAAAGCTCATGAGATTTAATGAGTTAAGGTAAAGTTGTCCTTAAATTTGTGTAAAGTGTGTTTCGAAGAGGATGAACAAATGATTAGTTGTAACAGCACTGGAAGGCGGTGGCCTCTTCCTTATTAAACCCTACATCACATATACCTAGAACCTTAATTAACCTAATCCCAAAATTGCATCAAAGGTCTGTCATTCGATCAGATTAACTTTCAAAATTCCATATAATGAAGACGCATCCTCCGACAGCGACTCCGATGCCAGATTTAACGAAGATATGGAAGCCCTAAGAAAGGTCTGCTTTGTCATAGGTGTTGACGATTCTGTCGATGACACCCCCCCACCGCCACCCCACCCCCAAAGCATCCACTGCCTGTAGCGATTCTGGTGACACATATGCGTCTGAGGATGAGGACATAGAATTACTGCGTAGCATTCAACAACGTTTTTCTATTCCAACCAACAATATTGGCAGCGAACAATATCCTATTTCTATGAAACCATTAAGCATCATTATTAGCTTTATGTGTATATTTTAATTTTGTTTGATTATACATTTGTGTGTATTGAGTTAAGCTCCAGTTTGGATTTCAATTAGAAGTAAAACACAAAGATTTCATGGTGATTTTCTTAAGTTGCACACCAACTGTTTATGGAAATGCCCCAATGACATCAATTTGTTCACACCCCAAGCTGGTTGTTTCTTGTTTCACAACTTCACCATAATGAAGATGATGATCAGATGAAGATGAACATGGTAGAGAGAGATGTTTAAGTTTGTGTATGTGTTTTTGAGAGATTGATATATGAAATTAGAGTTGGATTCCATTTTCTTTGACAATTTTGCTTCACTACTTGACGTATTTGATGATCTTGATGATTTCTAGCTATGTGTATTTAAAGATAACGAAACACGCGCGCGCACGAGAGAGAGAGAGAGAGAGAGAGACCCTTTAATATTAAATAATTATATATATATTTTTCTTTTTTTAAATAAGGCAAAACTTCATAAATGGTCCATGTGGTAGTGAAATGATAGAAGTGTCCTTCACTTAACGACCAAAAACTAACAGAGTTTTCTGAAAATTAGGGACGAAACTTCAGATTTCCGAAAACCATAGGGACCATTTTTGAAGTTTTCTCCAAAAATAAGTGGTGCCATAGAAATGACATTGCCTTTTATGCCAAGTAGATGCCAATTTATTTATTTTTTCATTTTGGAGTAAAAACAAGGTTAATGAGATAAAAAAAAAGAGAAGAGAATGAAGAAGGAGATTGGCTGAGAGAACAGAAAGAGAGAGAGAGAGAGAGAGTGTGAAATCAAGAGATAGAATGCGGCCATTTTATACTTAGGTACGGCTAGACCGCATAGGGAGCAGTGTTCCTCTGCCATGGTGACAAAGAGTGCAACCAAACCGCACCCCGCTCCCCTAAACCTAAAAAATCCTACCAAATCCTAAATTAAAAGTTAAAATATTATATCTAGAAAAAGTGGTGGTGGCACCACCCAAATCCACCCCCATCTTACTTTGCCAATGGATGAAAGATGAAAGACTTAGCAAAAACATACTTAATTAGGGTGTTGAACTCAACATGGCCAACTTCAGGGATGGTGTACACTAAACGATGTTATCGATGCCAAACCACTCCTTCTAGACGTAAAAAAACATCTAGATTAGACTAAAACTAATCCTAAAGCATAATTCGTATATGTAAATAAAAAATTCGTCATTGCTAAAGAAATTATATATGCATAGCTTAAGAAATTGTCCATTCAGCTTGAAACCAAACTCTAAAATTTGTTCATTCAACTCGAACTCGAACATTACAAAGCATCAAATTTTATTCATTTATCTCGAATTATACGGAACACCATAACATGTAGGTTTGTCTCAGTGTGATCTTATGACCATTGTGATTTTTTGTTTTTAATTATAAATGGTAATGATGAACCTGTTTCTTTTTTCTAGCTTAAAATGTTTTTTTTAAGTATTGTCATTGCGTATACAAGTATAACATCCTACTTTTTTTTAATATGTCTAAAACCATTTGTAATAGGAAATCTCTAGGATTTCATTCCATTAACCATTTTCAAATTTTAATACATGATTTGTTATAAACAAAATCTGAAAGTCTAAAATCTAGATTACATCATCATAAATGTAATAAATGAAATAACTAAAAAAACTATTAGATTCTTAAAAATGTGTGTTAGGTGTGTCAAACCTATCAAATAAAGGGGTAAACATAACTCTTTAAACACTACTACTTTGTACTAAAAATGTAATACAGTGTAAGTAAGGTCGATCCACAGAGACACGAGATAAGTGATTATACCCTTTTTGCATAAGGTACAAATGAGATCACAAAGGAGGGGGGGGGGGGTTAATTCAAATAAAAGACTAGAATTTTGAGTAAACAATTGATCAAATAAAATAAAATTAAGATTTATAAAATACTCCAATTCTATGCAAGACTAATTAGCAATGTGATTCAAGGTATGAAATGATATTTGTTTAATTCTATCTAAGTTGGTACTTAGAAATGCTAACAAGCTCTAGCAATTCACATTCACCATTTTAATTAATTAAAATAAGTTCTTTAATTAATTCTAATTCAACCAATCTAATCTAAACAAGTTCTTAGAATAGGTGGAAAGATTGCATTATGCTTTGTGTGAATTTTACCAACAACATTCAATACTCCTAATAAGCTTGGAAGTGTAAGAATGTGTGAATTTGATTTACACTAGAATTATTCTAAGAAAATTCAATCTAGTTATTGTTACTTGTTCTATATAACAATACAAGTAAGGATTTTGTATAATAGATAAATTGAATGAATCAATCCTAACTCAAATTGGCCAAAAAGAACTAGAATTGAAACCAAACCTTCAATTAAAACAAAATCAGATTCACTAGATAACATTTAAAACAAACACCAAGTCAAATGATTGAATTCACACACACAATAGTCAATACATGAAGTTGGAGAGTTAGGTTTCTAGCTACTCATGACTAGAACAAAACACAACTTAGAAATTGAAATTAAAGTCTTACAAATTGCAATCCAAATGAAATCCAAGTGTTTACAAGTGAAAATTGCCTTCAAAATGCTTCCCAAAATCTCCTCTAGAACTCACAAAATCGACTTAACTTCTAAAAGAACCGGCTGCCCACTTTTAGAAAGAAGAAAAACTGCTTTAAACTTACGACCACGTTTACACGGCCTGTGTAAACACAAAGGTAAACTTTACACGATCGTGTAAACACAAAAAGTACGCTGCATAATTTGGCCAGGCCTTCAAAGTACAATACTCGAGAGTATACGTTTACACGGCCCGTGTAAATACAAGGCTTCCATTTACACGGCCCGTGTAAATCTCTAAATGGCCAAAATCTTCATTTCATTGATATCTTCCTCCTCGGTGCTCCACAAGTCCCGAAACTTCATCTACATCTCTTATTCATCTCTTCAAGTAAGATCCTACCTCCAAACATCCCTGAAATATCACAAAAGTGTGTGAATGAAATTGCCTCATGAAAAATCCTGAAAACATGCAAAATGCACGAGTTTAAGCCTATATTCAATGCACTTTTATGGAGTAAAACTACAAAATGGATGCATGAAATGCACCTAACAAATCTCCCCAAGCTTGAACCTTTCTTGTCCTCAAGAAAGCACAAGAAAGATTTAAACCGGAGAAAATAAAATTAAAGAGAAGAAAAGAAAATCAAAATCAAAACAACTTAATGCAAAAATCAAAACAAACATGAAAAAGATCTAACCCAATTAACCTCGTTTTTGTAGCATAGTTGAGAATGTACCTGTCGTGCCTTGATTCAACTTGGCTTTAGTCTCAAAATATTATATAAACATAGAAATAAGACTTTGGTCACTCCCTAATGCAACTCAACAGAATCAAAGATCACAATACTTGTTCCCTCTCAATAGCATCAAGTCAATTCATGGAACAAATTACGGTCTTACTCTTGTGAAATTGTATGTGATAAAAATATGCTCAATCACCTTTGTTTTACAAAATGTAACAATGACCGACTCCAACTATTTGTTGATTAAAAACAATCTTTTTCTAAAAAAAAATCTTTTTTAAGAATTTCCTAAAATTTACCCATATTGGTTACAAATTTCAAACCACTTACACTAGTCAAAGTAATTAACATTCAGTCTTAATGTCATAAGTTTAAGTCCAAGTCTAAAGGAATCTTTTGGCAGCCAAGCATTTTCCCTAAACATATTATTCAGTTAGACTATAAACATAAATATATATACAAAGTATCTACTTACATTTTCCTACAAATAAAGCTCATGGCTTTCTTCGAAATCCATGTAACGGGCTTCCAACCAACACATCCAGATCAAATGACCTTAGTGTGCTAGATTTAAAAAGATCCCTCGGGTTTACTTGCCCGAACCTCAAAGGCCATAGATTAGCTTTATTTGGGTGTGTATATATATATATATATATATATATATATATATATATATATATATATATATATATATATATATATATATATATATTGTTATTATTAAGTTCATGACTTTCTATGGAACCCGTGTAGCGGACTTTCAACCCAATCAGTCCCAAACTATTTGGCTTAATGAGATTAAGTATATAACACCCCTCAGAGTTTAATCATTCGAGTCCCAAAGGTCACAAATTAACTTAATAATATATATATATATATATATATATATATATATATATATATATATATATTTGAAACAAAGATACCACATAACAGTCTTATTAATTTATTTGCTAGACCTATTTATTTATATTTTTATCCTTGACTTTTCTATTGTGGGACACCTCACGGTTTATTACCAGGTTTCTTGACATTTTTTTTCGTGGGACTGAAGTAAACATGCAAAGACCCGTAGGTATAGTTAGAAACTATGTCCCCAAACAGGGTATATAAAAGGGAATGAGTAGTAAGGACTTTTTAGAGCGCTGGAAGGCTCGGGATATTGAAATTTTGTAAACTTTTTATGAATTTTTAAATTTAGCACTTTGGGTTTGAGCACTTACTACTCATATGACTAGTCATGCGTCCCAAAGATTGATTCATACCTGCTGTTATGCTCCAATGTTGATAATCTTCTCACTTTCTGCTTTGCACAAGTAGCTTCGGGAGGTGTGTTTGTGTGCGATTAGCTTGCTTTTAGATTTTTCTATAAAAAGAGCAAGTCTAATCTCAAGGCATACGACTCACTTACCATCTCAACTGTTTTGAGAAGATTCGGCTGCTTGGGATTGGATCTATATATATATATATATATATATATATATATATATATATATATATATATATATATATATATATATATATATATATATATATATATATATATTAAAAAAAAAAGAAATGCAATGCAAAAATTTAGATGCAAAATGCAAAAATATTAAAAATAGCATAAAAAGAAAATCTTTTTGTTTTTTTTTTGAAAAAAATTATATGCAGAAAAAAGAAAAAGAAAAAAACACATTATGCAGCATGTACAAAATTGCATGCAACCTACATGCAACGGGATCTATGCATGGATAGATGCCCCTCCCCAATCTTAAAATATAGCATCGTCCTCGATGCTTGGAGAGAGGCACAACCGGCCTATTGAGAGCCGGGCGGTGGAGGATGTCGGTGGGAACTATGGAGGATAGTAGGGCTGATAATCGGTAGGATAATATGGGGGCCACTAGGGTTGAGATGTTGATGGTTGTTTCTGTGGTGGAAGGACAAGTACTCGGTGGAGATAGATCAAAAAGTGATGTATGTTTCTGTTATGTTGATCCTAAATGGCGCATTGCTGATCCTACTCGACCCACCGCAGCTCTTGCTGGGCCCAACGCTCCTCCTGACGATTACGGTAGTCCTGAAATTCAGAAGTGTGTTAAGCAACACCCATATAAATCTCTCCTACCTCTTGCTGGAGGCTCGTGTAATGGTGGTCTAAGCGTGCAAACTCGCCCATGTAGATGTTGTGATCGGGAAAAGGGAATGGGGTGAGATGAACTGAAGGCACCTACAGTTGGAGCAGGAGGACGAGGAATGGTGGTTGGAGGTCTACGAACTGCAGTAACACCCAAATTGGACTTGAGGTGCCAATTTGTAGATGGGATGTCATTGGCCAAATCGAGTATCTTCTTATTTCGGCTGTCAATACGTAGATACTCTTTACCATCTACGGTCCAATGAACATCCCCGTTGGAATTACGGTGAAAAAGGTGCATAGTTTCCATAACATCAATTGATAAATGAGTGCGGCCCAAAATTATATCAGTTGGGTTGTTGGGTAAATGGAGGCCAAAATGTTTAGCTATAATAGAAACCATTCCTCCACAATGAAGCTGACCACCATTGCTCAAGGTGTTTCTGAGCATTTTTTGGATTACCCAACACCCGAAGTGAGGAACTTCCTCGGGCTTGTGAATCATACACCATAAAACCTCCAAATCCTTCTTGTTTGCATTGCTAATCTCTTCTTGAGGAAACAAGAGAGAAGCAATGATCCGGTGGGTGACTTTAAGGACCGGATCTACGATGTTAGAAGCCTTTGCTGTGCCTGACTGGAAATCATTTTCACAAAAGATGTTTGTCCAAAATCTTCTACAGCTTGGCTCAAATATGACATTTTTCTACCCTTTGCCGTATACACATCTCTTTTTGCCTTTGGAACACCAATAATATCACAAATGGTGTCAGCATGAATCTTATGGGATTGATTGAGCAAACGGAAGGTAAGGATGTGTGTTTGGTAATCAAAGGTGATGGATGACAAGAGTTCACACGTGGGTGTTTGATAACTTAATGCATGGAGATTCAATAAACCTTCCCAACCTATATTCTTCAAGAGCTTGTGGACTCCTTTATAGATGTGAAGGTCCTTAAAGGCTTGGATGTCCACATATTTTTGAACCCCCTTTACCCTTCGAATAAGGCTTGAATACAAAATCTCTTGTGAATTGGACTAAAAAATAAGACCAAAATCATCAGGGTTTTCCATGGAATGTTGGTCTTGTTCATCACTAGTTTCTTGACCACCCATATGTGAGGTCCCAATTCCTGCCCTTTTTCCACGGGAAGTCATTGCCCAATGAATTCAAAAAAGTTTTGCACACAATGTAGGACAATTTTGAACTCTATAGTATGCACAAAAAACTAGCAATACCACCAAAAATCACCCCAATAGAATGTGGTTCTAACTATATGCAAAAAGAAAAGAGTTTGGAGCAATTATACCAAATTGTGCTTGTAAATGGTGTTAGGGTGATATCCAATGCTTCCCCAAGCTTTCCCCAAGTTTATCCTACAAGAAATTACAAACATTAGCTCGGAATTTGGAGACCGAAAAATTCTAGGGTTTGCTCAAAACCCCCCAAAATCGGCCATTAGAGGGTGAAATTGAGATGTAAGACAAAGAAGATGAAGAAAAGATAAGAATTTCATACCTTGGAGCTTGATTTTTGAAGCAAAATTAAGGAAGATGGAGTGTTGTTGAGGTTTTTTTTCGAAGGGGGGCAGTTAGGAGAAGAGGGTGCACAGGTTTGTGAAAAGAATGAGAAAAAAAATCGATTTTTAGCCTAAAAAACGTCAAGCTCTGTTTTCACGTTTACACGGGTTGTGTAAACACAAGGGTAAAATGTACACGTCCGTGTAAATGGTGCATCTGAATTGTGCTGTCTGATCGTTTACACGGGCCGTGTAAACCATAAGCATAAGTTTACACGGGCGTGTAAATCTCTGAGAAGGCCAAAATTTTTTGATTTTTTCACCTTTTTAAATTTCAACTCTCTAACCCGCTACTGCCTGAAAAATCATTTTTTAACCTCTTTAAGCATGAGAAACAACTTGGAAACTTAAAAACGAAGAAAATATGATGGAAAAATAAGAAATGACAAAAATACCCCTGGGTTGCCACCCGGTTAGCCGCCCATTGTTAATGTCGTTGGCTCGACTTGAACCCCAATTATTTGTCAATCTTGGTACTTTGGATCCATTACTTCTTCCACTTCTTCGTTTTTGACTTAAAATCCTTCATAGTAAGGCTTCAAACGATGACCATTTACCTTAAAGATCTCCCCGGTTTTCTCACTTGTGATTTCTATTGCACCATGCTCAAAAACACTAGTGACAACAAATGGTCCCACCCAACGGGACCTTAATTTACCAGGAATCAATTTAAAACGAGAGTGGTAAAGTAATACCTTTTGACCTTTTTGAAATACCTTGCGTGCAATCATCTTGTCATGGTATGCTTTTGTCATTTCTTTGTAAAGAACTTCATTTTCATATGCTTCATTACGGATTTCCTCAAGCTCTTGTATGACAAGCTTCCTCTTCTTTACCGATTCACTTAGATCCATATTGAACTGCTTGATTGCCCAATAGGTTCTATGCTCCAACTCAACGGGTAATCGACATGGCTTTCCGAAAACAATACAATATGGAGACATCCCAATTGGAGTTTTGAATACAGTGCGGTACGCCCACAAAGCATTATCAAGACGTGTACTCCATGATGTGAATTATGAACATTGGTTTGGCTTGCAGAATTAAAGAACACACAATGAACACAGTGATTTCAGTGTTTAAGAGATGTATTGAATATGTATGGTGTTACAAAAAAGGATCTAGATCTAAATCTACATAAATAACACACACTTACACACTTAACTTTTACACCTCTCAAGCACACCTCCATAAGTGGTATGAACCCACCTTATATAGAGATGTTTTCATGTCTCTCTCTTACTCTCTATCTCATGAGTCAAAAGGCTAAAGCACCACATGCAAGTGGGTCTACAAAAGTCAACCCATTACAAAGTCATACATGGATAACTTTGAATCCCAACATTCTCCCCCTCAAAGTTAGGAATGGATGACCCACTTCAAATCTTCCAAAATCAAGCAACTACGTGATCCGAGCCTCACGGGTGACACATATCGAAATGAAATTTAAATCTTCAATTCTTCCATGATTCTTTAATTTGCGCTCTAGGATGTGAGACCATACGAACCGAGCATCAACGAATGATGACGAGCTTCTCAAACTCTAATTACTCACCCAAAAGTTGAGCATAAAAACACACCCCGAAAATCTTCAATAAATCCAAACCCATTTCGAACCGAAATCACTTCCGAATCTCCAATCGCATCATTTCGTAAACTTCAAAAATTCAAGGTCACTTCGGTCTTCAAATCTGCGTAATATGAAAAATTCAAGTTCAAATTTCCATATAAATTTCTCCCCCTTTTTATAATCGAAATTTGATTATAAAACCTTCAAGGAAAGAGAACGTGCTCTATTCAGAATTTTTCGTGTCAACACTCCCCATTAACATGTTGCATAAATTTTGTGCTTCAATTCGGAAAACCGAAAAAAACTTCAATTTTTAGCTTTGTTCACGGACCGCCTTTGACAAAATTTCTCAAAAATGGGTAGAAATTGTCAATTTCAAAATTCTGTAGTGACCCGGTGCGCCCAAAACAGCCAAAAATGCGAAACTCTCCCGCTTTTTCGAAACTGGGTAGAAAGCAACAATTCGCATTAACTGCAGGGGCATGAAATGCATATTCTTCAATTTCTCAGCAAAATCAGTCCATTTTCGAAATTGGGCAAAAACTGTCAAACTTTCGAAACTTCAATGACTGATTTCGAAATTTCTGCATTTTGTCCCAAAATGTCGAAAATCACCCCAAATGTCGAAAGTAGGTAAAAGGCGTCAAACTTTCGAAACTGCAGGGATCACTTTTGGAAATTTATCTTTTCTTCCTCAATTCGTTACACAGAACGAATTCACTTTTGCCTTGGTTAACAATCATTGCCTATTCGTTAATCAACAGTAAATTCGCTTTTTTGAGTTAGACCAATCGACATCCAAACTATTGAAATCAAAATCCATCTCCTTTTCATTATCAATCAACTTCCCAATAACGAATTCACAACATTCGTTCTCATGATACAAAATCAGCTTTCAGTCGACTGCAAATCACCAAACCAACATCGAACCAAACTCAATCTTCGGATGTTGCTAATAAGACACCCCTTAAACACCCTATTGACCACCTTTTAAAAAGTCAACCAATAATTAACTGTTTATAATCAGTTTTTTCGGAAAACAATGCAATTTCAGCCAATAAAAACATTTAAAAAATTGATTAGGGTGTCCATATTGCAATATAGGGTGTCTTTTTAGCCAACCCCCTTTCGAAATCGATGTCAATCTACAAAAACGAAGTCTTCAAAAACGAAGTCAAAGATCACCAATCATTGATTTTGACCTCCAATCTTAACCCAAATCGAAGGCATCAACAATCCCAAATCAAATACTTTCCCACATCGATCCAAGAACAAAAATCTTCGAAATCAGATTCCCGATCCTTCATTTGCTTTTTCATCACCATGAATCGTCATCAACTCCTTGTTAACGAAGCATCAACAGTCAACAACTACAGCCTTTCGCTTTTCTTTGATTAACATCAAATTCGTCAATTTGAGACCTTCGCTTTCATGCTTTCATTCATCCAAACACGACATCAAAACCAAAACAAATTCATTTTCCCCAGTCCAAATTCAATTGATTTCAACCCAAAGCAGTCGACATTAACAATTCCACTGTCGATGCCAAACGAATCAAACATTCAACTCCTACAACTTTTGAAATTAACTTCCAAATTGGACTTGAATTCGACACACACAGCCTTAACAAAACCTGTATCTATTAATTTCAGCATACAAGTCACCGATTCATTGCTTGAATCACGACTTTTTAACAGTTTGACTTTTCTGCGTTGACTCTTCAATTGCGATTGTCGACAAACACTAAAATCGATTATCTCAATTCGATTACCAGTGAAACACCAAATTGTGACTTTATGTATGATTCGGTTTTGACATCCAATTTAAATCAACATCAAGCAAAATCAATTGCGACTCAAAATAAAATCGAACAACACCAGTTAATGAGATGAAATCAAAGAAATTAAGTCGATTTTCATGAATTTGTGAAACTAATGAAATCGATACTAATAACGATGCAGAACATGCGACTCAAGAATCGAACAAGGAAATATCGATTCCAATACAAATCAAGTTTCGATTTTATTGATCTTGACTGTTCTTGATCAAATTGTTAATTCTTAATAATATCAGAAATATCGATTCCAATACAAATCAAGTTTCGATTTTAGTCATCTTGACTTTAATGTTGACTGTTCTTGATCGGATTGTTAATTCTTAATAATATCGAGTATCTGACTTCATGTAAAAATAATTGGACCAGATAGATGAATAGTATGCGAATTGGCTCATTGAACAGTAATATCAAGATTCGGATTTGGGCTTTCAATCGAATAATATGAACAATACACCAATCACATCATTTAGATTTGAATGAATCGAATGAATTAAAACTTTTGTTTGGGCTTGATCTTTAAAAAAATTTGTTGAATCACCAATGGGGTAAAAACAGATTAGATTCAACAAAACAAATCGATCAAAATTCAAAAACGTAAAGCATGATTTAAAAAGATTAAGAGAGATCATAGAGAGAGACTCACCATGAATGATCCAATTTTGACAAATTTTGCCAAACCGAGAATCGTTCTTCAAAAAATCATGTTGATCTTCGAAGACCTGCTCTGATACCAATTGATGTGAATTATGAACATTGGTTTGGCTTGTGTAATTAAAGAACACACAATGAACACGGTGATTTCAGTGTTTAAGAGATGTATTGAATATGTATGGTGTTACAAAAAAGGATCTAGATCTAAATTTACATAAATAACACACACTTACACACTCAACTTTTACACCTCTCAAGCACACCTCCATAAGTGGTATGAACCCACGTTATATAAAGGTGTTTACATGTCTCTCTCTCACTCTCTATCTCACGTGTCAAAAGGCTAAAGCACCACATGCAAGTGGGTCTATAAAAGTCAACCCATTACAAAGTCATACATGGATAACTTTGTACCCCAACATATGGTACTTGACTCATATCTGCTATCTCAACCTCTGTACTCGGGCTCCGAGTCTTACTCAATCTGGCATTACTCTGGATCGGTAACTCTTCTTTCTTGGAATGCTGCATGTTGAACCTATTCAACACCTTATCCAAGTAGGTACTCTGACTAAGTCCAATTAGTATTTTACTCATGTCTCTCAAAATCCTTATCCCTAGGATATAGGCATCTTCTCCAAGGTCCTTCATAGTGAAACACTTCCCAAGCCAGGACTTCACTTCTTGCAGAGTTGGGATGTTATTTCCTATGAGTAGTATGTCATCCACATACAATACCAAAAAGCTAACTATACTCTCACTAGCCTTGATATATACACAAGATTCCTCTTCGCTCCTCGAAAAGCCAAACTCTTTGACTTTCTCATCGAAACAAAGATTCCATCTACGAGGTGCTTGTTTCAATCCATAGATGGAATTCTCAAGCTTACACACTCTATTAGGGTACTCTGTACTGACAAAACCCTCTGGCTGACTCATGTAGACATCCCCAGCCAACCTTCCATTAAGGAAAGCAGTTTTGACATCCATTTGCCATATTTCATAATCATGAAATGCAGCAATGACTAACATAATCCTAATAGACTTAATCTTTGCTACTGGTGAAAAGGTCTCATCATAATCAACTCCTGGAGTTTGTGAAAATCCCTTTACAACCAGTCGCGCCTTATAAGTGTGTACATTACCATCCATGTCGGTCTTCTTCTTGAAGATCCATTTGCACCCGACTGTCTTACAACCAGGTACATTGTCAACCAAGTTCCAAACTTGATTGTCATACATGGACTGTATCTCGTTGTCCATAGCATCTTTCCATTTAGCGGCCTTAGGGTCTGCCATGGATTCTGTGTAGCTGTTAGGTTCATCCAGACTTACCAATGTATTATCACTGATAAGTGTATCACCTTCCGTAGTAATATGGAAACAATAGTAACGCTCAGGTGCATTCCTAACTTTCGTGGAACGCCTCAGAGGTACAAACTCGTCATTCGGATCAACAATAGTTTCCTCCTCAGGTTGATTGCTAGGGTTTGAGGTTTCTTCACCACTTGACTCTTGAATTTCTTCAAGGTCAATGTGCCTCCCACTGTTTCCTTGTCTTATGAACTCTCTCTCACGGAAGACCCCTCTCCTTGCAACAAAGACCACATTATCACTGGGTCTGTAGAAGAGATAACCAAAGGATTTCTATGGGTAGCCGATGAAAATACACCTCTCACTTCGAGGTTCGAGATTATTCTGAGTCTCACGCCTCATGAAAGCCTCGCAACCCAAAATCTTGATGTGGTCCAGATTGGGAACTTTTCCAGTCCACATCTCGTGAGGTGTTTTGGAAACCTTTTTGGTAGAGACTAAATTAAGAATATGGGCGGAAGTCTCTAAGGCATACCCCCAAAATTATATTGGTAGCGAAGCTCGGCTCATCATGGAACGAACCATATCTAACAAGGTTTGATTACACCTCTTAGCCACACCATTAAGCTGTGGTGTCCCGGGAGGTGTCAATTGTGAGACAATCTCACATTCTTTAAGATAGTCAAGGAACTCTGTACTAAGATAATCACCACCTCGATCGGATCGAAGCATCTTAACGTTCCTGCCCAACTGATTCTCCACTTCCTGTTTAAACTCCTTGAACTTTTCAAAGTTTTCTGACTTATGCTTGATTAAGTAGACATATCCATATCTATTATAATCATCAGTAAAAGTCATATTGAAGTGGTTAGCATCCCTTGTGGTGGTTCTGAAGGGTCCACACACATCAGTATGTATGA
The DNA here is from genome assembly GCF_002870075.4 of Lactuca sativa. Taxonomy (NCBI): domain Eukaryota; kingdom Viridiplantae; phylum Streptophyta; class Magnoliopsida; order Asterales; family Asteraceae; genus Lactuca; species Lactuca sativa. The sequence continues at coordinate 284,004,938 of NC_056627.2, read as the reverse complement.
GGTCCAACAAACCGTCACCCCTAGCACAAGTACCAGTGAAGGGTGACTTTGTCATTTTCCCAAGAAAACAAGATTCACAACTATCATCCGAATTTAGGTCAGATGACTCCAAGACTCCATCGTTTTGAAGTTGGCCTATGCGTTTCTTGCTTACATGTCCAAGACGACAATGCAATAATGATGCTTTATCCAAGTTAGTGGAAAAATCAATACACAACACATTATTTCCTAGGTTTTCAACAACCAACATAGTTTCATACACACCATCAAAAGGTAATGCTTTAAAATAAATAATATTATTAAAGAAAGCATTAATACCACCACATTCGTTATCAAACGAAAAAGTAAACCCTTGTTTGTACAAACCATGAAAGGAAATGATATTTCTCGCCATTTCAGACGAGTAACAACATTTATTCAAATCTAATTTTAACCCACTACTTAGCAACAAAGAATAAACTCCAATCTTGGTGATAGGTGAAGCTTTCCTATTCCCCATGATTAAGTTTATCTTCCCATGCTCCACATTCTCACTTCTTCTTATTCCCTACAAATAAGAACATATGTGAATACCACAACCAGTATCAAGGACCCAAGAATTAGACAATATAGTGTAATTACCTGCATGGTTGCGTTTCACTTTCCCATCCTTAACATCTTGCGTGTACTTTGGGCAGTTCCGCTTCCAGTGCGACTTTTCATGGAAATAGAAGCATTCAGCCTCTTTAGGGTTGGTAGAAGGAGTGACAGAACCTCTTTTGGTTCCACTCGAAGAGGAGCCATCAAGGGACTTTCCCTTGGTACCCTTCGAAGGGCTCTTCCTCTTCTTCCCTTTACCTTGCCTGATTGCCAAGACAGGGGCCGCGATAGGAGTAGGAGTGGCAGCAACTGATTTACTTTTAAGACCACTTTCGGCAGTCTTCAAAATTCCTTGAAGTTTGCTGAGTGTAACTTCCTCCTTGTTCATGTGATATGTCATTCGGAATTGATCATAACAAGATGGTAAGGAGTGCAAAATGATGTCAATTTCCAACTCCTCGGGAAGTTCACATTCAATTTCAACAAACGGTCCACGAATCTTTGCATTTTCTGTATGTGACCCGTGATGGGTTCACCATCCTTCATTCGGGTTGTTATCTTGGAGGAGAAGATTTCATACCTCTCTTGACGATCATTTTGATGGTAGCGGTCCATAAAGTCCTGGTGCATCTCAAAAGGGTAATAGTCTTATAGGACTTTTGGAGATCGGTTGTCATCGTGGCCAACATGATACATGCCACCTTGGTGGCATCTCTCTCATGAGTCCGGAATTCAATGATCTCCTCAGGAGTAGCAGACGGCTCATCAAGTTCCTTAAGCTCCTTGTCGAGGACATATTCCTTGTCCTCATAACGAGTGACCATCTTGATGTTCCGGATCCAATCCATAAATTTGGAACCATTGAAGATGACTCTCCCACAAAGGTTCATGAGAGAGAAGGAGCCGATAGAGTTTGAGCCAGAAGCAACATTGTTGGAAGACATATGAAAAGAAAGAAGGACAAGTTTAGATTAGACATAATGATAGTCCTTAATAAGACACCCAAATGTAAAATTAAGGCTAGGACCCAACACAATATTTAATAACTTAGAAGAGGGATGCCGTAATCCAAGCTATAAAAGATTTGAAGGTATGTGAATGACGATTCACCAATTTCCACCATGAAAAACAAAAAATTTTAATTGGTTTTGAAACTCCTAGATTCTTTGAGATTCATTGAACTTTTCAATGACATGTTTTAATCTCAAATGTGCCCTTCAGGTTTTGTGACTGGGATACCGAGGATCACAGAACAAGGTGTTAATTAACCATGTAAATTACTTGGTACTCTTAATGTTTATCTCCTAACTGATGTGCCGGTTAACCACACGTGCTCCTTCGATCTATGATAAACCTTAAGCCACCTTTTGTCTACCTTGTTAAGTCCAGGTTGGTGTACCGGTTAACCACACACGCCCCACTAACGACTTAAGCAAAGTGCAAAGTGTAATTTCATGGGTTAGCACCATATTCACATTTTCCTAAAGTAACTAAGATTGAGAATTTATAAAACATTTAGTTACTTTATAACCATCATACTTCTAATGATGATTAAAGGCATTGTCATACCCGTTCGGCTAACGACCCTCCACTAGTCAAGGAAGCGGTGGGTGAGAGTGGACACCCATTAAGCTGCCATTTTATAGGCAGCAACCTTATAGCCCTCTTATAGACCATTTTCGTGAATGAGGCCTACTAACGGTAAAGCGAATTGATCTTATACATACATACATACATACATATATATATATATATATATATATATATATATATATATATATATATATATATATTATTAACTTATAATATTATAAAGTATAATGGTTGAATTTTAACTTTTAAAATTCTAGGGGTTGGAACTAAAGTATTTAAGGTGACGTTACATGTTCCAAAACTTGAGGGCAAGTTTTATACCTTTCAAAAATTTTCAACTTTCAAAACTTATGAGTTAATGGTTTATTAAAATGAAAGACTCTTCATTTTATGTAGCCTATGTGTTCATTAATGGACTTTAAAAGGAATACTTTTGGTAATCCATAACTTGAGGACAAATTATGGATTCCATTAAAACACATCAAGATCAAGAATTAAACTACCAAGCTATTTTCAAATAATTCCTATGATCTACTAAACTCATAAGCATATGAATATTCATATCAACAATTTCAAAAATCATAAAAATCACATATAAAACTTGAAATTTGATAATTACCATTGTAAATGGATTAGCATAATCATTACCACATCAAAAACATTTTTTTATAAGTCCAAAACAGTTAAGGGTAATGATCCTAGTCCATTTCCAGTAGCAAAACTCGAAAAACTGCATTTTGGGCCTCCTACTCGCCGAGTGAAAGAACCTACTCGACGAGTAGGATGAATTTGTGCTTGGAATCGTCGAGTCCCCCATGGACTCGGTGAGTTCACTCAGTAGAATGCAGGAAAAATGAGTTTTTCAGCAATTTGCATCAAGTATCATGAAAACAAGCCTAGACTTTGATACCACTGAAGGGGTTTGAGCATTCTAACACTCCTAAGGTGTACATGCAACCCTAGAAAACCTTGGATCTATGTTATACTAAGATACATGCAAATTTGATTTTTACAAGGTTCTTAACCTAACTAGCATGGCTTGGGAACTTTGAAACATAAAAGCTAGTAGAAGAACATAGCTTTCTTGTTGCTCGGATTCCTTGAGAACCTTGTGAGCCTAACACCTCACATGTGATGCCTCAAATGTTTCACACAACACCACAACTCTTGGAATAACTTTGAGAGAAGTACACTATCACTCAAAATCGGCTAGCCCACTTGTTCTACACATAGTGCCGATTTTGGTAGCCCATAGGGTTCTTTTATAGTTGTGTCACAAGTAGGGTTACAACATGTAAACCCTAATTGACATAGCTTTTCATATTCCATGATCCATGGGTTTATAACCTCCATGGACTATCCATGGAGCACCTTATGGGTTTTAGCCCAATTCACTAAACCATGGATCATTAGCCCACTATAAAAGAATGGATGATTTGCACAATCAACCCCATATATTTAATTAGTCTCCTTTTGATAACCAAATTAATTCTTGATCAAAACTAATTAAATAATATTATTAATATATTAGAAATTATAATATATTAATAAACCATAAGTGTCATTTCTCTAATTTAGTCTATCCAAGTGTTGCAATGCCATTCAACCCAAATGGACCATGCTAATCGGGTCAAGTACATTCCAAAAATAGTTATGAACTTAGACACCTAATCCAACACATTTCCAGCAGCAAAACTCATAAATCTGCACATAGGGCGTCCTACTCGCCAAGTGCAAGAACCTACTCGACGAGTAGGATGAGTTTTCACTTGGACTCGGTGAGTCCATTGAACAGTGAATAGTTTTTTGACTTTTTCAATCATTTTGCATGAAGTATAATGAAAACAAGCCTAAGCTCTGATACCACTGAAGTTTTTTGAGCATTCTAACACTCCTATGGTGTACATGTAACCCTAGAAAGCTTGGATTTATGTTTTCTCTATTATACATGCAAATTTGATTTCCAAGGTTCTCAACCTAACTAGCATGTTATGGGGGTACTTGTAATATAAAAACTTTAGTAGAATAACATAACTTTTCTTGTGGTTGATTGCTTGGAGTCTTGAGCGCCTAGCACCAATAATGTGGATGCCTCAAGTGGAATCACAAATCACCAAATCAACTTGGAAAACTTGAGAGAATAGTATGCACTATAGGCCCACTCTTGTTTCACTCACATACTAGTGCCATTTCATGTGCCAAAGACCTCTATGTATAGTATGGAGGATTAGGGTTACATTCATGTAAACTCTAATACCCATGAACTTTCATTTCCGTAGGATCCATGGGTTAAAAACTCCATGGACTATCCATGCAAGCTTAGCCCATCCTAAATGAACTTGGCCCATTATCTCTCTCTATTTCTCTCTCTCTCTCTCTCTCTCTCTATATATATATATATATATATATAAGAGTCCATATTTAATTAGTCTCTTTTGATCACTAAATTAATTCTTGATCAATACTAATTAAATAATATGATTTCATATTAATAAATCATAACTATATTATTCTCAAAAGATTATCCATACAAGTTGTTTCGGTGAAGTGCACCCCAAATGGACCATATCGGGTCGGGTCAAGTACATACCAAATATAGTTACGGACTTAGACACCTTATCCAACAGAGTAGTCAGTTGGGAGATAACTGGAATAGATTAAACAATGATTCAGTATGGGCAGTCTCTCAAGGAATCAACTATCTCGAGACTTTAGATTTTAGATAGAGTAGGGGTGATTACATTGCAAGGGATTCGTCCACCTTCGGGTTGTGTAGCCCTACGAAGGTTGGTTTCGGTTGCCTGGGGAAGACAAGGGTACGCTCGGGGTTGTGGTCGTGTTGCTCAAGTTATAGGGCGTACCAGAGATGGCATGGAAGGATTTCAAGGACAAAATCTAATTTCAGCAGGGGAGAGTTGTAATGCCTTGTTTTGAATCGTTCCCATTTTGGGGATGGTGATCTGGGATTGGGTATTAGCAGGCTTCAATTCCTTTAGGAATTGAGTTTTGAACCCAGTTGAAGTTGGATAATGTAACATGCTCGCGTGTTTAGTTTGAGTTTTGGGGTCAAAGGGGATTTCAGTAATGTGTCAGCTCGGGCTTTTATGGAAAGTGGATGTTCGTTCAGGATATCTCATGGAAAGTATGAATTGATTATAGTATGGAACTTCTTGATACCTTTTCATGGATATATCGATGGTCGAAATTAGATTTGTATCAAGAAAGTTACGGTCTTTAGAAGAATTAGGGTTTGGGAAAAACCCTAATACGCGGGTCGTACTGATGCAAAGTTGGGTATGCGAGGCGTAGTGAAGAGTACACGTTGCGTAGTGCAAAGATGGCTCTGAGTGCGAGACCTCATACAATGGGCATACGAGGAACTATGCTGAGCATATGAGAGGCAGATGGAAACCCTAATTTTAGGGATATAACCTATATAAGCTTAATGTTAGCCTCTTTCCTTCATTCCTAAGTAAACCCCCACCCTCCAAAAACCCTAAATCAGCCTTGTAGCCACTTGGAGGTGTTCTTGAACTATTAGGAGGCTTTGATGCTCTTTTTTGCACTTGGGAAGGAAAGAAGAGAAGTTGGAACTTGTTTGGCTTGGTGGGAAAGCTTTGGATCCAGAATCATCACCTTGTGGGGAAGCTTTTTGAGGTAACAAGTTTTCATATTGGCTTATGTGTAATTAGATCTCTTCATGGCTAGCTTATTATGCTTTTGGTCTTCTTTTTGAGATTATGGATGAGTTAGGTTGTTTAAGGGTTCATCCTTTCAGATCTGATTTTGTTTTGGTATCCTTGAGTAAAAAGGTGCAAGCTTTATGGGTGTTATGGAGTCGTGCATGCATTAAGTCAACCGATAAGTCCTTTTTAAGCTTAAGAGCTTCTTCTAGACATGTATGAATGTAAAATTGACAACTTTACATGGTATTCCAGCTCAAGGAGGTCAGATCTGTGGTTTTGAAAGCTTTGTATTAATGGAGTAAGTGAAGAGATGTGTATTGATTACACAGTCTCCTGCACTGATACCAATTGATGAGTTGAAAACTCTTTTAAGATTGTTTAGACTCTTAACAACTAATCAGAAAGTAAACAAAAGTATGAACACACGATGAATCAAACAATTGTTGAATGATTAAAACTGTAACACATCAGAAGAGCTTGGCAAAGAACTTCTACTGTAGAGGTGTGCTAGGGTTATAGTACTATGAAAGAGATAACAATTGAGAAGCATTCAAAAGACGATTGATGCATGCACCATAAATACTAAAACCTAATATCAAAAACATGGCAGGACAGGCCCAAACCGTGATACTATTGGACTAAGCTAATATGCCCAATGACGCAACTCCTAGACTCAACAGAGCATAAGAATGTGAAAAGTCATGGAGCATTAGGGTTTACAAAGTGTAACCCTAGCATTTGCCACACTATAAATAGAACCCTTATGAGCCAAAATTGGTTACACCATCTTTTTGAGATAAGTAACTTATTCTCTTAAGTCTCCTCTTGCATATTGGTGTTTGTGAACCATTAGAGGCATCACACTTGAAGTTCTTAAGCTATTAAAGGTCAACAACTCTACCCTACTCAAGAGGTAAGCATCCAAACTAAGTTTTTATTATATAGCTTCAATTGTATGCTAGCTAGGGTGAATACTTTGGAAAAACAAAATGCATGTATAATTAGAGAAAAAATAGATCCAAAGCATTTAGGGTTGCATGTGCACCATAGGAGTGTTATAGTGCTCAAAATCCAACAGTATCATTTCATAGGACGAAGTATCTTTTTGTTTATTTGGAATATCAGAATGTTCGAAGTAGTGTGATTATCCAGTCCTTTGTGTGTTGATAGGTTTGTACGGTGTTCCTCCTTGACTATTTAAGGAATGATTTAATGACAAGAATAGTGTGGATTGTTCTTCCAAAGATAGAATATTCTCATATTAAATCTCTTTCACCTTTCTCTCATATCAAACTCTTTCAAAACATTCTTCTTGTTCATTTATTGTCTTTACCTTGATTATACTCATAGTTCTTCATTTATTACTTAAGTACTTTGTTGAATTCTCACTTCAAGTCTTGACTGGTATTACCAGACTTGACTGGAACATATAATTATAAGAAGACATTGATCTTAATCATTAGCTCAAGGTTTGAGTTTTCAAACCTTATCCCTGCGCATCATATCCTTGTTCTCACAGGTTTGGGCTACCTTTTGGGCTTGGCTGCTTGGGGCTTTGTTGGTCCATCAAAGAATCGGTGTTTTGGATTAAGGATAGGTAGTGGGCTTTAGGGTAATGCCCAAGTAAATGTTTGGGCCCAATTTGGAAAATTGGGACATAAGTGGGCATTGGATGATTATTGGTTTGTGGGCCTTTATGATTGAGAGTTTGGGATATAGTCTTTGACCAAACTTAGTGAGGGGTAAAATGGTCTTTTTACGCATATATGTATTATTGGATTCGGTTTGGAACCTAATTGTTAATTTGGTGCTAATTTTTTGATAGCATAGAGATTTTAGCGGATCATCAAACAAAGAGTTATTCGTAGGTTCAGCTATCGAGGTGAGTCTTCTCACTATATTCGTGGGTCGAAGATACCAACTTCGGCCCATTACTTGTTATGTGGAATGCTAGTTGTCTCTGTGATACTTGCATGAAATACCATGGGGGAGCCCGTGACACTTGTATATCAGACCATGGGGGAGCCCATGACATTTCAGGTAAAGACCATGGGAGAAGCCCATGTCAGACGAACATTAGACCATGGGGGAAGCCCATGACATTCAAGGTATGATATGTTTGGTTTGAAATATACCCCAGGGCGGGGCCCACTATGTATGTTTGGAAACTATGTATATGTTGCTAGATATTATGTGGTTACACATTATGGTATTTTGGAGAACTCACTAAGCTTTGTGCTTAGGGTTTTTAGTTTATGTTTCAAATACTCCGTTTTTCATATGGAAGGGCCCCGGGATGATTACAGAGCACCCACCACATGTTTCTGCTTTCTGTGAATTACTCTAATTTGTCAATTTTTTGCTAAACCCCATTCTTTCTTCACAAGCACAGTTTGAGATCCCCGTCTCAGACTCCAAGCTTTCCGAAGCAGGAGTTGTCCCTCCTACCTCGAATGCCAAAACTGCTCTGATAACTGGTAAAGGTACAAGACGACCAGGTGCTAATGACCCTCTCTGGTCAAATTTTGTTAACAGGGGTCATACAAGGCATCCAGAGCTTACTAGATCCTAGGTTGAAACAACTCTCATTTCAATGAGAAACAGGGCCATCCAAAGCAACTTACCCTTTGTTGCTCAAACTGATGAAATTGTTGATCTAGATTTTACCTCTGGAGAGACATAAGACAACATCGTCTTAGACGATCCTCCCAGAACTCAACATCATGACGCTTTCCACCCCGATCCTGATGAAGAGCTTTTAGATGAAGTTCCGTTTAATGATGATAGTGCCTCTATTGTTGTTCCATCACTGTTTTCCTCATTTCATCTTCCAACTAAGCCATCTTCTTCAAGGCCTATGTATGATTTTGGGCTTTCCTCCTCTTCTTTCGAGCTTTTTGATGAAGAGATCAAGATTGATGATCAAGCCCAAATGTATTTCGGAGGTGAAACATAATCTACTCCTCCCAAAAAAGATAATACAACCAAAGCAACTCAGGTTGGCCCCTCCGAACCCCCTGTTAATCAAGATGATGCTAAAGCCAAGTCTCGGACCTCCACCTCGAACACCGGATCATCAGCTGGTAATTATGTTGATCCCTTTTTCCTATTGAAACTCCAAGACAATGTCTCCAAAACTATCAAAAAGTTCAAATCAATCGAAACCTCTGTGGCTGGACTCGACTTCAAGATTGATTCCAAGGTTTCTTGATTTGAATCCAAGCTAGATGCCATTTTGCTCTCCTTGTCTGAGGCCTCAAATTCCGGACCAACAACTACTGAAAGGGAAGCTCAGCTCGATCAACTTATTTCCCTCCGACTTAAGCACACAGTTGAGGAGGTCGAACAGGAATACAATGCAAGCTTAGATCACTACCTCGACACCATCACCACAATGTTGAAGGTTTATGATGATATGATCGGTGCAACAAATGAGCTCACCAAACAGACCTATGTCCGCCGCAAAAAACAAATTCAGAGAATGGAGAGGGAAATCAAGAAGAAAGATGAAATGAACTTGATCATGCAACAAGCTCTTATCAAGCTTCTCATGGCATGCTGGAATAAAAGCTTTCAAAAGGTATTCGATCGATTCTCGGAACTCCAAGAGTCCACATTGCTTACACCGGTTGTCAGGTCATCCGCTGCAAGAGGGGGAGAATGGCCTAGCAGGAGAAGTGAATCCATCCCCTGGAAACCTGTCTTAGAGTATAGACTCCAAGATGAAGACTCTGATGATTCCTTGCATGTTCTTACATGATCTCTAGATGATGATGATGATGATGATGATGAAGATAAGTATATCACCAATGCTATCATAGGGATTCCAGCTCCAAGGAAATTCCCAGCCTAAGTGTTATCCGAGGAAGAGCGACAGATATGGTCGGCAATCTCATGGCCATCAGCTCTGGCTGATGTACTTCGAAGAAGTCGTGAAGTGGCTAAGGCACAAACCAAGCTCATAGTTGACACCTTTTAAGGGCCACCAAATTGATGCTGCCTCCGATTCCGTCACCCATGATTGCTCCCATTGATGAAGGCTTTCCTCTTCGAAATCCTGATGATATTCCTAAAGAGCCCCTGATTTCCTCTCCTCCGAAATTCTCCATTGATGAAAACATGCAACACATTTTCTCGGTTTCAACAAATAGAAAGATAAGGGAAAGAAACCCATCTCGAAATTTCACATCTCTGAGAATCCTGTTAAAATGAAAAGTGGTTGGTCTCAGGAAGAAATAAATCAAGCCCTCGAGGAAAGCATCCAAATCCAATCCCTTAAAGATAATCCTCATCTAATGCTAGGGCTTTCCCCTCGTTACCAAGAAGGGATAATACATGATCTGGACATAGTGCCATTTATGTAATATGATCTCCCAAATCAAGACTCAAACTAGATTGATCTGCCCATCTCTAATAACAACAAATTCTACACCAAGTTCGCTCCTCTCCATCCAGAAGATGATCCACAAATGATCATCAGAACTGAAGGTGAATGCTTGAAGACTTTTTACTCCAAGAACGCACTTCCCCAAAAAGAAGTATGGTCTCAGAAAAGAATCACCAAGATCTCTAGGTTCGGAAGGAAAATCCTAATCAAACTTGAGTTAAAATGTGTGCTATTATGATACCACATCTTCCGAAACAAACAAACTCAAATCACCATCACAGATCCCGACTTCCTAAAAATCAATCCCAACGACATACTGACAATAGTTGCGCACTTCAGAAGCCACCAAAATGACGATCTTAACATCGGAGCCTATCATGCTGCCACGGGTTTCCTCAAAGATTATGACCGAATTCTGCAGATGCGACTTTGAATTGGACCACTTGTTCAGAACCGAAAAATACATAGCGAAGAGTGATTTCAAGATGCTAGAAGATGAGATATGTGCAGCGGGACCAATTAATGAACCTGTGCTAGGGTTTGTGTACATGCAAAAGAAAACGAACAAGAAGGACTTCTTCCGAGTCCTTGACAAGCATCTAGTTCCCACCAAAGCCCTTCAGAAGTTTATTAATCATGCATCAAAGTCAGAAGCACCAGAGCATGTAAAGGCAAAATTCATAAGTCAGCTTCAGTGGTATATCGAAGTCAAAGATTGGTTGTATTGGGCATATGTATTTATCAAGGAAGAATCGAAGTAAGCTGACTGGATTGTTAAGTTTACTTAGGAGGGGATTGTTGGAACCTGAAAGTGAACCTCTAGAATCTTTAACTCTTGAAGATTCAAAGTCAGTCTTGAGTCTAAAATGTGTGGTGGTACGAGATGAAGTCAGAGTCCGAAATGGAGCAAGTTCCGAGATGAAGAAATGAGCTGAGATTAAGTGTCTATTTATTCATTAATTATTCTTGTCTTTTTATATGATGTAACTGTTGGATTTGATTTCTAAGCCCATAACTATAACTGGGATGTATTTGACCCGATAGTAGCATAGTCCTTTTGGGTTGCCTTCCCCAGTGCAATTTGATAGGATGGACTTTTGAGAATAAGGTTATTTATGATTTATTAATATATTACAAGTATAATATATTAATATATAAAATCATATTATTTAATTAGTATTGATCAAGAATTAATTTGGAAATAATTTTGTGGTCAAAAGAGACTAATTAAATATATGGGGATTGATTATGTAAATCAACGATTATTGTAGTGTGGACCAATGATCCATGATTATTTAGATGGGCTAAGTTAATCCATGGATAGTCCATGGAGGTTAAACCCATGGAGCATAAGAATGTGAAAAGTCATGGAGCATTAGGGTTTACAAAGTGTAACCCTAGCATTTGCCACACTGTAAATAGAACCTTCATGAGCCAAAATCGGTTACACCATCTTTTTGATACAAGTAACTTATTCTCTTAAGCCTCCTCTTTCATATTGGTGTTTGTGAACCATTAGAGGCATCACACTTAAGGTGCTCAAGCTCTCAAAGGTCAAGAACTCTACCTTACTCAAGAGGTAAGCATCCAAACTAAGTTTTTATTATATAGCTTCAATTGTATGCTATCTAGGGTGAATGCTTTGGAAAAACAAAATGCATGTATAATTAGAGAAAACATAGATACAAAGCATTTAGGGTTGCATGTGCACCATAGGAGTATTATAGTGCTCAAAACCCAACAGTGGTATCAGAGCCTAGGATTGTTTTCTGTTATACTTGATGCTTATTGGTTTTCAAAGTTGAAAAATCAATTTTTTGCATTTTGACTGGTGAACTCGTCGAATCCACTGGCTGACTCGACGATTCCACCCAGTAATAGACCAAATCGACGAGTCCAGTTCATGTACTCGCCGAGTTGGTATTCCTGTGTGCATAATTTCGAGTTTTTGGTCAGAATTGGATTAAGATCATTACTCCCAAACTGTTTTTTGAACCATGAAATCTGTTTTTGATATGGTAATGATCATGCTTATCCAATTAAAAAGATAATTGTCATAATTTCAATATTTGTATTAGTTTATATGATTAGGCTAGTTTCTTGAAGATTGTTGATATGAATTATCTTGTTCTTATGAGTTTAACTAGATTATGGATGAATTATTTTGTTATTGTGTTAATTAAAATAATGATCTAAATGCATTTAATGAACTTCATAATTTATCCTCAAGTTATGGAAAATGAAAAGTCTCATACATTAAAATGACATTAAACTCGTAAGTTATGGAAATGAAATGACAATTGTCAAATATTAAGATAATAGGTTAATTATTTGTATTATTTGATATGAATTGCCTTGCTATATGAGTTAGATTAGATCAATAGTATATTATATGATAATTTTTCCTCGTTAGAATTGATCTATATGTTTTAATGAGTATCCATAACTTCTCCTCAAGTTATGGAACATGAAAAGTCTTATCATAAATGTTTTTTTTTAAAACTCCATAACTTGTCCTCAGGTTATGGAAAATCAAGAATCTTTTCATAAAACCCAATGTTAACTCATAAGTTATGAAATTGAAGAGTTTTGACAAGTTTCAAAACTTGCCCTCAAGTTTTGGAATTTGTAAAGTCTCACTATTGAAACTTTAATTCCAAACCCTAGAGTTTTAAAAGTTAAAATTCAACCCTTATACTTTATAATATTATAAGTTTAATATATATATATATATATATATATATATATATATATATATATATATATATATATATATAAGACATGTCAGTCTTACCGTTAGTAGGCCACATTCACGAAACTGGTCTATACAGGGGGTATAAGGTTACTACCTATAAAATGGTGGTGTAATGGGTGTCCATTCTCACCCACCGCTTCCTTGATTGGTGGAGGGTTGTTAGCCGAACGGGTAGGATAGGACATTAATTCTCCCTCATTAAAAGTATAATGATAAATATAAAGTAACTAAATTTTTATTAAATTATCAATCTTAGTTACTTTAGGAAAAATGTGAAAATGACGCTAATCCATGAAATTACACTTTACACCTTGTTAAGTCGTTAGTGGAGCGTGTGTGATTAACCGACATGCTAATCTGCGACTGACAATGTGTGGCATAGGGTAACTTGATGTTAATTATAGATCAATGGAGCGTGTGTGGTTAACCGATATTGATTAGGTGATCTGTAACATTGGGTGTACCAAGCTAGTTTTCATGGTTATTCACACCTTGTTTATGATCATCGGCATCCCTGTCACAAACTTGAAAGGCACAATCAAGATTTAAACATGACATTGAAAAGTTTAATGAATCTCAAAGGATCTAGGAATTTCATATCCAATAAAAACTTAATAATCTATTTCATTTTTCATGGTGGAAATTGGTAAATCGTCATTTACCTACATTCAAATATTTTACAATTGGATTACGGCATCCCTCTTCGCAATTGTAAAATATTGTGTTGGGTCCTAGCCTTAATATTTCATTTTGGGTGTTATATTAAGGACTTAAATCAACTAACTTGAATTTATCCATTTATAGATGTCTAGGCCAGACAACTATGGTCTTCCCGAATCTGTTGGAAAAGGCTTTCCACATGAAGATGATATCCTACAATATCATACTTCACTTCCTCCACCTCCTCCAATTATTCTCCCTAACCCACAAGCTCAAAGACATGAAAAGTTCAAGGTCACTCAAGCCCTACTAGAAATGAAACATCAAGATGGAAAGTCTGTATGTGCTCATGTCTTGGACATGAAGCTACATATTGACAGGCTGGGAGTGTTGAGTGTCGTGTTCATAAGGAAGTTGGCTACTGACTTGCTTCTTCAGTCACTTCCCAAATCATATAGTGATCTCGTTAAAGACTACTATGTGACAGATCACGACATGACCCTTATTGATCTTGCCTATTTACTAATTGTTGCTGAATCAGCAATGATTTGGCTCAATGATCGAGCAAACATGATTGGAATATCTACTTCCCAAGCTACCATGATCATAGGAAATGACATCGATAGTCCAAAAATGATTCCTTCTCCTAAAGGAAAGGAATTGGCCATGGTCAAAAGCTTTGATCACAAGAGAAAGGCCGGTACTGGGATTGTCTCATTTGCCAATGCAAAAGAAGCCAATTGTTTCTACTGCCATTTGATGGGACATTCTAAGCGAAGCTGCCCAGACTACCTGAAAGATCTAAGAGAAGGTAGAATAAAAAAGGTTTGACTTTGCTTCAGGTAAGTCTTCTATCTAACTCTGTTAAGTTCCTATTGGTAGATTCTTAATAAATGATGTGATAAGATAACATTTTGATGTTTTGTAGGACCAAAGGAAGCTTAAAGGAAAGGCATGCTGAGTCTGATCGTGAAGAGATGGATTTCGATCGCATGGTTCGATGATCGGATTTTTGAGCTGCTGCTTAAGAGTTATGATAGATTGCTTAGAAATTTGTATTAACATAGTTTTCATTTGCAATTGCATTGTAAGGAAAAGTTTTTCCGCACATCTTTTATAAATAAAGAAAAAATTTTATTTTATCTTATTTTATATTTCCTTGCAATGACATATGTGAAAATTGATGTTTGTATTTTTAGCAATATGGACTTGATTCTTTCATTTGTGATAGTGTCAAATTTCCCAAATAAGGAAAGATTCTCATCACCCAAGTTTCATTTGGACATAAACTTGGAATCATGCAACTTGTATTGAATGATGAATAAGGACCCTCATCTTTAGGAAATTAGGACTAATTCCTTGTTCACATACAGAGTTGAGTTAAGTCAAGGACTAGAGGATCAGGTACACTTGGTTGTGCGCTGTTCAGGTCCACCACAAAGAACGATAAGACTATTCGTTATGGTTTACTAAAGTTAGTAAATATGGTTATGATTACAAGATGAAGTATAATACCGAGTCATTGAAAAGTCTCAATGTATATAAGAACGAATAAGACGAATCAAAGTCGGCAGAAAGATAAAAGTTTCTCCAATCTGAAAAGATGGGAGAGTACTTGAGTGTCGTGTTTTATGATCATCTTAATGATTATGAAAACCATATCACAATTTGAACCTCTAAGGACACCTTAGTGCATTTTTTTGGCTAAGAAGAGGAATCAGGAGTTGTTGAAATGGTTAAACCAATTAAGATGAATCATACTTCTTTCCAAAATCAAATCTTAGAGTCATCCTCCAAGATAGTATATTGAGTTACATATTAGTAAATGTAGAGTAAAATGTTTTCTACTCTTTTATATTTGAAATTGGTAAGTTGTAATGTTTTTGGATAAAACAAAGATCAACTAAGACCGACTGTCAAAAGTGTTTGTCTTGATAAGAAATCGCACTAACTCATGAATATTTGTTTGTCAAGCAATGTTTCTTGATAGAGAGAAACTTATATGTCAAGAGGTCAGTGGGAGTCTTAAAGATATTGGAAAGTTTTTAGAACTAATCAAGAGTCAAACCTATTGTTAATCACTATCACACGACTTGAGGTTTGTAACCTATCGTGTTTGACATATTCTTATTTTTGTGCCCATTCCAATTGGTTGACTATGCATGTGAGTTCTATGAGTTCTCAATTGTTTGCATTACAACCTGGAAGCAATGGTAGGCCCTTGTGCTACCAGGTGGCAAGGAATTAAGATTAGATAAGTTCGGTCCATATGAGTTTGGATTTGTCACTAACCTTGTCTTAAGATTATGGTTATGACAAATTCACATGGATAGGAACACATACACCATAAAAATCTAAGTGTCATACAGTTTCTCTCCCATCCATGAAAATGATTGTAAGGAAACGCTTTCACTAAGTAGATTTTAAAGAGTTAGCAATTGTGATATTTGCATTCTCAAATTTGATTATGACTATGACATCCCTCTTCATAGTTCGAATTGTGAGAAATGGAAAAGGTCTAAACGTTTGAGACTTATTGTTGTAAGTTCTGAAATTGTTTAGACACACATATGAGCTTTCTAATAAAAGGCGTGTGAGCTTAGATGAAGGCTTATCGAAGCATCTCGTGTTAGAAATATGAACATTGATAAGAAAGTCAATAAAGTATTGATTTCTAAAAGTCCAACTGATTTTTGGATTTATGTCATAGCTAGTCAGAGCAAAAATGTTATGCAAAGAAACAAATTAATTATTATGCTAGTGGGAACATAATTATTATGGTAAGTGTTGCAAGTTAGCAATGTTAATTATAGAAAACAAATCAATTCGCAAAGTTGCAGGGTTGTGTTTTGCTATAATTAAGAGAGAGGAACTTATACTTCATTTCAATTCTAAAAGTTTAGATTAAGATTTTAATCAAATTTAGTAAAGGATATATATATATATATATATATATATATATATATATATATATATATATATATATATATATATATATATATATATATATATATATTATTTAGAAAATTTTTGACATAAGGAAATTCTATATATTGAAATGTTATAGCAAGAGACTGGTAAAGTATTAGGTCTTTATGTAAGACATTATGAATCGTATCCCATATGATTTGGGTATAGGATCGATTGCATATGCTATAATGTTCATGTGTTTTAATTTTCCAAATGCCTAGGGCATTAAGAGGGAAAAAGGACTAGAACTGGATATGACTAAATTTATTAAACAACTGCTAAGAACAATCCAAGGTTTGCCAAAAATTGGTTGCTTATGGATAGTTGGAAGTATAGTAACGGATGGACCATATTGACATTAATATGAATAGATAGGATTCTATTAACAATGAGTTGTCATATGGAAAATATGGAAATATTTCCATAATGGGAGTTGGATATGAAGAATCTATGAGAAAGTTAGAAACTTTTATGCAAGAAGGATGTTCAAAGGAATGTGCATTGAATATGAGACTTCGGATCTATGGAATTGTATTGCAACAATCTCCAAAGGATAGTCTTGTAATTGACAAAGTCTGTGTGACTTGTGTACATAGTCATTACAAAAGGATCATGCATATAAGTTTAGATTCTAACAAATTATAGTAAGTGGCAAGAACTTTGTATTCTTACACTTATGTTAAGGATTTGGTATTATGAAATGAGTATCGTTGGAAATGTTTACAATTGATCTATTTCACAAAGTAAGTACCATAGGTAAACATAGTATGCATGCTTGGAGCATGGGATAACTATTGTTTTAATTCAAGTATTTGTTGATAAATCGAAACAATATACAATGAGTAATGTGTAATCAATATGGTGATTAAATAAAAGGTGTTTTATTTACACTCAAAAGTTTTGGGGCCATATAGGATTAGTATTAGCCTTGTGTTTCACTTTGCATGTTTTGACTTCCCGAATAATAAGATTATTCAAACTATCCACATTCGATCATACGTTGGAAGTAAGTATGAAAGAAGACTGTCATGAGTTGGCTTGTAGATTATCTAAGGTGTTAGGCATAGAAACAGTTTGCTACACCATTCATGAGTACTTCTGAAATAAGATTTAAGTATTGGATCAACCCGCGCTCACTTGAATCACTTCATGGAATTTATCACGAGTGATCGTGAGATGATAATATCATATAATTTTAGAAACCTAGATATATGAGTTGTTGACTATGAAATAGTTGTGCATTGATGATACGAAAACGCATCAGTAACTTGATGTTATAAAATGTATCGTTGTGCATGATTTAGTGAGTAATTAGTACAAGCATATAATGTCGAAATTTATATGTTCCCTTTTATCCTAAGAGGATTAAAAGCGATATCTTGGGCCCCTCGATGATTCTATTTTGACTTATGTACCGGGCCTGGTCAGAACTAAGTTGATGTGTTCAGTTCCGTTCTATGTCAGACGAATCGGAAATCGGGAAACAAACTGTTGGACATTAAGTATGACATAGTTCCATGTGTTTTTCCAGCTGATATCTTGAGACTAGAGAATTATATGATTCCTATCTAAAGGATGCGTCACTGACTGGGTCAGAGTTGACAACGGCTTTTGAAAGCTTACGATTGCTAAGTCGAATCTTGAAGTTACATTAGCAGCTATAGTTATTAGAATTATCCAAGTGGGAGCTGTTGGATTTTTTGTATAAGCCCATAACTATAACTGGGATGTACTTGACCCGATAGTAGCATGGTCCTTTTGGCTTTCCTTCACCAGTGCAATTTGATAGGATGGACTTTTAAGAATAAGGTTATTTATGATTTATTAATATATTACAAGTGGAATATATTAATATATGAAGTCATATTATTTAATTAGTATTGATCAAGAATTAATTTAGAATTAATTTGGTGGTCAAAAGAGACTAATTAAATATATGGGGATTGATTATGTAAATCAATGATTCTTGTAGTGTGGGCCAATGATCCATGATTATTTACATAGACTAAACCAATAAGTTAATCCATGGATAGTCCATGGAGGTTAAACCCATGGAGCATGATGAGTTGAAAACTCTTTTAAGATCGCTTAGAGTCTTAACAAGTAAATCAGAAAGTAAACAAAAGTATGAACACATGATGAATCAAACAAGTGTTGAATGATTAAAATTGCAACACCTCAGAAGAACTCGACAAAGAACTTCTACTGTAGAGGTGTGCTAGGGTTACAGTACAATGAAAGAGATAAAAATTGAGAAGCGTTCAGAAGACGATGCATGCATGCACCATAAATACTAAACCCTAATATCAAAAACACAGTTGGACAGGCCCAAACCGTGATACTATTAGACTAAGCTAATAAGCCCAATGACACAACTCCTAGACTCAAAAATCTCCCCCTTTACGTCAATTGAGGCGAGAGATCATTTCGGTTGAGTGAGGGTGGATTTCTTCATAGTCTTGAATAGCTTCGGTATGATGGCGAGAAGAGTTTGACGGAAGTCAATGTACCACCGAAGCATATCAGAAAAAATCTTCTTATCAGCTTCACTATTTTGATTACACCTGTAAATGATGTCAAGAATGTGCTCCAGACAAGAAGTGGAGAACAGTTGTTTGTCATCAAGAGCGAACAAACACTTTTGGCCTTCGACTCTGGTGAACATGAAGGTGTGATACTTCGGGTCGATCTTAGCCATCTGCATCTTGTTGACATCACTTGCATTCCTAAGTGGTTTGATTGTAGGCTTCTTCCTCAAGGCAGATGCGATCTCTTGATCCATCTTGGCAACTTCAAGAATATAACACACCAACATTCGCTTGATTTGATCGATGATATGCTCGTATTGTTGTTGATCAGTTAGCAAAATGTTGTTCAGGAGGAACCAATCATGTGGGTTTAAGTTTGGCAAATCAGCGAGTGAGATCATATGAACCGAGCTTTCAGAGCCTTGGGTCACCTTAAACTTCACATTTATAAACTTCCCTGCTGAAGTTGGTTTCAATACCTTGACCGTTGTGATATTCTGTGTGCACCAGGTTAAGTATTGTGGTTGAGAGAATGCGAGATAGTAGTTAATCAGTTCTCGATCAACCTTCAGGTCAGGAGAGGGGATAGCAACGGTTGGCTCAAAGCAATGAAATACAAACACCTTTCGGGTGATCGACAGGTTGAACTAAGAGTCTTTGGAATTCTAACGATCAAACGAGATGATTGGTTCGAGCCATTGAGTGTTGGGAGACTCGATTGCTTCTTTTAAAAGTTTCTCCAATGACCACAGAGGAAATAGAGATTTTCTACGTTCCAATGCATCGTTCATTTCTTTTAGTTTTTCGACATTTTCGGTCTCTTTCTTGCAATCTTTTGTTGATTCTTCAACAACAATTATTGCTTTCTGGCAAGAGGAGGTGGAAGCTTCAATGGCTTTAGCAGCGTTGGAAATAGAGGAATCATGCTCCTTGACAAAAGTTGCCAACATAGCCTTGATAGCATCCTCAGAGTAAGTTGCCAACATAAATTTTGTCATGTGAAATGTAGTGATCGATGACATCAAAGAGTCTGCCATTGTTGGAATGTGGAATTTCTCCATTGCCCACTGAGTAACTAAGGTCCAAAACCTACCACATGAGATTTCAGAATAGCAAGAAGCTGAGTTGAGGCTTTGAACCAGTTGAGTCTAGAGAATAAACTCATAGTCCATGTTGACCCCATAGTACAAATCATAGAGCTGAGTCATGAATGCTTTGCTTGCCCCATCAGACCCTACAACCCTCTTCGATAAACCCTTGAAGAGGAGAGTAAAAAGAGCATTCCATTATGGAGGAAGGCATGACTTTTTGAATTTTGTCACTATGGTAAGAACTTTGGTGTACCCCATATCATAAAACATGGTAAATAGCTGAGTTGTGGTGATAGAATCTAGGTTGATCATGGAGTCGTTGATGATTAACCATAGCAACAAACAAAACCTAGCCTTTAAAATCGATGTTTTCTGATTGAATACCTCAAAGAAAATCCTCTCCTTGGCTTTATCGTACAATGTAGTTGAATAGACTTGAGAAATGAGTGACATCGGGATATATTCCACCTTGGTGAGAGCAATCACAAGTGGTGAATATTTGAGGCATTCAACCACCTAAACCATGTAAGGATCATACTAAAAAGGAGAGAGTTCGATGATCAGGTTTTGGTTTGGCTTGATGGTGAGAAGTGAGGACTATGCACTTTGTTCATGAACGGATGATGGGTCTGCCATTGATGAAGCTTGAAGTGAAGAAGATGAACAGTAGAGAGAAATCGCCGTTTAATGCTCGAGAGGATTTCGTAAGTGGTAAGGGTGTAAAAGTGAGGTGAGAAACCTCTTTATACGATTACCATGAGAGAGAAAAATCCAGACTGATGATTGTATGATCCTCTGACGTGAAGCCTGAAAAAGCGTGATTTGACAATTGTTACCCCGAAAAGTGTGTCAATCATGTCAGGAGGCGTGAGAAAAGGAAACAGTTCAAATTTACGCGCCTTTTTAAAATCTTATCCTTTCACCTTCTCTTTAATTTTGAAATAGTTTAAATTCCCGTTGAAATGTTGACTCAGCCTTTCGCTTCATATTAAATAGCCTTCGCTCCCAACATAGTGTACCATCACAACATATTGAACCGAACTGTACATTTAGGGGTGTTCGTTTGGATGGATTGGTTCGATCCAATCCAATTAAGTAAATCCAAATTGATATCGGTTTTCAAAATATGGATCCGAATAATCCAAACTAAATTCAAATCCGATTCGATCCGATCCAATTACAATTCGGTTGGATCGGTTTTTATAATTCGGTTTTCAAAAACTAAAACATTTTAAAATGACATAATTATAATATTATCCAATTTTTATAAAAGAAGCAAAAAAAAATATTCAGTTGTGATTCAAAATTTATAAACTACTAAGAATGTATATTATAGTTTAATATTCAATAGATAAAAAAAACTTTTAAGAGAAAATACATATTAATGTTTTTTATTAGATGAAACTTTTTAAACTTATTTGAAAAAATAAATTAATAAATAGTTATAGTTATATTAAAAATAAATAAATAATAAATTTTTATTCGGTTTTTTTGGATTATTCGGTTCATATTTTATAAACCAAAACCAATCCAAAATCCGAACTAGTAATTCGGTTTTGTTGAAAATCAATCCAAAAATCCAAATATCCGAACCAAATAGTCCAATCCAATTTGTCCAATTGGACAATTCGTTTTTATCCAAATAATGAACAGTCCTATGTACATTTACAGAAATTGCAATTACTACCACGATCACGACTTGTGGAAAATCATAAAGATCTTCGTGCAAGAGTGTGCCAAAGTCAAGAGAGACTTAGAAGTGTCTGTTTGGTATCCCGTTAAAATACGATCATATGCTTATTAAGAAGCATTGAAAGGCATCCTTTTAGTATAAGGCTATTAGGGTGGCTTTCGCTTCAATCACACTACGAAGCTTGATATAAGACGAAAAGTGGGATGAAGTACTTGTGAGACCAATGTAGCCTATTAAACAAGTAGGTTTGAACATTTTTCAGTGTCTTGGTGATATCGTAGAAATCTCAAAAACAAAAATAAACTGAATCTTTTTGATGGGTTTTGGCTATAAGAACATCCTATATGCTCATACAAACCCTAATGCTTGGATCTAGGTTTCTCTATTGTACATGCAAGTTATCCAAGACTATAAACCCTAATTCTAGCATACAAGTAATCATATTAACATGAGAATGGGTTTAAGATATTACCTTGATTGTTATGTAGCAATAACAATCCAATTCCTCCTTGTATTGACTTTAGAAAGCTTAGAGTCACAAATGTCACTCCTCTAATGGTTCACAAACACCATAAGCAAGAGGATGAAGAGGAGAGAGGATGGAGGCTGCCCAAAAACGTGTGAAACCCTAGAATAAAGCTTCTCCATGTTTTTGAGTCATAAGGGTCATATATATAGTGAGGCTATTAGGGTTATCTAACAAGGAAACCCTAATTTGGATGCTTAAGCCCTAAGCAACCCATGGACTCCTTTAATTAAGGCCTTGGACGATTTCCCCATGGGTTTCCCATAGAATTCATCAACTCCTTAATTTAAGACAATCCATAGCCCATATTGCAATTATCTTATAATTACAATTCCAGTCCCTTAAGTTTAATTAATCTCTTTTAATCACAAAACTAATTACCAATTAGTTCTTGACTAATATTAATTAAACAATATGATTTCTCCTTTAATATATTATTCTCATAATATATTAATAAATCATATTTAATCCTTTCTCTCCATAATTCATCCTATCAAGTTGCTTTGGTGAAGACAACCCAAGAGGACCATGCACCATCGTGTCAAGTACATACCAAAATAGTTATGGACTTAGACATTAATCCAACAGTCTCCCACTTGGATAAGTCTAATAACTATTATGCGTATGACTTCAGATCCTGATTTGCAATCCTAGCTTTCCAAAGCCGCTGTCAACTCTGATCCTATCAGATACGCTTGTCCTTTAGATAAGGGATCATATATTCCTCCATTCTAGATATCATATGAGATATGATTTCAAATCATTCTCTTTGTACTATATCTCGATTCCCGATTGATGACGACTGACTAATTGAACAAATCAAATTAGCCCTATCCCGGCCGAGCATTTACGTTTGTCATCACTAAATCATCGAGGGGCCCAAAGATATCGCTTTTATCCTACTTTGGATAAAAGGAACGGATAAAATTTGATTCAATGCTTGCTTGCACTCACTCACCGAATCACACACAACAATATGTTTTATAACACCAAGTTACTAGTGCGTTTACATATTATCAATGTGCAACCGATTTGCAAGATACAACTCACACATCTCGGTTTCAAGAATATAAGATGTTATCGTCTCACCAATCACTCGTGATACAATTCATGGAGTGATCCAAGTGAGCGTGGGTTTAATCCAATGCTCAAATTCATATTCATAAGCACTCATGAACGTTGCAGCAAACATTTTCTTATGTCTAATACCTTTTAGACAATCCACACACCAATTCACGATAGTCTTTATTCATACCTACTTCCAACATATGAACGACTGTGGCCTGTTCGAATAATTTAACTGTTCTTAACCAATTAAAGTATTCAAGAAGTCAAAACCTGCAAAGTGAAATACAAGAATAATACTAATCCCATATGGCCTTAAACCTTTGAGCATAAATAAAACACCTTTTATTTATCACCATATCGATTACTCATTATTTGTCGTTTCGGGTAATCAACTTCTTACTTGAATTATTACTACACTTGTCCCATGCTCTTAGCATGCACACAATGTTTACCTATGGTTCTTACTTTGTGAAATAGACCAAATTGAGCACATTTCCAATCATTCTCATTTCACAACGCCAAATACTTTTTCCTAAGTGAAAGAATATCAAATTCTTGCTACTTATAGAATATGCTAGATTCTAACATTCTATGCAACTATCCTTTCGTAATGTCACTGCACCAAAGTCACAAAGACTATTGCCAATGATATTACAAAGTCTTCTATCGGAGATTGTTACAAGACAATTCCTTAGATATGATGTCTCTCACTGAAAGTACATTCCTTTGAACATCCTTTTGCATAAAAGTTTCTAATCTAGACATAGATTTTTCAATATTCAATTCCCAAATATGGACACGCTTCCATATTTTCCATATGACAACTCATTCTTAATAGAATCTTATCTATTTGTAATAATTTCGATATGTTCCATCCAATATTATACTTCCAACTACTCACAAGCGACCAATCCTCGGCGAACTTTGGATTGTCCTTTGATAGTTGTTTAATTATCTTAGTCAAAACCGATTCTTGTCCTTTTCCCTCTAAATGTTACATAAAGATTTGATACTTTATCAATCTTCTGCCATAATATTTTATGTGCTACGTTCTCAAAATTCGAACTATGAAGAGGATTGCCATAATCATAATCGAAATTCGAGAACACACCATTGATCCTTGACTAAATTTATTAACATTCCACAACCTAAGCCTTTAGATTTTAAATGAAGCATAATATTCTCTCCCTTAATTATAGCAAAACAACTATTCAACCTTTACAACTTTGCAAAGTATGACTCTTGTTTTCTATAATTAATATTGCTAACTTGCAATACTTTCCTTAATAATCATACAATCATAACATTTATGCTCCCACTATCATGATGATTATTATAAACATAACACTTATGCTCCCACTAGCTATGACATGTATTCAGAAACCAGCTTAACTTCCAGAAAAACAATACTTATTGAATTTCTTAAGTTCATGTTTCTAATACCTAATGCTTTGATAATCCTTTATCTAAGATTATACACATTTTCTTTAGATAGCTCATATATGTGTCTAAACAATTTAGACTAATTGCCAAACCTCACAATTCAAATTATGGAAAGGGATACCGTAACCATAATCGAATTCGAGAATACAATTTTTCACAATCACTATCTTTTTAAAATCTTTCTTAGTGAAAGCATTTCCTCACAGTCATTTTCATGAAGGAGGGAATCTTATGACACTTAGATTTTAATGGTGCATGTGTTCCTATCCATGTGAATTTGTCAAAACCACAGTTTACGACAAATTCAAACTCATATGGACCGAACTTTCTTAATCTTGATTTCTTGCCTTATGGTAACACAGCTGCCCACCATGTCTTCCAAGTAGTCAAGTATCTCACCCTTTCTTATCAATGTACTTTTCATTGATCAAGGTCCTTGCCTTTTATGCATTCAAATGAGAACTCATAGGGCTCACATGCATAATTAACTCAATTGGAACGACACAGAAACAAAATAGTGTCAACACGATAGGTTGTAAACCTCAACTCGTGTGCTAGTGATGATTGATAAGGTTTATTTTGATTTTTTTCTTGAAACCTTTCAAGACCATTAAGACTCCCACTGACTCCTTGACATATAAGATTCTTTTGTCAATAAACATTTCTTGACAACCAAATATTCAAGAGTTAGTGTAGCTTTTATCAAGAAAAAACATTTCATAAATTGGTCCTAGTTGGTCTTTGTCTTATCCAAGACATCACAACTTTCCTCATTTGATGAATGTTATAAACCTTCTTAATACTTGTCACTCATTGTCACAATCTTAACTCTAAGACTTGTTTGGAACGAAGTATGATTGACTTCTTGATTTAACCATTTTTTCAATTCTTGATTCCTCTACTTAGACATACAATTGTACTAAGATTCACTTAGAGGATCAATGGAGATATGGTTCTTAATCATTAATACCTATCATAAAGCATAAAAGGTACTCTCCTTTCTTCTTAGAGTGGAGAAACTTTTATCTTTCTGCCTATTTGATTCTTCTTATTCGCTCTGCTATTGATTTAAACCTTTTCAATCAATTCAGAATTACACTTAATCTTATAAGTATAATCATGTTTACTAAACCTTTAGTAAATCATGAAGAATATCTTGTTACTCTTATGGTGGACTTGATCAATACGCAACTTTGTGTACTCGATCTCCTAGTCCTTCACTTGACACTTTGTCAATGAATTAGCCTAATTTCCAAATATGAAATTTCTCATTCATCGTGCAACCAAGTTGCATGATTCGAAGTTTCTGTCCAATTGAAACTTGGGCGATGAGAAACTCTTCTTATTTGGTAAATTTTTGACATTTCCATAACTAAGAATCAAATCCATTATTGCTAATAATAGAATCATCCAAACATCAAATTTTCATATATGCTATTGCAAGGATAAATAATATAAAATCAAAATTTATTTTATTGCGGAAAAATTTTGTCCTTACAATGCAATTCATTGAAAAACTATGTTAATACATATTTCTAATTCTAACTCTAAGTAGTAGCTCAAAATCTAATCTTCAAGTAATGCGATCGAAATCCATTTCTTCACGGTTAGATTCTGCTCACTTCTTCCGTTAAGCTTCTTCTCTTTTCTTTGATCTTACAAAACATCAATTGTAATCTTATCACATTATGTATTAAGAATTTAGAATAGGAGCTTAAAAGAGTTAGTCAATGGTTTTTACCTAAAGCAGAGCCATACGTTTTGACTCTCCCATCTCTTAGATCTCTTAGGTAAATAGGGCAACTTCGTCTCCAATGCCCCTTCTCTTGGCAATAAAAGCAAATTGACTCTATTGGAACACGACATGGAACTACTTTAGACATTGCCTTTCTCTTATGATCAAACTTTTCGATCATAGCATGTCTTTTGTTGCCATTGTCTATATCCATAGAGGTCTTGAAGGCAGATTCACCAATCAACTTTGCTTTTCTATTGCGCCAAACCATTGCTGATTCAGCAGCAATAAGCATATATGTGAGATCTATAATGGTCACGTCGTAGTTTATCATATAGTACTCTCTTACGAACTCACTATATGAGTTAGGAAGTGAATGAAGAACCCAATCAACAACCATCTCCTCACAGACAACGGATCCCAACATTCTTAACCTATCAATGTGTGACTTCATCCCTAGGACGTGTGCACACACTGACTTTCCTTCTTTATGTTTACTTGCCAAAAGGGCTTGAGTGAGCTTGAAATTTTCAAGCCTTCGAACTTGTGGGTTAGGGAGAATAATTGGAGGAGGAGGAGGAAGTGAAGCATGATCTCTTGTTCCTCAATCGAATCGTGGAATATCATCTTCATGCGGAAAGCTTGTTCCACGGGATTTAGGAAGACCATAGTTGTCGAACTTTGACATCTACAAAACGGGAGAAAACGAATTCAAGTTAGTTGATTCACTAATTTCCACCATTAAAACGAGATACTAAGGCTAGGACCCAACACAATATTCTACAAAACGGGAGAGGGATGCCGTAACCCAAATTGCAGAACATTTGAAGGTAAGTGAATGGCGATTCACTAATTTCCACCATTAAAACGAAAAGAAATTTAATTTTTAAATCTATGAAAACTCCTAGATCCTTTGAGATTCATTGAACATTTCAATGGCATGTTTAAATCTCGATATGCCCCTCTTGTTTGTGACTGGGATGCCGAGGATCACAAAGCGGGTGTGAATAACCATGCAAACTTACATGGTGCCCTCACATGTTACGGTCACCTATTTGATGTGCCGGTAAACCACACACGCTCCACCGAACTATGACAAACATTGAGTCACCCTTTGCTACCTTTCCTTAGAACCATTTAGTGTGCCGGTAAACCACACACGCTCCACTAACATTTTCGCAAGGGCACAAAGTGTAATTTCATAGAATTGCATCAGTTCACTTTTGCCTAAGTAACTAAGATTGGGAATTTGAAAAACATTTAGTTACATTTGTATTTCATTATACTTATAATGGAAGGTTTCGTCCTATCCTACCCGTTCGGCTAACGACCCTCCACTAGTCAAGAGTGCGGTGGGTAAGAGTGTATACCCATTCAATCGCCATTTTATAGGCAATTTCCTTAAACACCCCTTATAGACCAGCTTCGTGAATGAGGCCTACTAACGGTAAGACTGACTTTTACTCATATATATATATATATATATATATATATATATATATATATATATATATATATATATATATATATATAATGTTAGACTTTTAATGTTATATATAGTATAGGGTGTATTTTACACTTTTAAAATACTAGGTGGTCAAATTTAACGATTATACTTTTAATTCAATTTAATTGTAAACCTAAACTTTTATGGATTTATTAAACCTCTTTTAATTATACACCTTAATTAATTAATAAAATCATAAGATGTGATTTTAACTTTTTCAAAACAATACTAAGGTTTTAGAATTTAACATTCCTAATTAAACCTTTAATCAACTTTTAAATTCCAAAACTTGAAGGCAAGTTTTGAACCATTTCAAAAACTTAGGGTTTAGAATTTAAATATACATCAAAATTAAACTTTTAATCAAAATTTAAATTCCAAAACTTGAGGGCAAGTTTTGAAACCTTTTTCAAAACATTAGGGTTTTAACTATTTAAATTTCAAAACAACAAAACTTTTGGGTTCAAATTTAAACTATAAAACCTAAAGGGGAAAATATGAAAACTTTTCAAAGCACAAGAATCAAATAACAAATAATCTAAATTAACATTTAATCACATAATTATCCAAATATTATTTATTTAATGATTTCTTGCAAAACAATTTACCAATTTAATCAAAATAATTAATCAATTATCACATAAGGAAACAAATATTTTATTAATTGATAAATATCTTCAATTAGATCAAGAATATAGTCAAATATATCATAAAATCGGATTTATATTGATCTAATATGATAAGGTAACTATCCTTAAGCAAAAACAGCAAGAAATCCCGGTTATCCCTCCATTTGACCAGCATTGACTCGGTGAGTTCATCTATGGACTCGGCGAGTCCAGCCTCCAGAAACATAAAAATCAAAATTTTCAATCATACAATGAATCAATACAATAGAAACCAATCTAGGCTCTGATACCACTGATGGGTTTTGGCTATAAGAACATCCTATGTGCTCATACAAACCCTAATGCTTGGATCTAGGTTTCTTTATTGTACATGCAAGTTATCTAACACTATAAACCCTAATTCTAGCATACAAGTAATCATATTAACATGAGAATGGGTTTAAGATATGACCTTGATTGTTATGTAGCAAAAACAATCCAATTCCTCCTTGTATTGATTTTAGAAAGCGTAGAGTGACAAATGTCACCCCTCTAATGGTTCACAAACACCATAAGCAAGAGGACGAAGAGGAGAGAGGATGGAGGCTGCCCAAAAACGTGTGAAACCCTAGAATAAAGCTTCTCCACGTTTTTGAGTCATAAGGGTCATATATATAGTGAGGCTATTAGGGTTATCTAACAAGGAAACCCTAATTTGGATGCTTAAGCCCTAAGCAACCCATGGACTCCTTTAATTAAGGCCTTGGACGATTTCCCCATGGGTTTCCCATAGAATTCATCAACTCCTTAATTTAAGACAATCCATAGCCCATATTGCAATTATCTTATAATTACAATTCCAGTCCCTTAAGTTTAATTAATCTCTTTTAGTCACAAAACTAATTACCAATTAATTCTTGACTAATATTAATTAAACAATATGATTTCTCCTTTAATATATTATTCTCATAATATATTGATAGATCATATTTAATCCTTTCTCTCCATAATTCATCCTATCAAGTTGCTTTGGTGAAGGCAACCCAAAAGGACCATGCACCATCGGGTCAAGTACATACCAAAATTGTTATGGACTTAGACACTAATCCAACACTTTTTGGGTAGAAAAGTCTTGGTGTTAGAAAATTTCATAAAGATCGCTCAAAAATAAAAAAAGATTTTGTGGTACCTTCCACTCAAGTGGTTTCGTTAATACTTGGGTGAAAACTAGAATGTTTGATTGTTCATCATCAATTCATTGTAAGTGTTGGATTTTGGGTTTCACTTAGCACGTGGTGAAACGAAACTAAGATCATTAACACAGATGTTATGTAACCGTAAACCTCAGTGGTAAATTCTGAGAGTCTCAAGGGTTATGTAAGGTCCCTCAAACTGAGAATCCAAACAGTGATCAAACAAATATCAATCGAGCAAACAAGAATGTAGTAGAAGATAGAATAATCCAAGCATGCACACGTTTTATATCAAATAAACGTCTAATACACCTTGGGGCCATAAACAGTAAGAGACTCTATGATTCGTCAACAACCTGACAAGACGCTGAAAAGCCCTATGTATAGGAGGAAGTTCGCCGTAAACAGGTTTACGGCCGTACACACAGACTCAATCGTAAACCCATGAAAAACATATAAAACATGACCAAGAACTAATCAAGACTTAACATATGATTGCCTAGCCCAAAACACAAAATAATGACCTATCAGGTTACAAGAATGAAATAAAATATGATGGAGAAAGGTGTAGAGATGGTTAAAGAACTAAAAGTACCTCTGCTATGCGAAAGTGACCAAGCAGTTAACTCTTAACTCAATATGAGAAGAGTTAGGTAGCTCGTGACTTAAGTGATTTTATCAGCCTGGTTGAGAAGAATCAATTTGTATATATTGAATCAGTAATGTTTCACTTGAAGTTTTTGAGGCTTTGGACAACATCCAACAACATGTTTCTAGGGACACTTAGCTAGTACAAAGATAAAGAGAGTTATACCTACCCCAACTCCATCATTGGAAGTCGTTCATGAGTCCTTTCAGTGTGATATTTTTGATATTTTGATTTTATTTGTGAAAAAGAAAAAGGAATAAAACTAAACAGAAAATAATTTTTTTTTGATCATTTTGATTTTTCTGAAAAACAATAAAAACAGAAAAGAAAATATTTTTGGATTTTATGAAGAAAAGAAATAAAAACAGAAAAGAAAATATTTTTGGATTTTATGAAAGGAAATGAAAAACATAAAGTTAATTGAGAAAAGAAATACATAGTGTACAAAAAGTATACAAATGAAACTTCACCTTGGGAGTGATGAAGCGAAGAGGACCGAGCGTTCGGTTCATCTTGGTTCCCAAAAAATCTTGAACTGAAATAGACCAAGCATTCGCTCTATTTCTCTTGTCCAATTTTAATGAGGTGAAAAGGGTTTCAGTACTGATTCAGCTTCCATTATTCCGAAGCCTTGGAGTATTTTATTAAAACTTGCTTCAGGTAAGGCTTTCATGAAAATGTCAGCTAATTGATCAGCGGATCGAACAAAGTGGATTTACACGTTACCATCTTCAATGTGATCCTTGATGAAGTAGTATCTCAGTCCTACATGTTTCGTTTTGGAGTGTTGCATTGGGTTGTGACATATCTGAATGGCGCTTTCTGAGTCACAATAGAGGGGTATTTTCTTCATGTTTAGGCCATAGTCTCTAAGTTGACTTTGTATCCATATGACCTATGAAGTGTAGGACGTTGCGGCGATGTATTCAGCTTTTTCCGTAGAAAGAGACACACACGTTTGTTTCTTGGATTGTCAGCTAACAAGTTTTTCGTCAAGGAATTAACACCCGCCAGTTGTGCTCTTTTGGTCTAGACCACATCCTACCAGATCGACATCAGAGAATGCTTGAACAAAGAAACCAATTTTCGCAGGGTACCAAAGACCGAGAGATGAGGTTCGCTTCAGATACTTGAAGATATTCTTCACAGTCACCATATAAGGTTCTCTTGGATTAGCTTGGAACCTGGCACAATAGTAGACGGAAAACATAATATCTGGTCTACTAGTTGTTAGATACATTAGAGACCTTATCATCTGACAATAGAGTGTCATATCAGCAGCTGGTTTCTCTAGAGAAGGTGTTAACTTCGTTCTGAATGCCATTGGATCCTTTACTTTAGAATCTCCCATCATACCAAACTTCACCAGTAGAGTCTTTGTGTAAGCCTCCTGATTGATGAATATGCCTTCTGGTCCCTGTCTTATGTTCAGTCCAAGGAAAAAGTCAATTGGACCCATTGAGCTCATCTCAAACTTTGGTGATGTTTGTTTTTTCTGAGGCAAAATGTTTGCAGTCTGTGGACCACATCTGTAGACCTCTACAATAGAAGAGGTGGACCAAACGTCTGCAGTATGAAAAAAAATTGTTTGTTTTGTTAACATCTGCGGGCTACTAAAATGAACTGAAATCTAAATAAACTGACTTTTTTAAACTTCAAAGTGATTTTTTAATATTTTTATGACTTTGTTATAAATAGTTAACGAATCTAGAACAACTTTTATGTATTATTGTATAAAAAATAAAAATAAAAATGGTATGAATTAACGTATATATTTTATAAAACCAAAAACTTTGGTTGCAAAGTTATAACTAAACATTATAATTAGCGATCAAATAATTTGATACATAAATGGATGGAAATAAATTTCAATTTTTTCAATTAAATCCATTAAAAACGTACCATAAATATTTTCTCGAGAAATTGACGATACTGTATTAAATAATGTTTTATAAAATTTGGCAAAAAATATAAGAGTACATTATGATTTTTTTTTTCATATTTAAATAAGCAACTTCAACAATTATTATTGTAATAAATTTTTATTTATAAATTTGTTAAAAATATCACGTTTGTAACGTTAGGCGTTTTTTTTTTTTTTTTTTTTTTTTTTTTTTTTTTTTTTTTAAGTCTTGTAATTTTTTTTTCAAATTGTTTATCATTAATAAAGTTAGAAAAATTATAAATTAAAAAAAAACCTAAAAGAAATAAAGATATATATATGTTTCTTATGCTAGAAGATGTCTGAAGATGTTACAAGACTCTGGTCCACATCTGCGCCAAGAGGCCGCACATACATTTTTAGGTCTGCAGTCTTCAAAAAAACAAACAGTCTGCGAAGGCTAATGTCTGCGCGGCGCAGACAGAAGAGGTCACACAGTGTAACGCCCGCAGATCCGAGCTAGTCAATTTAGAGACAGTAAGCATCAAAAATGAGTTTTTGATGGAAGATTATTTAGAAGGATTAATCTTTTCCAAGTGGTATTATATGTTACAAGGGTTCCGTAGATATAAAGAACGCCGAAATCCGAGTTATAACGAAGAAGTTATGACCCGTCGAAGTTTTACGGTTAAACCGGCACGACATCGGGAATTGTAACAAGTGAATTTACGATAAAATAATTTTTAGCCTTAGCAATCTAAACGAAAGTTGTAGTATATGTTAAACCGAGAGTTTGCATAAAAAGAACGTCCATATCCGACTTCGTATGAGGAAGTTATGATTTTTCTAAAATTTAGCATAACAGTGCACATCCCAAAAACTGAATTTAGATAGGTCGATTTTTAGCCAAAATAATCTAAACAAGAAATGAAGATATCGTTATAAGGAGTTAAACGATAAAAATCCAGTCGAAAACGGAGCTTGTATGCCAAAGATATGGACGAAGCTTAGTCCCTACTCTTCGAGCGCGAGGAATTCGATACAGTTTTGTAAATCTGAGATAGAGTGAGAATTAGCCGACGTGACCTAAATGAAAGTTGTAGTACTCGTAAATACCAATGTGTGGATATAAAGAACATCGATAATAGAGCTCTTATGCAAAAGATATGCATGAAACTTAGTCCCTACTCTTCGAGCGCGATAAATTCGATACAGTTTTGCAAATCGGAGATAGAATGAAAATTAGCCGATGAGGTCTAAATGAAAGTTGTAGTACTCGTAAATACCAACGCGTGTATATAAAGAACGTAGAAAACAGAGCTCGTACGCGGAAGATACGCATGAAGCTTAGGGCTACTCTACGATAAAATCTCTATAAATAAAGGATGAATCCTTCATAATTTCTTCACACCATAACCTTTCTTTCTCTCTCTAACTTCTCTCTAGCCTCCTTAAACCCCTACCAAGTCTAGGGAACCTCCCTAGCATGAGAAGAAGCCCTGGAGTGCCCAACGACTCCGAGAAGAAAAGCTTTCGGCTCGGAACGCTGCTCCAGCGAAGCCAGTTTTTTTTAATAAAAACCCGCTGTAAGTGAGCTACGTCTATGCTATTTTTAATATAGCTTCTAATTAATTATGGTAACATTATTTGGACCTTAAAATAATTATTTGGCTATTATTATGAGTTATATAAGAGTGTTGTTTAACACGTATATAATAGTAATAATAGCTAGACTATTAAATTAGTCTCGGTGAATATTGAACTAAACCCTAGTGGTAATGATACTAGGTTTTGTCGAGGGAAATTGTTTTAAAAAGTAACTAAGTGCTGTCCGAGTGCCGAGTCACCACCTTACCAGGTGAGTGCATAGTTACTTTCATCTTAGACATAGTTATGAAGTATTTTATATAAATTACATGCTATGTGTGCATATTATCTGAATACTTGTTGTGTATGCTGGATGAACGATTTTATACATGTTTTAAATGATTTAAATTGTATATGTATTTTATATCTACGATAATGTTGGGGTAAAACATGGGTAGATGTAATAGATGGAATATGAGTTGGATGATGAGTTGAGAGGTGTTATAGACCACGAGGTGAGGTGAGAGGTGGACGATGTGAGAAGCCTTTTCCCGAACGATGGCCCCGTCATTCAGCAGAGTATGGATGACAACCACAGACTATTCTAGACAGTCCAGTGGAACACTAGCAGGCTCGCAACCTGTAGGTGTTGTGAATGATGTGTTCACCCGGTGTACTCTAAACCTAGGGGATCATGCAGACTTGATGCCTAAACCCCGGTGATCATGCAGACTTGATGCCTAAACCCTGGTGATCATGCAGACTTGATACCTAAACCTTGGTGATCATGCAGACTTGATGTCTAAACCCTAGCGACTATGCAGAATTAGTGCCCTTTGTGTAAACCGTGGCAACGATGGACTTTGTGCAGATTCCTTAGGAATGAGTGAATGAGAAATAGCTGATTCTTAGGATAGATCCTTAAGAATAAAGAAGATAATGGGGAGGGGTAATTGGGTTAATTGCTTAATTGTTTAAACATAATAGTTATATTATTGTGGGTTGAAAACCCTATGTACTCACCAGGTTTCCCAACCTGACCCACTCAGTTTATTTATATCACAAGTGTTGTTATGAAGTCACATTACACTGAGATATTAAGGAGATATAAATCACTAGTGATAATGAATGTAAGTTCTGTTTATGTTTATGTTACTGTATTGACGATGACATCCCAAATGTTTTAAAATGAATAAAAATACTTTTCTTCGAAAATGCTTTGATAACGTATTTATCATGTTTTACTGGGAACAAATTCCACAACATTTTTATTAAAAGAGGTATTCTGATTTTTATAAAGCATAAACAAAATCGGTCTTTTTTGGCCGTGAAAATGGGGATGTCACAGTTGGTATAAGAGCATTAGTTTAAGCGAACTAGGAATATGGATCTATTTCTTGACTTAAACTTAGAATGCTAAGCAATGATTGTGAGGAGTGTGTCTAATAGATTTAGGTAGTACACCTGAATAGACACAAACACTAGCTTATTTTAGGAATGATGCGTAAATTGCTTTTACGTGCTAAATGTTTTGTTATGCTATCGTTTGATCGGATCTGGAAATTTTATGTGTACAAATTTCTAAACGTTTAATTACGGTATTAGAACTGGCATGTAACTTTTCGAAGTAATAAGGATATTTACACGTCATTCCTAAATAAAATCTTTCCTATCTTAATTATCGTCATTTCGTACAAAACATTTGATCTAGTGTATAGATCAAAATGGCAAGAACCCGAAGTGGAGTCGGGAACGCGAATGGAGATAGGAATCAACAACCCCCGGTAATTAAGCAAATACCTGTTTTAGTAGAAGATATACCCGAGCCAGTCACAATGACTGGAGTACAAGCCATGATACAGTCTATGTTAGTTGAAAAAAGGGAAGAGATGAGGCAGATGTTCCTCAAAAATAGGGATGAGCCTACCGTTCCCGTTGAAGAACCTGAGCTGATTCCCGAGCAATCAGAGGAAGGGAACAATAGCCGCCCTGTGAGTCAAGTTGGGACTCAAGGAGAACGAAGAAATGGCCCGGAGAGGGGAAAAGACAAGGATGGACGAATGTATAAGAACTTCTTGGGTGCCAAGCCACCAAGTCTTTCCGAAAGCCCAAAGCCAGTTGAGATTATGGATTGGATCTCCGAGATGGAGATGGTGTTTGAAAGCTGCAACTGTAGCAAGAAACATAAGACTGTCTTCGCAGTAAGACAACTGAAAATTGGAGCTTTGAGCTGGTGGAAGCTATTGGCAGATACGATGCCACGAGGAGAAGCCCTAAGGATATCATGGGAAGAGTTCTTGGAACAGTTGAAAATCCAGTACTGCTCAGAGATAAATCTGATAGACCTAAACAACGAGTTTCAGAACCTGAAGAAGGGGAAGATGAGTGTTGATGAGTATGCCACCACATTCACCGAGAGGATGAAGCTATTTCCCTACTTAGTTCCTACCGAACTCTTAAAGATTGATAGGTTTGCTAACGGACTGCCCACAGACTAAGGACCAATGGTCAAAATGGCAACTACCGTGAAAACAACTATTAGAGCAGCTAAGAATGTTGAGACCCAAATTATGGAAACGGGTCTGGAGAGAACTGAAGTTGGCGAGAAAAGGAAGCATGAAGGATCTTCAAAATCCAACGAAGAAAGGAAATTCTCAAAGACTGACGAAGGAGGAGGAAGTGAAGCCAAGTGGTGCGAAAAGTGTAAAAAGAAGCACTTTTGGGAAATATAGCGATGAGGTGACTTGCTACAAATGTGGAAAGACAGGGCATTACACCAGCAAGTGTGCGTCCAACAAAAAGGTGTGCTATGGATGTAACAAAAAAGGGCATGTTTGTTGGGACTGCCCAAAGAAAAACGAGACAGCACGACCAAACACACCACCAAGGCCAAGGGCATTCCAAATGATCTTCGACGAAGCAGAAAACAATGCAAGGAACCAAGGATAAGGAATTCATACCCGAAGATCGAGTTATGAGGTAGCCAAAGAGATAGAAGCATATGATGTAGCATATTGGAGGCATAGTCTAGGGTGAACTTGAACACCTATGTAATAGTTTCAAGAAATAATAAAGCCTTCGTTTTGTTATCTGATGTGTTAAATTGTTATGTGGTTTTCTTGTATGGTGACTTGGAAAACTGTGAGACAATACTTGGGACGAGTATGAGTAGGTGTGAATGGTAGTAGAGGCCTATACTACCGGAAGCACAGGACTCAAGCTTGGATCAGGGAAAGTCACAAGGTTACTAAGAAACTAGTAATCGATTTCGTTTTTCAAGTATGTCGTTACCATCGTTTTGGTAATGACTAAGAATATGATTGTTATTCCGACCCTAGTGGTCATATCAAATTGAGTCCTTCTACGATGAGTATGTTACGTGGTTTAGAGAACCAAGTTTGATGTAGCATCTGACTTAAGCCGAAAGATTGAAATAAAAGATAATCAAAGCGATTAGTAGAGGTATCGCAATAGCTGCTTGTAGCTAGAAATGCTACCTTTTAAGATGTGATTATATCCCATTTGAACATGAAGGATGGTAGTCTGTTCTGGAATTTGACTCTAAGAGACCTGAGTCTAAGCGCTGCAACATACGATGATAGGTCATTAGAGTATGACACATCAGTCCATTATAGTAATAAAAGAACTTATCTTAAGTTCATATCCAGTGAGGATTGAGATTGTGACTTGAAGGTCATAATTTGGAGTCTAACGTGAGATAGGAAGCAAGTGCAAGATCGAGCACCACCTGTACTCAAGGATTCCGAGATTCAAAGCAACAAAGAAGTTATGATTATTACCTAGGATGAAGAGATAACGTATGGAGTCATTATACTTCCCTTTTTCGTTGATGATTCCGGGACGTGATCATCCTAAGGGGGAGGGGGGTAATTGTAACGCCCGCATATCCGGGCTAGTGAATTTAGAGACAATAAGCATCAAAAATGAGTTTTTGATGGAAGATTATTTAGAAGGAATAATCTTTTCCAAGTGGTAGTATATGTTACAAGGGTTCCGTAGATATAAAGAATGCCAAAATCCGAGTTATAACGAAGAAGTTATGACCCGTCGAAGTTTTACGGTTAAACCAGCACGACATCAGGAATCGTAAAAAGTGAATTTACGATAAAATACATTTTAGACTTGGCGATCTAAACAAAATTCATAGTATAGTATATGTTAAACCGAGAGTGTGCATAAAAAGAACGTCCAAATCTGACTTCGTATGAGGAAGTTATGACTTTTCTAAGATTTAGCATAACAGTGCACAACTCGAAATCTGAATTTTAGATCAGTCGATTTTTAGCCAAAATAATCTAAACGAGAAATGAAGATATCGTTAATAGGAGTTAAACGATAAAAAGACAGTCGAAAACGGAGCTCGTATGCGAAAGATATAGACGAAGCTTAGTCTCTACTCTTCGAGCACGATGAATTCGATACAGTTTTGTAAATCTAAGATAGAGTGAGTGACCAAGTTATTTAGGAAAACTCACTCTGGGAATGGTTTAATGTGCTTCGCAAAGCGGGGAAAGCTAAATCCAAGTTAGTCAGGACCTCCGAGATTCTTACCAGAATCGGTCATGTATCTCACAGACTAGATCTACTCCGCGAACTCAGTAACGTACATTTTACCCTTCGCGTCTCGATCTTGAAACCGTACCTTTCCGTTAGGACTCTCGTAAGCCCACTCGACGAGATCAAGATTAACGAGATCCTTGCCTTCGTACTAGAACTGTAGTGTCCCTCGACCGAGTGGTCAAGCGGACGAAGCAACGCCGCCACCCTATAGTGAAGGTTCGTTGGGATACCAACCGAGGACTCGATTTCACTTAGGAGCGCGAGAACCAATCGATCAGGAAGTTACCCCACCTATTGACTCGATCATTCATACCTACTTCCTTACCTAAATTCTAATTTCGAGACGAAATTCCCTTTAATAGGGGGATGATGTGACAACCCGAAATTTCCATTCGGTCAAACCCTAAAAGTCAATAGAAGTTAGAACAGTTGCAGTAAATTTTCAGACTTTTGGAATAAGTTTGGAGTATTTCCGGATTTACACTTAAGGAGATATTAGGAGAGTGGATGCACTGGGGTGTTGTGCAACTTCGTTATTCCAAAGCTCGTTGATATTAGAATTCAATGCCTGAATAAAAATATTTTCTGCCAAAAAACCCAGGACTATATATAGGATTCTGAACCATATTTATTCATTAGTTACATTTCCAGCTAGAGAAAAGCCATTTTCTCACTCATGGATCTTCGGGTTTTCATCTCAAATCGTGAGGACTTCTATCTAGTTGTATTATATGTAAGGTTCGATATGTGTTGCGTCTTGGGCTCGTTCATTAGTCCAATTTTGTATCCGGATTGGGCCTATCCATCCGTGATTTATTTTCTAGGGTTTCGTATTTATGGATGCTTGCATGCATCTTAGTACGTAAGATTTTTGAGTCAATCATTCACAGAAAATACTTTTTATCGTTTGTAACCCTAGAGGACTCTACAGCGGAAGTTCTTTGTCGAGCTTTGCTGAGGCTTGAATCTATTGAATCATTCGACGTATTTTGATTCATTCTTGTGTTTGATATTTCTGTTTACATTATTGTGATTAACCTGTTTAAGATCTAAATGATCAAAGAGTTATTCAACTCTTCAATTGGTATCAGAGCAGGAGACTGTGTAATTCATACACATCTCTTCTGTTAAAGAAGTCATTAGGTTTTATTCCGCATTCATTGATATTTATTGAGCTGTCACTCCATAATTGACGTATCTCATTAATTATTCATCTTGCCCTAATATTACGCATTACAAAGTCTGATCTTATAACAGGTTAAACGATCAAGCATGGACGATTCTCAATCAAATCCTATTAACATCTCTAACAGCATAGGATCAACAACCAGGATTCGAACTCTCTACACTCAAGACTACGAAGTGTGGACGCACCACTTTGAAGATTACATTATTGGATCTGAAGATAATGGGTATCTGATATGGGAAGCTATTATATCTGACCCTTTCACTCATTCAGGCACCTCAAGAATCATTAAAACTCAAAAGGAGTACAATGATCTATTGAAAGATGTGAAAGACGTCGCTCAGGACGAAAAGGAGAAGTTTCAATGCAACATTAAGGCATTGAGACTAATTCAATTCGCTCTTCAATCCGACATGTTTCGATTAGTGAGTTCTTGTGGTACAGCAAAGGAAATCTGGGAT
Source organism: Lactuca sativa (assembly GCF_002870075.4). NCBI lineage: Eukaryota > Viridiplantae > Streptophyta > Magnoliopsida > Asterales > Asteraceae > Lactuca > Lactuca sativa. The sequence goes on along the minus strand of NC_056627.2, from coordinate 283,964,570 downwards.
CGGCTGCGAGAGCTGTATTCCACATATGAAGATCTGGAGCACTCAATTCAGACCCTGCTTCTCTCTGAATTTGGAGAGTTCAAGCAGAAACCAGAGGAGGTTGTTACGCAAACATTTGATCTGTTCAATCATCTTCTCAGCAAGATGATCAAACATGACATTGAAAGGAAGCTCATCGAACAGAAGGTCACTTTCTTGAATGTCCTAAGACCCGAATGAAGAGCAGTTGTGTCAACAGTTAAAGCGCATGAGCAGTTCAAATCGTACTCTTTGGCAAAACTGTTGGGGATTCTGAAATCCCAGGAAAAGACAGTATTACAAGAGAAAAGTGTGGTTTGAAATTTGGGGTCTTTGGCGCTTTTGTCCAAATGTAAGAGTGCAGCAGAAGAAGAGGAAGATTTAAATCTGGGAGACTACGATTTAACAGCTGAAGACTATGCTATGATGGTGTCAAATCCCAGAAGGTTCATTAAGAAGAAATTCCCTACCAACAAGAATCGAAATTGGCAGGGAAGGTACAGCTCTGAAAAGGTGAAAGTGGAGCCGAAGGTTGAAGAATCAAAGAAAGAAGCGAAGGGTGAAGCTGACTCTGGTGTCAGTTGTTTTTACTGTGGTGGGAAAAATCACTACGCAAAAGATTGCGTGTTGAAGAAGATGGCAGAGAAAGATGAAGAGAAGGATGAAGAAGCAAGTCTCTTGAAAAGACCGGAGGAACTTAAGAGGAAGAAAGTTGCTACTAATCCGTCTATGAATGCTCTTATTGTGCAGGGCTCGGTAGATAATGATGAGTTCAGTGGCATGCAGGTGTGGTCAACTGACTCAGAAGATGATGAAGTGAGAAAGCCTTCTCATGGAAAGGCTTATGTGGCAAAGAGTGGTGATGCTGATGGAAGATGTCTGATGGTGACGGATGTATCTCAGATGAGAAGATACAACACCGATGGTGGAAACTAAGTGGCTAAGGAGTGAGAGGATGTGTGCTTTACAACGAAGCCTCTCAGTGTGCAGATCAGTGAGGTAGATGAACTGATCAAGAAGCTACAATCCATTTTTGTTTCATTTAAAATTCCACAAACATCATATGAAAAAGAATTAAATAACTTGAATTCAAGAATTTCAAATCTAGATAGTTGTTTAACTCAAACACGTGTCATGAATTCTAATCTAACTGACCAAATAAGCAGTGTATCATCCAAGAGTGAGGAGCGAAGGATGTGGATTGAGCAGAAGGAGTTAGAGCTTGTTAAAACTAGGGATGAAAATATTTATTTGCAAAGAGACAATCTTAAATTATTAAAACAGAGGAATGTTTTTTGTTTAATTGCAAAAAGACTTTATACTATCATTACTCAGCTGCATTTAGACTGTGAAATAGGCCATAAGATACATCGCATGATTTTACGCTTCCTTGAGTTTAAGGAGGAAGAAATCGAAGCCGAAGCATACAACTATGAAAGTGTTGTATCTTCAGATGATGTCAATCCCACTTATATGTATGGTCTGGACAAAATTGAATCTTTTTTAAAGTCCAAAGACCATAAGGACATGGTTAAGAATCTTTTGGATGAAAATGATAAGTTGAAACTCAGGGCCGAAACTATACAAAAATTTGACTCATTGAGTACCAAATTAAGTTCAGAAAATAAAATTGATGTTGAAAATGCATCTGAACTTAATGAGGACGATGACATGAGTGAAATTTCTGTAGAGGATGAGGTTGACTGTTCCGAGTTCATTAGGAGCGAACCTGAAAAGCACAAAAACCTGATTTCTGAAAATTCTGTGGAATTTGCTCGTTTGTCCAAAAATAAGTCCCCAATCCTTAAAGAAAAGGCTGTTGTGTAGAAAAAGGTTAGAACCACTCCCAATCAGGTTTATAAGGTCACAGGAGTAACCGAACATCAGACAGCCAAACTGTAACGCCCGCAAATCTGGGCTAGTCAAATTAGAGGCAATAGGGGTCGAAAACGACTTTTCGACAAAAGATTATTTAGAATAAATAATCTTAATCAAGTTGTAGAGTATGTTACAAGGTTTTCGTACATATAAAGAACGCCGAAAACCGAGTTATAACGAAGAAGTTATGACCCGTTGAAGTTTCGTGACGGGACCGGCACGATACCGGGAAGCGTAAATAGTGAATTTACGATAGAGCGAGATTTAGCCTTAGCGATCTAAATGAAAGTCGTAGAATATGTTAAACTAAGAACATCGATAAAAAGAATGCCCAAATCTGACTTCGTATGAGGAAGTTATGATTTTTCTAAGATTTAGCATAGCAATGCACAGCCCGAAATCTGAATTTTAGATCGGTCGATTTTTAGCCGACGGGATCTAAATGAAAGTTGTAGTACTCATAAATACCAACGCGTGGATATAAAGAACGTCGATAATAGAGCTCGTATGCAAAAGTTATGGACGAAGCTTAGTCCCTACTTTTCGAGCGCGGCGAATTCGATACAGTTTTGTAAATACGAGATAAAATGTGAATTAGCCAACGAGGTCTAAATGAGAGTTGAAGATCTCATTAATAGGAACTCAACGGTAAAAAGACAGACAAAAATGGAGCTCGTATGCAAAAGTTATGGACGAAGCTTAGTCCCTACTTTTCGAGCGCGGCGAATTTGATACAGTTTTGTAAATCCGAGATAGAATGAGAATTAGCCAACGAGGTCTAAATGAAAGTTGAATATCTCATTAATAGGAACTCAACAGTAAAAAGACAGACAAAAATGGAGCTCGTATGCAAAAGTTACGGACGAAGCTTGGAGACTACTTTACTATACACTTCCTATAAATACAAGGGTGAACTCCTCATATTTTCTTCACACCATAAGCCTTTCTTTCTCTCTCTAACTTCTCTCTAGCCTCCCTAAACCCCTCCCAAGTCTAGGGAACCTCCCTATCACGAGAAGAAAGCGCCGGAGCGCCCGACGGCTCCGAGAAGAAAAGCTTTCGGCTCGGAAACGCTGCTCCAGCGAAGCCCGGTTTTTAATAAAAACCCGCTGTAAGTGAGCTACGCCTATAGTATATTTAATATAGATTTTATTTAATTATAGTAACATTTTTAGGACCTTAAAATAATTATTTAGGCTATTATTATGAGTTATATTGAGTGTTATTTAACGCTTATATAATAGTAATAATAGCTAGACTATTAAATTAGTCTCGTCAAGCGTTAGACTAAACTCTAGTGGTAATGATACTAGGTTTCGTCAAGGGATAATTGTTTTAAGAGTAACGAAGTGCTGTCCGAGTGCCGACTCACCACCTTTCAAGTGAGTGCATAGTTACTTTCATCTTACACATAGATATGAAGTATTTTAATATAAATTACGTGCTATGTGTGCATATTGTTTGAAATAGTTGGTGAGTGATGAAATAAAATAATGAGAGATAGGTGATGATAGATAGGTGACTATGAATTGGTGATGTAGGATACTACAACCTTGTCCAACAATTTGGAGATGTAGTCATCTACCAGAGTATAGATGGCGACCACGGACTATTATAGACAACCCCGTGGAAACACCAGCAGGCTAGCAACCTGTAGGTGATGAATTACAAGTTCAGGCGATGTTGTAACTACGTATTCATGCGATGATAGTCTAACCCTTATTATGAAGTACGAGTCCAGGCGATGTTGTGGCTACGTATTCATGCGATGATAGACTAACCCTTATCATGATTTACAAGTCCAGGCGATGTTGTGGCTGCGTAATCATGCGATGATACCCTAACTCTTGCTAGACACATATTGAGGGAGTAATCCCCGGATTAGTATTGTCTATGCAATGTAGGCGATGATCCTTAGGTAAAGTTCGTAAGAACAATCATATAAGGAAATACGATGTAAGGAGATGAAAAGTAAATATGATATAAGAGATGACCCTTGAGATAATATCTTTAGGGAAGACTAAAAGAAGATAACGGGGATGGGTAATTGGGTTGATTGTTTGATTGTTTAAACATAATAACTATATTATTGTGGGTTGAAAACCCTATGTACTCACCAGGTTTCCCAACCTGACCCACTCAGTTTATTTACATCACAGGTGACGATATGAAGTGACATTACACTGAGAGATTTAAAGAGATGTAGATCACTAGTGTAAATAATTGTAAGTTCTGTTTATGCTTATGTTTCTGTATTAACAATGACATCCCAAACGTTTTAAAATGAAATAAATACTTTTCTTCGAAAATGTTTTAATAACATATTTATCGTGCTTTTCTGGGAACAAATTCCGCAACATTTTTATAAAATGAAGTACTCTGATTTTTATAAAGCATAAACAAAATCGGTCTTTTCTGGCCGTGATTTTGGGGATGTCACACAAACTCTCTGCCATAGTGAATGAAGATAATGCAGATGGCTGTGATGAGTTTTTCTGGTCTGCACCGATAGACAATGCAGATGAAACAATTGGTTTGTCGAAGCGAACATCATGGAAGGCCAAAGGTAGATATGTGCCAGAACCACTGAATAAACCTACCAACTTTGACGTACCAAGTTCCAGCAGCACAAAAGAGATTCTAGTGGAAGTTGTCACCTCAACTAGCGAAACCTCTTCCATGAAGAGTGAACCTGTTGCTAAGAAGACAAAACAGAAGGCAAATATTCACAGACAACCGAAATAGGTGAAAAATCAAAAGCAACAGAGAAACTTGAGATACAAGAAAATTCTCTCAGAGCGAAAGCAGTTTTGGCGTTCCCAAAATCCTCACTATACTCACTTTGACAGAAACTCCAAGCCAAAAGGAGAAGAAAACAAGAGTAAAAGGAGCTTCGATCCATCAATCTAAAAGAACCAGAGTAAGACTTTCAGGCCACTGGAAGAACAAAACCGAAAGGATAGGTTCGGTCCCGAAAGCAACAACAACCGAAAGGCTAGTTTCGGTCCACCAAACAACAACAGGCAAAGACCAGAGTTCAGCCCATCAAGCTTTTACAACAAAAGACCCAGTTTCAGGCCAGCAACCCACAACAACCGAAAATACAGCTTTGGTCCATCATCAAACAGCAACCGAAGGTCCAGGTTCGGTCCCTCAAATGACCACAACCGAAAGGGTCATTTCGAACCTCAAGTCAGGAAAGACTCTCATTCTAATTTCTTTTCCTCTAATTCTTCTCGTTCTCATTCTTCTTCTAAGCCTAATTCTGGTCCTACACCAAACTCACAATTGTCAAAGGATTTGAAAGGAAAAAGGAAGATTTCCTCAGCTAATGAAGACCGAAAGCAAGCTAAAGTCCAAACGCCCGAACCTGAATCCAAAATACCTGCATCTAACTCCAATAAAATCAAAGTGTTTACTATTAAGAGGAAAGATGAAACAACGTTAATAAAACGAACATATCTTGTTGATCTTTCTCTTACTATTCTTGTTTCTATAAAAGGCTCACGTGGACCCAAGAACTTTGGGATCCTAAATCTGCTTAATTTTTGCAGGTTATTAGTGACGAGTAGTTTGACGACGAATGGTACATAGATAGTGGCTGCTCACGTCACATGATAGGAAGGAAGGAAGAGCTAAGGGAGTTTCGGTCACTTCAAAACGGTGGCAATGTCAAGTTCGGTAACAACTCTTATGGAAAAATAAAGGGTTATGGGATGATAACCAATGGAGACTTTACAATAAGAAATGTGGCGTATGTAGAAGGATTACAACATAAACTCATCAGTGTGTCTCAACTGGTGGGAGGTACAGGTCTCAAAGTCTCGTTCGACGACGAAGGTTCAGAAATTATAAAGAAGAAATCCAACAAAGTCATTCTCAAGTCAGATCGAAAAGGTGAAATGTTCCCTCTGAATCTCAGACCAATCAAAGGGAATCCAGTCATATGTCTTCAGTCCAAAGCTCATTCAGACGAAAGTTAGTTGTGGCACCGAAGGCTTTCACATCTCAACTTCAAAGACATCAATAAGCTTGTCACCGGTGGTCATGTTCGGGGTCTTTCACTGCTTAAGTTCGATCGAGAACACTTATGTGCTGCATGTGAAATGGGGAAACAAAGTCGTCAAAGTCACCCAACCATCATAAACACCAAAGTTGTTGAACCACTTGAGTTGCTTCACATCGACTTATGTGGTCCATCATCAATCGAGAGCATTGGCGGTAACAAGTATGTCCTTGTTATTGTTGATGACTTCTCACGTTTTACTTGGGTGTTCTTTCTAAAGCACAAATTTGAGGCGACTCCCAAACTGAAGATCTTTATCAAGCAAGTCGAAGTGCAACTGAGAAAAGTCGTTCGAAACATCAGGAGCGACAATGGACTAGAATTCAAGAACAAAGAATTTGAAGATTTCTTGGCAGAAAAAGGCACCAGTCACAATTTCTCAGCCCTCTATACACCTCAACAGAACGGAATTGTCGAAAGGCGAAACCGATCCCTGTGTAAGGCGGCCCGAACCATGCTAAGTTTTGCTTCCCTTCCCTTATATTTCTGGGCTGACGCTGTTGCTGCAGCATGTTTTACTCAGAACAGGTCTTATCTCAACAAGCGTTTCTCTCTCACTCCTTATGAGATTATTAACAACAGGAAGCCGAATGTCAAGTTCTTTCACGTGTTCAGTTCTAGGTGCTTCATCTTCAACTCCAAAGAGCATCGCAACAAGTTTGATGTCAAAGCTGATGAAGGTATCTTTCTGGGATATTCTCTTACTTCAAAGGCATACAGGGTTTTGAATAAGAGTTCTAAAAGAATTGAAGAAACCTATTATGTGACGTTCGATGACAATTACGTCAAGAAGTTAAAGTCTACCAAAGAAGCAATTGGAGAGATTTTCTCTCAAACAGGTCAAGTCACAGCCTCAATCGCTAATTTATTTGACCGGTTCATAGACTTATTTGATGAACCTGAGAAAGCCACTCTTACGGAAGCCAAGGTAGCAGACAACAAAATCGATCACCTTAAGTAGATTATCGAAGATGCAGCCAAACAAATGGGAAAAGGAGAACCAGTTCGAAACGAACCTCCCCAGAGCAGTACTTCGATCGAGGGGGAGAATCAATTCTCTTCAAATCAACAAGACTCACATATTTAGGGGGAGAATCCAATCTTTGACGGACCCGAAAGTCCTGTAGCACTTGAAAGACCCACTACACCTGAAAGCCCAACTACAACCGAAAGTCCAGTGACAACTAAAAGTCCGAATCAGCCCGAAAGCCCAGTTGAAGAAAGAATTTTTGGGTCAAATCCAAATGATTCATCATCTGTCGAGGGGGAGAATTCTGATATGCTCTATGACGATGATGTTCAATTAGAATTTGAAGAAATGGTAAATGCTGAATTAGATCCGTCCTATGAACCAAATTATCCTCCTCTCACCAAATGGACCAGAGATCATCCTGTATCTCAAATAGTGGGTGACGCATCAGAAAAAGTTTTAACACGATCACAACTGAAGGCGAAGCAAACTGCTTTATTCTCCAAAGTAGAATTTTGCATGTTTAATTCTTTCGTATCCAAAATTGAGCCGAAGACCGTCAATATTGCTCTTGATCATTCTGATTGGGTCCAGGCAATGCAAGACGAAATCAATGAGTTTGAAAGAAATAAAGTCTGGAGACTCATTCCAACACCAAAAGATGCCTCGGTTTTCGGTCTCAAATGGGTGTTCAGGAACAAAATGGACAAGGAGGGGAATGTAATCCAGAATAAGGATCGGCTAGTAGTGAAAGGATACTGCCAGGAAGAAGGAATTGATTACGAAGAGACATTCGCTCCGGTAGCAAGGCTGGAATTTGTTCGAATATTTCTCGCCTATGCTGCACACAAGAATTTCGAGGTCTACCATATGGATGTGAAGTGCGCTTTTTTGAATGGGGAACTTGAAGAAACTGTGTACGTGGAGCAACCTCCTGGCTTCGGGAATGAAAATATCCGGATCACTGCTACATCTTGGATAAGGCAGTTTATGGTCTGAAACAAGCACCTAGGGCATGGTATGAAACACTAACTAAGTTTTTAAAGATGTCTAAATTCAAACAAGCTTCGGTTGACCCAACCTTCTTTCGCAAAAAGAAGGTAACCACCTTATGATAGTTCAAATCTACGTCGATGATATCATCTTTGGCTCAACGAATCCTAGCCTAACAGCTGAATTCAGAAAGTTGATGGAGACTAAATTTGAAATGAGCTCAATGGGTCCGATTAACTTTTTCCTTGGTTTAAATATTAGACAGGGACCCGAAGGCATCTTTATCAACCAGGAAGCATATACCAAGACTCTTCTTGACAAGTTCGGCATGATGGGAGACTCAAAGGTCAAAGTCCCTATGGCGTTCGGTACCAAGCTCACACCATCTCTGGAAAAACCGGCAGTCGATTTAATGCTTTATCACCAAATGATTGGTTCCCCGATGTACCTCACAACTAGCAGGCCCGATATAATTTTTTCTGTGTGATATTGTGCCTGGTTTCAAGCAAATCCTCGTGAACCACACATGCTGGCAGTGAAGAATATATTCCGGTATTTGAAGCAAACAACCTCTCTCGGTCTCTGGTATCCCTCAAACTCAGGTTTCTTTGTTCAAGCCTACTCAGATGCAAACCTAGGAGGATGTGGTTTAGACAGGAAAAGCACTACATGAGGCTGTCAATTCCTCGACGGGAAGTTGGTGAACTGGAAATCTAAGAAACAAACATGTGTTTCTCTGTCTACAGCCGAAGCAGAGTACATTGCAACCGCCTCCTGCACATCTCAAGTGATTCGTATCCAAAGCCAACTCTGGGACTATGGACTCAATATGAAAAAGATCTCACTATATTGCGACTCAGAAAGTGCAATTAGGATCTGTCATAACCCAGTGCAACACTCCAAGACCAAACATATTGCACTGAGGCAAGTTTCACTTTTGTTCGAACCAATGACCAACTGGCCGACATCTTTACCAAAGCCCTTCCTGAAGCAAGTTTCAATAAAATTCTACAAGGCTTAAGTATGATGGAATCAGATTCAGTACCAAAAACACCTTCACAGAACTAAAAGTTGGAAGCGAAATGAACCGAACGCTCGGTCTATTTCGGGCTCGGTTGACATGGGAACCAAAATGAATCGAAAGCTCGGTCTATTTCGGGTTTGGTCCCATTGCACTTGTTTTCGCTTGTCTCAAAAAGTGATATCTTTGGTTGTATACTTTTGTACAATAGCTTTTCCAAAAATTAATTCCAAAAATATTTTTTTTAAGGAACCGAAATGAACCGAGCGTTTGGTCCATTTCGGGTTCGGTTCCAAAAAAAAAAAATTGTTTGGCTTGTTTTGTTTCTCTCTTTACAAAAATATCAAAAATTCCAAAAATATTTCCTTTTTCTTTTTGTCTCTCTTCTGTTTATATTAACAGTTTATGGATTATCGATGGGGCAGGTATCATTCTCACACCTTTTTCTTAGTTAAGTTTCCTTAGAAGCATGCTGCTGCATGTTGTCCAAAGCCTCAACTGATTCTGAATGAAGCCTTATTGACTTGGTATATACAAACCTTGTCTTCCTAATTAGGCTGCTACATTTATTCTAATCATGAGCTACCTTACTCTTTTCTCATATGAGTTAGGAGTTTTCTGCTTTGTCACTATATTTTTAGCAGAGGTACTTTGGTTTTCTTACACCATCTCAAACATTTTTCTCCATCATATTCGCTTCATTCATGTAACCCTTGAGACTCTCAGCAATTACCACTGAGGTTTATGGTTACACAATCTCTGTGTTTGTGATCTTAGCTTCGTGTCACTACGTGCTAAGTGAAACCCACAATTCAATACCTACTATGCATTGACGGTGAACAATTAAATTTGCTCTAGTTTTCACTCATGAATTAACGAATCCACCCAAGTGGTTGTACCATGAAATCTCTAATTTTCTCTTTGTGTGATTTTTATGAAATTGTTACATACCATAACATTTATTCCCTTAGAATCTAGTTTTAAATTTTCTTGAGATTTCACACCGACTATTTCCAACAAGTCACTAACATATTGTCCAAACCTACTTGTTCAACAGACCACATCGGTATCACAAGTACTTCATTCGATTTCAATCTTATGTCAAGATCAGGAATACTGAACTGAAGCGAAAGCCACCCAAATAAGCCTCATTAAAAGATGTCTTTCAACACTTCTTAACAAGTGATTGATCGTAATTCAACGGGAAACCACACAAACACTTTAAAGTCTCTCTTGACTTTGAAGGAAGAGATTTTTGCCCGGGATCCACAGTTACGTGTCTCTATTGACATCACAAATTCCCACATATATGTTGCTTTATTTCTTTATCTTTGACACTCTATGCACAAAAATCTTTTCGATTTTCCAAAAATCTGGTTTCGTTCATTACAAGCTATTTTTATGGCTCCGGGTTTTAAGGCTATATTCTCAACGGGATGTTGTGGTTAATACTACACGTGTTCGCTTTTATTTAGTGAAGACAACTCATTTTTAGGATAAGATGATGACTTAGCCGAGAGACTAACCGTTTGAAATTCAAAACGGCGTTTGATGGAAGGCGTGCAAAACGGAAGAGTTTTTCTCTCTCTCATACGTAATCATAGGGGTTGCTAACTGTCACACGTCAATCAACTCAGGAAATGCTTCATTTTTCAAGAAGATTTGCGGGCGGATTTTTCTCTCTCCTCTATACACGGTATAAAGGGTAAACCCTAAGTTCTTTTACCTCTTTACTGCACCCTAAATTCAGAGAGTAAGCGAAGATTATTTTCTCCCACTGTTCATCTTCTTCTTTGAAGCACTCATCCATGGTGGATTCATCCTTTGTTCACGAAACCTCCCACATTCTCCCAATCAGACCTCAGCAAAGTCTGATCATTGATCTCACCCCACATTCCTACGACGCCTTCATGTTCCCTAATGTGGAGTGTCTTAAACACTCTCCACTGGTTCTATCGCTGACCAAGGTTGAAATCGTTCCTATGGAGTGTTTATTCCAAATTTTTTGTACTGCCCACTATGACAAGTCTGTCGATCACATTTCCTTCGACATTCTTGATACCAAAACCTCCTTCTCCAAACAGCGATTCTGCTCGCTCCTAGAGTTCGAACCTGATGAGCCGAGGGTTAACCATGAGTCTATTCCCGTGGGACAGTTGTTCTCCATGTTTTACAACATGGGTTACACTGAGATTCTTACCACTGTTACAAAGTTCAAGAAATCCCGTCTTCCTCCTCAGTGGAATGGCTTCTTCACGGTACTGTTCAAGGGTTTATCAGAACGAAGTGCAGGTTTTGATGGGGCTAGCCGTCTGTTCATGACGATTCTCTACAGGTTGTACCATGGCGTTAATCTTGACTATGGCTCTGTTTTATGGCATCAGTTGATCCAAAGTCTTGCCTCTACTTCTCGCCATTTTGAAATTTCTTATGCCAGATTCTGGACGCTGGTCACCAAGTGGGCAATGGACAAGTATCATGTCCCTGTTGTAGGTAACTCTCCACTCTCCTCTATTGGCGTCTTCCACACAACGAAGATCATCGTGACTGATCCTTCCAAGTTTCAGTTTGTTGGCTCAATTCCTGAGTCAATGTATGCGTGTGTTTCAAGGGATAGTCGTATCATCAAGACCTACAAGGATTTTCTTCGTTCAGGCCCCAGAGAGCTCACTCCAGCGATGATTCAATCTATCCATGACGCTGACAAGCCTGCTCCCAGGGGCAAGAAACCAGAAAAGGGGAAAGACAAGAAGGTAGTCAAAGGAGCGAAAGGTCCTTCTCCAAAGAAGCGAAAACCTATGAAGGCAGCCCAATCACCTCCACCAAAGAAGAGGAAAACCCAGCCCAGACACAAACTCATTCTTGCCTCTTCCTCCAGTGAATCAGAGGATGAGAGTTCAGACTCAGAGGAGTCGCTTTGAGGTGACACTCCTCCCCGTTTGCCTTCACCTGAGGTACCCGTTTCAACTAAACCTGTCTCTTTTCCCCCAATCTCCATCACTATTTCCATTCCCCCATAACCTCCACTACTCATATTCCACCCACTTCTATCCCTGTACCACCTCCTATTTTCTCAGAAGCTACGACAACAACCACCACTGGAGTTCGAACCAACGTATCTGATACGGGGGCTCATACTTTAGCACCCAAACACTCACCCGCCACTGAACATACTTCCACACCTGAACCTACTACCACAACCGAACCTCCACCTTCGCCTTCATCTCCCAATCACTCAGCAGATGACGAGACTTTTCTTGGATGAAAAGACATGACTTTTGAATCTGTCTACTATAGTCCGTACCAGATTCAAAGCGATGATGACGATGATGCTCCTGTCACTAAAAAGCATCTCAAGGAACTTCATGGGAAAATCGATAGTCTCATCGCTTCTTCCTCCTCCTCCTATCGGTCCAATATCTTCGAGGCTGCCATTCAGGGGATAGTTGATTCGTTCACCAAGGAACATGAAGCCTCAATCAACTCCGCCGCCGTTGCTATCGACGTATCTACCAAGGCCTGTGCTGCTGCGACCGAAAAAGTCGAAAAACTATTTCTCGATGCTAACAATCTTTTACAGTCTTTACAGGGGGCCACTGAATCCAATGCAGCGAAGGTCAATTCCATTGTTGAGAAGCTGACTACTTCTTTCACATCAGAACAACAATTCTTTGCCGGTCTTCGTCAGACCCTTGCAGCTAACAATACAACTTTTTAAGCAGCTGTTGAGGAGTGATTGACCAAGCTCCAAGAAGACCTTGCTTCATAGAATTCAGTGATGGATGCACTTGCTCGCAAAACCACTGCTCTAAAGGTCAAGAGTCTTCAACTTTTCCAATCAGAAAAGGAGGTTGCATCTCTCCGATCTGAGCGAGTGGTCATTTCCACGTGTGTTTCGGATGTCCACGCCACCCTCACCAACATCATTGAAGCACATGACCCAATCCTGAATTACTCAGTGAGGCGAACTCTAGCAAAGAAGCTTGCTCCCGCCCTTGACCTGCTCAGCAAAATTGAAGGGCTTCCTGAGTTCGTGGCCCATCCAAAACAAGGGGGAGAAGGGGTGTCAAAGGCCGACAATCAATCTCAACCGCCTCCTACTTCTACATCAGCTTCAAATAAAGCAACCAAACCTCCAACAACAGGTCAAGCTTTAGGTTCGGGTGCTAAAGATAAAGGGAAAAAGATTCTTGAAGACAGTGATGGTGATGATGACAAAGAGACCATTGCTGATCTCTTGAAGAAACAAGCCAGGGAAAAGGATTCAGATATGAGTGCTCGTGTTGCCAGAGAGGCAGAGGCGAACGAAAGAAAAATGAAGGAGGCTCATGATCTCTTTGAGAGTCGAAAAACAGTATTCCCTCCGTGGACTCTCGAGAAGCTTATCAAAGAAGCTATTGATACTCCCAACATCCTATGGCTCGAACCGGTGATTTCCTTGGACAGGGTCAATTCTGTCAACTCTCAGTTTGACATGCCCTTGACTCGAAAGGCCTTCATCTTTCATGCTTTCTCCCATGTTGCTGATGTCCCTCATCCTCACCCAAAGGTTGATAGGGAGCTCGTTGAATTCTATCTAAGGTCTGCTCAGTCTCAGTATCAGACATGGAGTGCTCAGAAGATCATAAACGTTCGGGTCCTCAAACCCTTTCGGGAGGGTAACTTCACCAATGTCCGGTTCAAAGTGCTGAGGGGGTCTGCTAAAACAGAACATGCCATTTCTCTTGCCGATCTTCCTAACCTGAATCCACATGATTGGATCATTCTACACAACATCCTCCTCACTAATGAAGCTAAATATGGGCCAATCATAGATCACTTCAAAAGGATGTTGGTTTGCTACATCATGGAGGTTGCCAAGATGGATCAGGAGATCGCAAGTGTTTTCAAGAAAAAGCCCACCATCTCCCCAGTTGGCTCTGCAAGTGACTTGAATAAAATGCAGATGGGGAAGATCGACCCAAAGCGGAACTCTGTCATGTTCACCAGGAACGAAGGCCAAAAATGCTTGTTCGCCTTGGCAGACAAGCATCTATATACCACTTCGTGCTTGGAACATGTTCTGGGAATCATTAATCGATGCAAGCAAAATTCTGAAGATGACAAGAAGTATTTCGATGATATGATCCAGTGGTACATTCGTTTTAGACAAACCATCCTAGCCATTATTCCTTGTCTGTTCGAAACTACGAAGAAAGTTCCTGCAGCTGGACCCAGCAAGCCGAAGTAGAGTCTCGCTCCAATTGACGCAAAGGGGGAGATTGTAGGGTTCGATATGTGTTGCGTCTTGGGCTCATTCATTAGCCTAATTTTGTATCCGGATTGGCCCAGTCCATCCGTGATTTATTTTCTAGGGTTTAGTATTTATAGATGCTCGCATGCATCTTAGTACTTCAGATTTTTGAGTCAATCATTCACAAAAAATACTTTTTATCATTTGTAACCCTAGAGGCCTCTACAGCGGAAGTTCTTTGTCGAGCTCTGCTGAGGCTTGAATCTATTGAATCATTCGACGTATTTTGATTCATTCTTGTGTTTGATATTTTTGTTTACATTATTGTGATTAACCTATTTAAGATCTAAACGATCAAAGAGTTATTCAATTCTTCATTATATAGCTTAGATTGTGTTTAATAACATCAAAATCATATCAAAATAGCAAGATTTGAGAGTTTACTGCCCAAGAACACCTTGGGGAGTAAACTCTTTTATAAGGGTCAAATGGTGCCTAGTCCCTTCCTTAAGCAATGAAACTAGTTGGACTTGTACCCTAATGAGTTTAGGACTAGAAAACAACCTCAAAACACCAAGGAAATGGTGTTCACGGCCCAAGATCTTCTTGGACTGTGAACACTAAATTTAGGGCCAAAGTGTGCCCAATGTCCCTCCAAACTTTGGAACTGAACCTAGAGACTACCCATGGCATATTTAGACATCAAAAACATTAAGATTCAATGGCTAAAAGTGAGTTCACGGCCAAGGATGTTCTTGGGCCGGGAACTCCATTTTAAGTTTCCAAAATGCCCTAAATGCCTTCTTTGAGCCAAGAGACTAGCATAACACATTACCTTGATGTGTCTAGGACCCAAAACAATCAAAATACCAACACCCATAGGTGTTCACGGCCGCAAACACATGACCAAATGGTCCATGTGCCGTAAACTCAAGTTAGGGGTGTTTTGACGCCACAAACACTTCCTAAGGCTTAGGCTTGAATTTAGAATGCTTCCTTATGACCTTTAGGACCCTCATAAACATAAATGGCCATGAGTTTATGACAGTAAACTCATAAGGGCAGTGAACTCCTCAAAGGAGTTAAAAAGAAGCCCTAACACTCTAGTAAGCCTTGAAGCACTTCACCACTTAAGTCGTAATAGCTTTAAGCTTCATTTAGTGCCCCAATAGAGAGTTTACGGCCAGGAGTTTACTCCCATGGGCCGTAAACTCCAACACACATGGTCTTTGGACCATAAACTCCCGTAAGAGGTCTTGCACTCCTTTGTTGCAACCCATTAGCCTCCTAGCACTCGACCAAAGTGTTTTCCTCGCATTAGGATGTTTATACATGTTTAATTAGTGTTATAATCACTAGTTGTTTATATATATATATATATATATATATATATATATATATATATATATATATATATATATATATATATATATATGTCTTCATATGTAATTAGGACCATTGTGTCTGTCTAAAGTCTTCACTTGACACCTAGCAGTCTTACCTCTTCAGTTCATCAGTACCGCTCACAACAGGTGAGTTCATACCCCTTAATCAATGTTTTAAATGCTTTATGGGGGGGGGGATACAAGTAGAATTATTCTAGTTATTGTATCAATCATATGTGATTAATAAGCAGCATTCAAATGATTGGCTACTCATTAGCCGTTTTACCAAACAGTTTCCTTCAAATGTTTTTCATAAACGTTTTATGTGTTTAAAACTCCTTATTAAACTGTACATTTTACTCTGTATGTTTCATTCAACCTCATTTACAATTGTGTTTCAAACAAATGTTTCCTTATACTTAAACTGTTTTATCAAACCCATGCTTTCAAACCGTTTTATAGATTGACATCAAGTCGATCTTTTCTTAGATAATAAAACTTATTTTATGCCTTTATATTATCAATTGCATGCCTATGTATAGTTATATAAGAAATGTTTAAAATACTTAGGAAGGCTATCCACCCTATTTCCTTTTCGCGCTTGAGATGTGGTCTGGTGGGACATCGGGTATCCGTCCGAAGGTTGTTTAAATATTAGTTATATATCATATATACATATATAGTCATAAAGGTCCTTCCAGTTCATCCAATGCCCTTGGGTAGCAAGGGTATACATCCATGTTCATACGAACCAATTAAATTACTAGTAAGCTACCATATGGGTAGTTTAGGAAGATACTAGAACTATTACTAGAACGCGATATCATACAATGAGTCAGTTCATTCATGAGTCAATACTTGCTAGACAGAGAGAACATACATTACAGCTAGTACACACAGTATATTTCTATACATGCTAGATAGAAAGAGAAAACACATTACAACTAGCACACGTAGAACATTACAGTACATTACTATACTATTAGATAGATATGTTTACATGATTACATTTACATATACAACTATACTAGAAAGAGAACATATACAACTATACTAGAAAGAGAACATATACAACGATACTAGAACGAGTAACAATACATTACATATACCCGAATACGTTAACATAATTGTGATCCATTGTATCGGAGCATGCCTTTAATGTCATGGCCCGAGTTCTAGCCAGAGTCTCTTGGAGGGAGAGCGTGAGTTTGCATATAGATCTATACCGGATTGACTATCCTACACCTTGCTGCTAGCTGTAGCCGGACCTGCAGGTTTGCGGGTGCCAAACGTCATACCTTTTACGACCTACATCGTCGTGTTACCTAGTCGATAGTATGGTACAATTAATCACAAAATACCTTAATATAAATCCGGTTTAAGGTAGTTAGTACAGCAGTAGTTCCTATAATACAACACTACAGTACTACATTAATTTACCCTTTACATATATTTAGTGATCATTTCACTTAAACATTAATGTACAAACTATATTTTGTTAATGATAGTTACACTTGGGAAAATTTCACACTTTTACAAGAAACAAACATATAAAACAGTTAAGTCTTGGTAGAAGATTACATTTAGAAAAGTTAGGTCTTGGTAGAAGACTCCCTTTTAATATAGTAGGAATCATAAGGATTTCTAGGGTTTTTTAAACGTTTATAGTTGTTTTACAAACATTCTCATACTTACACGAACTTTCTTTTAAAACATTTTCCAGTCTTTCATTACATGTCAAACAAATACTTACATACAAATTAAGACATATTAATACTTATGATCTCACCAGCTTTAAAGCTGATACTCTCTTTCAAAATAACTTGTATCCTCAGGTCAACAGTAGACAGGTACCGATGCAAGGTTTAGAGAAGATGGAGCTCGTTCAAGACTCATCTTTCATTTTGTTTATACTTTAGTGTCTATTATAATTTGACAGAACAATTGTATTAAAATTATATTATTACTGCAATGGATGATGTTGTTGCTTGTTTACTACTTTTCATTGTTGTGATACTGTACATGACGTCCTTCGCCCCAGAACGTTTCCGCCGTTGTTGGTTTTGGGGTGTGACAAATTAGTATCAGAGCATTGTTTATAGTGAATTAAGTATATCAACCCATAAAAGATATGCTAACTATAAATACATAGGGATAAAAAAAATACTCTGACCAAGAGTTTATACTTTAAATAGTAAAATATTTAATTAAGTATACGTGCTTGTATTCGTACTAAAATTAGTGTCACTAGGAAAGCACAAAAGAATTACGATTGTTGGGCAACACAGGTGGACTTAGAGACATATGGTCAAAACTGGGAAGATATAGCCTGATCACCTATATTATCCGAGGGTTGACTAGCATGTACCTAAGTGTAGTTGTGTGGTTGCAAAAAGTCTAAAATCTTACCAACAATACCACAATGAGAGCAGTAGAACATAACATTAAACATAAAATACTATAGGGGTATTTGGTGTTACTATAAGTACTTTATACTTGAGAACTAAAACGGGATCTTCATCACTAAGTTGATAGTTGCTAAGTGGATACACTAAGGCTATATGTAATTAGGATGTTATAGACTTAGAATCTTTGAAAATTTTACTTTACCCTTATTCTGTGTGAATTTGGAGTTAAGGTCACTTATTCGAAGGCCTATCCTATTTCGATTACATATAACTGGTATGCACTTCACAAATAGCGATGTAACTAATAAAGATTTTCTGAATAATTATCTAGATAGTTCGTCTAATAATTATTTTCTTACCCCAATTCTCGCGTAGATAACATGGCTGGACTCCATCCCCACGGCAACCAGTACCTGCCGAATGAGGTCAGTGTCGGATGGTTTGAAGAAGAACCAGTTAATGATCATCCTATCCCTTTGAATGATCACCATGATGAAGACTTTTCGGACGGTGCTAAATTCGAACTCGAGGTTGAGAACCTACCCCAGGCAGCTCCCATTCCAATTCCTAACCCTCGTCCGGCTTTTCATGGCCCGACGCCTGAATGGGTGGAATGCTTGGAAACATGGAGCCAAGGACAAGATCAGCCCACGCCATTTAATGGTGATCGAAGCTTTTATGACTTAAGCAATGGGGGCTCAGCAGACAGAATCTTGCCAATCTTGGTCCGCAGATTGGCCCGAAATGAGATTCAAGGCAGGACAGCCCTACATCAGATCACCGAAGTTGTCGCCGATGCGGGAATGCATACCCTCCACACCATTCATCTAGAAGATGCTCGTGAGAGATCTGAGAGAAAACATGAAACCCTACTGCAAGCACTGGCTGAATCACGAGCCGAAGTCATAGAGCTCCGAGTACGCCAGAGGGTGTACGAAAGACACCTACTTGATGTGGAACGTCAACTGGCTGAACTAAGAGTTCACCAGATAGACGACCGTCGCCAGTAGTAGATACCTTACTTTATTTTCCTTGTTATGAAGAAATCGTTTTTCTATCTTTGCCCGATGTGGTATTTTCTATGAAACTATCTTGTACTGTAAGTACTTTTGGTTAGGTCTTTTGGTCGTCAAGAACTATCTTCTCTGGATATGATGTAAGACCTTTTACAAGGTCATTTTCCTAAACTTTTACGTCATGAATGTCTATGATATTGATAGTCGGCTAACTTCTGTTTCATTCTTTATTCAAGTACTCTTATCATACTTTTATTAGAGTCTATCTGAAACATGCTTTAGTCAAGTCCTTGGACTATAGTAATTTAGCTCCAGAGACATTTCCAAGTCTCTTTCAGTGGTTGGATCATGTTATTCCCCAACCAACGATACATCAGCTTGAACGACAAACGTCTTGAGACCATTCTACGAACTTACTTCTACCCATTGCTAGGACTACATCATAGGGATGTAGGTCAAACCTTCGCGAACACACTTCCATTCCGTGCTAGGACTGCATCTTAGGGATGTAAGTCAAACTTTCGAGAGCATACTCTTACTCTTTACTGGAACAATCGAAGTACATCTAGGGTCAACCAGAATCGCTCACCAAATCCTTATCTTACGTGTTACAGAATCATGTCTTCATCCGGAAGAAACCAACTGAACAACGAAACCTCCTCTTTTCCTATGGACGCCGCTACTTTCCAAACCGCAGTTACAGCTACTGTAATGGCTACCGTGACAGCTGTCCTTGCACACCGTAGCGCTATCAGCACAATCAATGCTGATGATGGGGTTGAAGTTTCCAATCGCGGTATCCATCCAGGAAGTCGTCAAACGGTAACAGTCACAGGATTGCAAAGCCAAAAAGCATAGAACAAGAAACGAAAGCCCCAAGCCTAGAAAGAATGCAAGAAATCCCAAAAACTTGCCATGCAACAACAACAAGTGGAAACCCCTTCCATCCCCGTACCGAGCAGGCCATACGAGGGAAACTCCCGAAGTGTGATAAGTGTAGTTTCCATCATCATGAGGCTTGCCATGAGATGCAATGTTGCAATTGCCTAAACATAGGGCACCATGCTCGTAACTGTGGAGCACCAGCACGACCCATCACTCAAGTCCCTGTCATCAGGACCAACCCTACACACAAAAGTAGTGATAAAGCCGAACGCTTTAGGAAGCAATTTACAAGGTGGAGTAATGAGGAAGGCACTCCTGTCCACATAACACTGGCTAAACACCTCACTTTCACCACCAGTGTTGGTGTTGTCCAGATATGTCACCAATGCGGTGAAATTGGACACCTCAAGAAGGATTGCCCGATAGCGAAGAACTCGGGTGCTGATGGGCAGATTCTCAGGATCACAGCTGCAGGAGAAATTACGTCGGATCCTCGTTAATGTAATTAAGGCGTTTCGTTGTAACAGACTTATAAACCGTTTTAATTTAGTGTGACCCGAGTGTTACCTTTTGAGGGAGCCCGTCAGTTAAAGGACCCCTGTGCTACGTATACTTGTCTTTTGTGGTATACCTTATCCGCAACAAAAGTCTTGTAGTAAGCCTAAAGTGCTGTAACTCTGTTGATGGTCGCACAGTTGTGTTTTGTCTGTAACGTCTTATGTTCAAATCTAATGTCTTTAATTTTCCTTATGATTCTGACATTATCATACGACTCGATTCAATTTGATCCTCACAAAAACAGCTTCATACGTACATCTCTTTATCAGTAAACGTCTTATTAGTGAAACCGTCATTTCAGAACACCGAAGTACTCGTGCGTGGAGTACCTCATAGTTCTTTTCTTTTCTGAAGAAATCCCCGAAGTACCACCCGTGCAGTACGTCAAGTCCAATACAAGGATTCATACGGTTGATCTATCACTGAAGAATGTATACATAAGAGTGATATATAATCAAGGTTCTACAGGTTTAGAATTGATGATTCCACTTTAACTTCTTTTTCCTCAATGGGATGTGAGCTTAAAGAATAATCAGTTATTCGACTACCTTTTCAATCTTAATTATATATGACTCGTATACACGAGATTGTGATTGTGAAACCATGTATGAATTCTAATATGAACTTCAAGACGGAGAACTGCCCAAGTCTACGAGTAATCGCATCCTCATGTGAACAAACTTAGAACCCACTAAGACTTCTGTAAACAGATTGCCCTTCAGTCTAAACACCTACAGAGATACAAGAACAGCTCGGACAACTTAGCGAACTACACACAAATAGAATTAGAAGACTAGGCTTCTCACCATGGAGAACTCCGGTCTTATTCTTCTAGAGGTCGACGGATTGCATCGTATGTACCTCGGCTATCGAGGACTCCATCCAGATTTTTCCATTAGAAATCATTATCTCTGCCTCGCATAGATGAATCGGTTGAGAAAATGCAAGGAACGAGTTACCTTTCAGAAATGGACCTGAGATTCGAATATCACCTGTTGAGTGTGAGGGAAGGATGTCCTGAAGACTACCCTCCGGACTCAATGCGGACACTTCAAGTCCGTAGTGATACACCTCAGATAGGACCCATAACCCATAATATTCATGAACTTAATGAATAGGGTATGCCATCCTTACTTGGATCAGTTCGTCATTCTCCTTGTAATGACTTACTTATCTACCCTCGTAGTAAGAAGGAAGCCATGGAAACAATACCCTCGGAAATACTTTTCGCAAAGTTCTCTGAACACGAGTTTTGGAATTGAAGAGTCAAAATTTCCTAAGACCCACTATTAGTGATGTGGAAATTCTTGAGTACTCTATCAATTTATCAAAACCGTTGAGTGTTGGTCGACACCAGAGCCGCCGTCAGAAATTCGCCAAATTCAAGGTCTTACAGACCTACTGTTATAGTTCATCCAGAACTCCTCCCAAATCACATTAACCTTTACGAGTCTGACCCAGCAAGGGGTGGCCCTTGACTGGGAAGTTAAGCAAGAAAAAGAAACCTTGGAGATTCCAAGTGAGTGACCAAGTTATTTAGGAAAACTCACTCTGGGAATGGCTTAATGCACTTCGCAAAGCGTGGAAAGCTAAATCCAAGATAGTCAGGACCTCTGAGATTCTTACTAGAATCAGTCCTGTATCTCACAGACTAGACCTACTCCGTGAACTGAGTAACGTACATTTTACCCTTCGCGTCTCGATCTTGAAACCGTACCTTTCCGTTGAGAATCTCGTAAGCCCACTCGACGAGATCGAGATTAACGAGATCCTCGCCTTCATACTAGAACCGTATTGACCCTCGACCGAGTGGTCAAGCGGAAGAAGGAGCGCCGCCTCCCTATAGTGAAGGTTCGTTCACTTAGGAGCGCGAGAACCAATCGATCAGGAAGTTACCCCACCTCTCGACTCGATCATTCATACCTACTTCCTTACCTAAATTCTAATTTCAGGACGAAATTCCCTTTAACAGGGGGATGATGTGACAACCCGAAATTTCCATTCGGTCAAACCCTAAAAGTCAATAGAAGTTAGAACTGTTGCAGTAAATTTTCAGACTTTTGGAATAATTTTGGAGTATTTCAGGATTTACACTTAAGGAGATATCAGGAGAGTGGATGCACTAGGGTTTTGTGCAACTTTGTTATTCCAAAGCTCGTTGATATTAGAATTCAATGCCTAAAGAAAAATATTTTCTGCCAAAAATCCCAGGACTATATATAGGATTCTGAACCATATTTATTCATTAGTTACATTTCCAGCTAAAGAAAAGCCATTTTCTTTCTCACGGATCTTCGGGTTTTCATCCCAAATCGTGAGTACTTCTATCTAGTTATATTATATAGCTTAGATTGTGTTTAATAACATCAAAATCATATCAAAACATCAAGATTTGAGAGTTTACCGCCAAAGAACACCTTGGCGAGTAAACTCTTTTATAAGGGTCAAATGGTTCCTAGTCCCTTCCTTAAGCAATGAAACTAGTTGGACTTGTACCCTAATGAGTTTAGGGCTAGAAAACAACCTCAAAACACCAAGGAAATGGTGTTCACGACCCAAGATCTTCTTGGACCGTGAACACTAAATTTAGGGCCAAAGTGTGCCCAATGTCCCTCCAAACTTTGGAACTGCACCTAGAGGCTACCCATGGCATGTTTAGACATAAAAAACATTAAGATTCAAGGGCTAAAAGTGAGTTCACGGCCAAAGATGTTCTTGGGCCGTGAAGTCCATTTTAAGTTGCCAAAATGCCCTAAATGCCTTCTTTGAGCCAAGAGACTAGCATAGCACATTACCTTGATGTGTCTAGGACCCAAAACAATCAAAATACCAACACCCATAGGTGTTCTCGGCCGCAAACATATGACCAAATGGTCCATGTGCCGTAAACTCAAGTTAGGGGTGTTTTGATGCCACAGACACTTCCTAAGGCTTAGGCTTGAATTTAGAATGCTTCCTTATGACCTTTAGGACCCTCATAAACATAAATGGCCATGAGTTTACGGCAATAAACTCATAAGGGCCGTGAACTCCTCAAAGTAGTTAAAAAGAAGCCCTAACACTCTAGTAAGCCTTGAAGCAGTTCACCACTTAAGTTGTAATAGCTTTAAGCTTCATTTAGTGCCCCAATAGAGAGTTTACGGCTAGGAGTTTACTCCCCTGGGCCGTAAACTCCAACACACATGGTCATTGGACCATAAACTCCCGTAAGAGGTCTTGCACTCATTTGTTGCAACCTATTAGCCTCCTAGCACTCGACCAAAGTGTTTTCCTCGCATTAGGATGTTTATACATGTTTAATTAGTGTTATAATCACTAATTGTTTATATACATATGTATTCATATGTAATTAGGACCATTGTGTGTGTCTAAAGTCTTCACTTGACACCAAGCAATCCTACCTCTTCAGTTCATCAGTACCGCTCACAACAGGTGAGTTCATACCCCTTAATCAATGTTTTAAATGCTTTATGGGGGGGGGGGGATACAAGTAGAATTATGCTAGTTATTATATCAATCATATGTGATTAATAAGCAACATTCAAATGATTGGCTACTCATTAGCCGTTTTACCAAACAGTTTCCTTCAAATGTATTTCATAAACATTTTATGTGTTTAAAACTCCTTATTAAACTATACATTTTACTCTGTATGTTTCATTCCACCTCATTTACAATTGTGTTTCAAACAAATGTTTCCTTATACTTAAACTGTTTTATCAAACCCATCCTTTCAAATCGTTTTATAGATTGACATCAAGTCGATCTTTTCTTAGATAATAAAACTTATTTTATGCCTTTATATTTTCAATTGCATGCCTATATATGTATAGTTATATAAGAAATGTTTAAAAGACTTAGGAAGGCTATCTACCCTATTTCCTTTTCGCGCTTGAGATGTGGTCTGGTGGGACATCGGGTATCTGTCCGAAGGTTGTTTAAATATTAGTTATATATCATATATACATATATAGTCATAAAGGTCCTTCCAGTTCATCCAATGCCCTTGGGTAGCAAGGGTATACATCCATGTTCATACGAACCAGTTAAATTACTAGTAAGCTACCATATGGTTAGTTTAGGAAGATACTAGAAATATTACTAGAACGCGATATCATACAATGAGTCAGTTCATTCATGAGTCAAAACTTGCTAGATAGAGAGAACATACATTATAGCTAGTACACACAGTATATTACTATACATGCTAGATAGAGAGAGAAAACACATTACAGCTAGCACACGTAGAACATTACAGTACATTACTATACTATTACATAGATATCTTTACATGATTACATTTACATATACAACTATACTAGAAAGAGAACATATACAAATATACTAGAAAGCAAACATATACAACGATACTAGAAGGAGTAACAATACATTACATATACCCGAATACGTTAACATAATTGTGATCCACTGTATCGGAGCATACCTTTAATGTCATGGTCCGAGTTGTAGCCAGAGTCTCTTGGAGGGAGAGCGTGAGTTTGCATATAGATCTATACCGGATTGACTATCCTACACCTTGCTGCTAGCTGTAGTCGGACCTGCAGGTTTGCGGGTGCCAAACGTCATACCTTTTACGACCTACATCGTCGTGTTACCTAGTCGATAGTATGGTACAATTAATCACAAAATACCTTAATATAAATCCGGTTTAAGGTAGTTAGTACAGCAGTAGTTCCTATAATACAACACTACAGTACTACATTAATTTACCCTTTACATATATTTAGTGACCATTTCACTTAAACATTAATGTACAAACTATATTTTGTTAATGATAGTTACACTTGGGAAAATTTCATACTTTTACAAGAAACAAACATATAAAACAGTTAAGTCTTGGTAGAAGATTACATTTAGAACAATTAGGTCTTGGTAGAAGACACATTAATACTTATGATCTCACCAGCTTTAAAGCTGATAGTCTCTTTTAAAATAACTTGTATCCTCAGGTCAACAGTAGACAGGCACCGATGCAAGGTTTAGAGAAGATGGAGCTCGTTCAAGACTCATATTTCATTTTGTTTATACTTTAGTGACTATTATAATTTGACAGAACAATTGTATTAAAATTATATTATTAATGCAATGGATGATGTTGTTGCTTGTTTATTATTTTTCATTGTTGTGATACTGTACATGACGTCCTCCGTCCCAGAACGTTTCCGTCGTTCTTGCTTTTGGGGTGTGACAGATCTTGAGATTCACTTTCCATAGCTTTTGCAGCTTCGTTGATTATCTTCTTCAGGTTGTCAACCGTGTTATCAGCCGCTTTCGCTTCAAAGAGAATAGCATTCTCCGATTCATTAAAGAGCAACATGTACTCTTCAAACAAATTTGATATAGGAGCCGTGACATGACCTGTTTGTGGAAAGATCTCCTCCATTGGACTTTCACTGGATTGAAGTTTCTTCACGTAATTGTCATCAAAAGTGACATAATAGGTTTCTTTTATCTTCTTTGATCTTTTGTTCAGAACCCTATATGCCTTGGAGGTAAGAGAGTATCCAAGAAAACTTCCTTCATCTGCCTTCACATCTAACTTGCTTCGGTTCTCTTTAGAATTAAAGATAAAGCACATGGAACCAAAGACATGGAAGAATTGAACATTAGGCTTGCGATTATTCAGAATTTCATATGGTGTGATAGAAAATTGCTTATTGAGGAAGGATCGGTTCTAGGTATAGCAGACAGCTGCAATCGCATCAGCCCAGAAGTACAGAGATAAAGAAGCAAAGTTGAGCACGGTTCGGGCCGCTTCACACAATGAACAGTTTCGCCTTTCAACTACACCATTTTTTTGTGGAGTATAGGGACCAGAGACGTTGTGAGACACTCCCTTTTCATTAAGAAATTCTTCAAACTCTTGGTTTTTGAATTCCAACCCATTGTCACTTCGGACATTTCTAACCACCTTTTGCAGTTGAAGCTCCACTTGCTTTATAAAGTTTTTGAGCTTTGGAGTCGCTTTTGATTTCTGTTTAAGAAAGAAAACCCAGGTGAAACGTGAAAAATCATCAACTATTACAAGAATGTACTTACTACCACCGATACTTTCTATGACCGATGGACCACATAGATCGATATGTAAAAGCTCAAAAGGTTTGATGATATTCGTGTTAACACATGTGGGATGAATCTTCCGGCTTTGCTTTCCTGTTTCGCATGCAGCACACAAATGTTCCTTGTCAAAATTTAGAAGTGGCAGACCTCGCACTTGATCACCATGAACTAGCTTGTTGATGTCTTTGAAGTTAAGGTGCGAGAGTCGTTGATGCCACAACCAGCTTTCATGAGAATGAGCTTTCATTAAAAGACATACAACAGGCTTCCCTCGTATCGGATTCAGATTTAATGGATACATTTTGCCTTTGCACTAGGACTTCAACAAAACTATCTTTGTTTTCTTTTCAACGATCTTGGATCCTTCATCATCAAATGAGACCTTCAAACCAGTCCCTACAACCAATTGCAAGACACTTATGAGATTGTGTTGCAATCCTTCCATGTATGCCACGTTTTGAATCGAAAAATCTCCATTTTTGATCATGCCATAGCCTTTTATTGTGCCATATGAGTTGTTTCCATATTTGACACAACCACCATCTTTTAGAGCCTAAAACACCATCAACTCTTCCCGTCTACCTGTCATGTGACTCGAGCAGCCACTATCGATATACCATTCGTCGAAAAACTACTCGTCACTAATAACCTGCAAAAATCAAGTAGATTTAGGAACCCAAAGTTTCTTGGGTCAACGTGAGCCTTTTACAGAATAGGGAATAGCAATAGAAAGATCAACCATATATGTGCTTTTTATTAAAGTGGTTTTGTCTTTCCTTTTGATGGTGAAAACCTTAATTTTGTTATCTTTTGTTTTGTTTGAATCAGATTGTGGAATTTTATTTTGACTCTTAACGAACTTGTTTTCTTGTTTCCTAGGGTTAGCGGACGTCTTCTTCGTTTGCTTTTTGTCTTCTGAGACGAGCTTTCCTTTTCCCTTGACGTCCTTGTTAGGATTTTTCTTTGGTTGAGAATTAGGAGGATGGGATTTGGGACCGAAACTTCTTCTTCGGTTCGTCTTACTGCAAGATTGGCAGTGAGTGCATGGATCAAAGTTACCCTTTGATCTTTCTTTCTCCTTGAGATTGGACACCTTTTCTGGGCGAACATAATTGGAGTTTTGGGATTGCCAAAACTGCTTCCTTTCGTTGAGATTCTTTTGATATCTCCTGTTTCGCTGGCATATTTGTTCATTAAGTTGCTTTTGAGACTTGTGAATATTTACTCTTGACTTCGGTCTCTCAACATGAGTCCCACTCTTCAATGAAGAGGTTTCGCTTGCCACCTTTGCAAGATCGCTTGGAATCTCTTTGGTACCACTTATGCTTGGTACATCAAAGCTTGTAGGCTAGTTGAGTGGTTCTGCCACATATATTCCTTTAACTCTCCATGAGGTTCTCAATGATAAACTGACAGTCTTATTTGCATTGTTGATTGGGGTGGACAAGAAATGATCATCACAACCACCAACGTTGTCTTCGTTTACCAAGGCTGTAAGTTCGGTTGTTTGTTTCTGAGTAACTCCTGTTTTGGTGTATACCTGATTTGATACTGTTTATATCTTTTGATATACCACAACCTTCTGTTTCATAACTATGGATTTATCTTGGGACATTCGAGCGAAATCAACCGAATTTTCAGATATAAGACCTTTGGTAGGTTCGGTTTTGACAAATTCTGAACAATCAAGTTCATCCTCAACAGATATTTCACTCATATCTTCAAAATCCAATAAAGATAGGAAATTCTCAAAGACTGATGAAGGAGGAGGAGGTGAAGCCAAGTGGTGCGAAAAGTGTAAAAAGAAGCACTTCGGGAAATGTAGCGATGAGGTGACTTGTTACAAATGTGGAAAGACAGGGCATTACGCCAACAAGTGTGCGTCCAACAAGAAGGTGTGCTATGGATGTAACAAAAATGGGCATATTTCTAGGGACCGCCCAAAGAAAAACGAGGCAGCAAGACCAAACACACCACCAAGGCCAAGGGCATTCCACATGATCCTCGACGAAGCAGAAAACAATGCGAGGAACCAAGGATGAGGAATTCATACCCGAAGATCGAGTTATGACGTAGCCAAAGAGATAGAACCATATGATGTAGCCTATTAGAGGCATAGTCTAGGGTGAACTTGAACACCTATGTAATAGTTTCAAGAAATAATAAAGCCTTCGTTTTGTTATCTGATGTGTTAAACTGTTATGTGTTTTTCTTGTATGGTGACTTGGAAAACTGCGAGACAATACTTGGGACGAGTATGAGTAGGTGTGAATGGTAGTAGAGGCCTATAATACCAGAAGCACAGGACTCACGCTTGGATCAGGGAAAGTCACAAGGTTACCAAGAAAGTAGTAATCGATTTCGTTTTATTCAAGTATGTCGTTACCATCGTTTTGGTAATGACTAAGAATATGATTGTTATTCCGACCCTAATGGTCATATCAAATTGAGTCCGACTACGATGAGTATGTTACGTGGTTCAGAGAACCAAGTTCGATGTAGCATCTGACTTAAGCCGAAAGATTGAAATAAAAGATAATCAAAGCGATCAGTAGAGGTATCGCGATAGCTGCTTGTAGCTAGAAATGCTACCTTTTAAGATGTGATTATATCCCATTTGAACATGAAGGATGGTAGTCTGTTCTGGAATTTGACTCTAAGAGACCTGAGTCTAAGCGTTGCAACATACGATGATAGGTCATTAGAATATGACACAACAGTCCATTATAGTAAAAAAAGAACTTATCTTAAGTTCGGATCTAGTGAAGATTGAGATTGTGACTTGAAAGTCATAATTTGGAGTCTAACGTGAGATAGGAAGCAAGTGCAAGATCGAGCACCACCTGTACTCAAGGATTCCGAGATTCAAAGCAACAAACAAGTTATGATTATTACCTAGGATGAAGAGATAACGTATGGAGTCATTATACTTCCCTTTTTCGTTGATGATCCGGGACGTGATCATCCTAAGGGGGGGGGGGGG
Organism: Lactuca sativa; assembly: GCF_002870075.4. Taxonomy (NCBI): domain Eukaryota; kingdom Viridiplantae; phylum Streptophyta; class Magnoliopsida; order Asterales; family Asteraceae; genus Lactuca; species Lactuca sativa. Next base: position 283,935,075 of record NC_056627.2, on the reverse strand, counting down.
GGGTAATTGTAATGCCCGCAGATCCGGGCTAGTCAATTTAGAGACAATAAGCATCAAAAATTAGTTTTTGATGGAAGATTATTTAGAAGGATTAATCTTTTCTAAGTGGTAGTATATGTTACAAGTGTTCCGTAGATATAAAGAACTCCGAAATCCGAATTATAACGAAGAAGTTATGACCCGTCGAAGTTTTACGGTTAAACCGGCACGACATCGGGAATCGTAAAAAGTGAATTTACGATAAAATACTTTTTAGCCTTAGTGATCTAAACAAAAGTCATAGTATATGTTAAACCGAGAGTGTCAATAAAAAGAACATCCAAATCTGACTTTGTATGAGGAAGTTATGATTTTTCTAAGATTTAGCATAGAAGTGCACACCCAGAAATCTGAATTTTAGATCGGTCGATTTTTAGCCAAAATAATCTAAACGAGAAATGAAGATATCGTTAATAGAAGTTGAACGATAAAAAGACAGTCGAAAACGGAGCTCGTATGCAAAAGATATGGACGAAGCTTAGTCCCTACTCTTCGAGCGCGAGGAATTCGATACAGTTTTGTAAATCTGAGATAGAGTGAGAACTAGCCGACAAGATCTAAATAAAAGTTGTAGTACTCGTAAATACCAATGTGTGGATATAAAGAACGTCGATGATAGAGCTCGTATGCGAAAGATATGGATGCAACTTAGTCCCTACTCTTCGAGCGCGATAAATTCGATACAGTTTTGCAAATCGGAAATAGAATGAGAATTAGCCGACGAGGTCTAAATGAAAGTTGTAGTACTCATAAATACCAATGCGTGGATATAAAGAATGTAGAAAACGGAGCTCGTACGTGGAAGATACGGACGAAGCTTAGGGCTACTCTATGATAAAATCCTTATAAATAAAGGATGAATCCTTCATAATTTCTTCACACCATAACCTTTCTTTCTCTCTCTAACTTCTCTCTAGCCTCCTTAAACCCCTCCCAAGTATAGGGAACCTCCCTAGCATGAGAAGAAGCCTTGGAGTGCCCAACGGCTCCGAAAAGAAAAGCTTTCGGCTCGAAAACATTGCTCCAGCGTAGCCTGTTTTTTTTTTTTAATAAAAACCCGCTGTAACTGAGCTACACCTATGCTATTTTTAATATAGCATCTAATTAATTATGGTAACATTATTTGGACTTTAAAATAATTATTTCGCTGTTATTGTGAGTTATATAAGAGTATTGTTTAACGCGTATATAATAGTAATAATAGCTAGACTATTAAATTAGTCTCGGTGAATATTGAACTAAACCCTAGTGGTAATGATACTAGGTTTTGTCGAGGGAAATTGTTTTAAGAAGTAACGAAGTGCTCTCCGAGAGCCGAGTCACCACCTTACCAGGTGAGTGCATAGTTACTTTCATCTTAGACATAGTTATGAAGAATTTTATATAAATTATGTGCTATGTGTGCATATTATCTGAATACTTGTTGTCTATGCTAGATGAATGATTTTATACATGTTTTAAATGATTTAAACTGTATATGTATTTTATATCTATGATAATGTTTGGGATAAAACGTGGGTAGCTGTAATAGATGGAATATGAGTTGGATGATGAGTTGAGAGGTGTTATAGACAAGGAGGTGAGGGTGAGAGGTGGACGATGTGAGAAGCCTTTTCCCAAACGATGGCCCCGTCATTCAGCAGAGTATGGATGACAACCACGGACTATTCTAGACAGTCCAGTGGAACACTAGTAGGTTCGCAACCTGTAGGTATTGTGAACGATGTGTTCACCCGGTGTACTCTAAACCTAGGTGGTCATGCAGACTTGATGCCTAAACCATGGTGATCATGCAGACTTGATGCCTAAACCCTGGTGATCATGCAGACTTGATACCTAAACCTTGGTGACCATGCAGACTTGATGCCTAAACCCTGGCGACTATGTTGACTTAGTGCCCGTTGTGTAAACCATGGCAACGATGGACTTTGTGCCGATTCCTTAGGATGATCCTTAGGAATGAGTGAACGAAAAATAGCTGATTCTTAGGGTAGATCCTTAATAATAAAGAAGATAATGGGGATGGGTAATTGGGTTGATTGCTTAATTGCTTAAACATAATAATTATATTATTGTGGGTTGAAAACCCTATGTACTCATTAGGTTTCCCAACCTGACCCACTCAGTTTATTTATATCACAGGTGTTGTTATGAAGTCACATTACACTGAGAGATTAAGGAGATATAAATCACTAGTGATAATGAATGTAAGTTCTGTTTACGCTTATGTTACTGTATTGCCGATGACATCCCAAATGTTTTAAAATGAATAAAAATACTTTTCTTCGGAAATGCTTTGATGCCGTATTTATCATGTTTTACGGGGAAAAAAATTCCGCAACATTTTTATTAAAAGAGGTACTCTTATTTTTATAAAGCATAAAAAAATCGATCTTTTTTTGGCCGTGAAAATGGGGATGTCACATGCAGATCTGCAGACGAAAAACAAACACTACCTTAGTCTCCATCAACTTCCGGAATTCAACTGTTAAGTTAGGATTCGTAGAACCGGAGATGATGTCATCGACGTAAATTTGGAAGATCATTAGGTGTTCACCCTCTTTCTTGCATGTTTTACTTGGAAGATCGTTTGGTTGGATCAACCGAACCTTGTTTGAATTTAGATATTTTTAGAAAGAGAGTTAGTGTTTCATACCAAGCTCTCGGGGTTTGCTTCAGACCGTAAACCTCCTTTTCCATAATGTAGTAATGATTAGGATACTTCTCGTTCACAAATCCAAGTGGTTGCTCAATTTACATGGTCTCTTCTAGTTCTCTAGTCAAGAACGCACACTTGACGTCCATTTGAAAGACTTCAAAATTCTTGTTCGCGGCGTATGCCAAAAAGATCCGAACTGATTCTAACCTTGCAACATGAGCGAAGGTTTCTTCATAGTCTATCCCTTCTTCCTGACAATATCCCTTAACCACTAGGCTTGCCTTGTTATGTATCACGTTCCCTTCTTTGTCCATCTTGTTCCGGAATACCCATTTTAAACCAACCACAGATGCTTCCTTTGGTGTGGGAATCAGTCTCAAGACTCGGTTTCGCTCAAACTCATTTAGCTCGCCTTGCATTGCCTGTACCCAATCAGAGTGATCAAGTGCATAATTGACTATTTTTGGCTCAATCTTGGATACAAATGAATTAAACATACATAATTCAACTTGAGAGAATAAAGCAGTTAGCTTCACTTTCAGTTGAGAGCGTGTAAGAAGTCCCTCAAATGATTCACCAATTACTTGAGTTTTCGAATGATCTCGTGTCCATTTTGTGAGTGGAGGGTAATTCGGATCGTAAGCGGGATCCAATTCAACATTTATTTCATCTTCAAATTCTGATTAAGTGTCATCATCATTCGTATTACCATTCTCCCCCTCAAATGATGAAACAATTTCAACATCAGGTTCAAAATTCTCCCCCTCGATTGGACTTTCATGGTTCCGCATTGGAAATGAGTTCTCCCCCTGGAAAGGCAAACCAGGTTGCTTTGGTGTGGACAAACCCTCCCCCTGGAATGTGGTTCGGTCATTAGTGGGTTCGTTTGGACCTTGAGGTTCGCTTGGACCTTGAGTTATGCTAGGATCTTGAGATTTGTGAGGATCATGAGATTCAATAGGATCTTGAGATTCACTTTCCATAGCTTTTGCAACTTCGTTAATTATCTTCTTCAGGTTGTCAACCTTGTTATCAGCCGCTTTTGCTTCAGAGAGAATAGCATTCTCCGATTCATTAAAGAGCAACGTGTACTCATCAAACAAATTTGATATAGGAGCCGTGACATGACCTGTTTGTGGAAAGATCTCCTCCATTGGACTTTCGCTGGATTGAAGTTTCTTCATGTAATTGTCATCAAAAGTGACATAATAGGTTTCTTCTATCTTCTTTGATCTTTTGTTCAGAACCCTATATGCCTTGGAGGTAAGAGAGTATCCAAGAAAACTTCCTTCATCTGTCTTCACATCGAACTTGCTTCGGTTCTCTTTAGAATTAAAGATAAAGCACATGGAACCAAAGACGTGGAAGAATTTAACATTAGGCTTGCAATTATTCAGAATTTCATATGGTGTGATAGAAAATTGCTTATTGATGAAGGATCGGTTCTGGGTATAGCAGGAAACTGCAATCGCATCAACCCAGAAGTACAGAGGTAAAAAAGTGATGTTGAGCACGGTTCGGGCCACTTCACACAATGAACGGTTTTGCCTTTCAACTATACCATTATTTTGTGGAGTATAGGAACCAGAGAAGTTGCAAGACACTCCCTTTTTAGTAAGAAATTCTTCAAACTCTTGGTTTTTGAATTCCAACCCATTGTCACTTCGGACATTTCTAACCACCTTTTGCAGTTGAAGCTCCACTTGCTTTATAAAGTTTTTGAGCTTTGGAGTCGCCTCTGATTTCTGTTTAAGAAAGAAAACCCAGGTGAAACGTCAAAAATCATCAACTATTACAAGAATGTACTTACTACCACCGATACTTTCTATGGCCGATGGACCACATAGATCGATATGTAAAAGCTCAAGAGGTTTGATGATATTCGTGTTAACACATGTGGGATAACTCTTCCGGCTTTGCTTTCCCATTTCGCATGCAGCACACAAATGTTCCTTGTCAAAAATTAGAAGTGGCAGACCTCGCACATGATCACCAAGAACTAGCTTGTTGATGTCTTTGAAGTTAAGGTGCGAGAGTCGTCGATGCCACAACCAGCTTTCATCAGAAGGAGCTTTCATTAAAAGACATACAACAGGCTTCCCTCGTATCGGATTCAGATTTAATGGATACATTTTGCCTTTGCGCTGGGACTTCAACAAAACTATCTTTGTTTTCTTTTCAACGATCTTGGATCCTTCATCATCAAATGAGACCTTCAAACCAGTCCCTACAACCAATTGCGAGATACTTATGAGATTGTGTTGCAATCCTTCCATGTATGCCACCTTTCGAATCGAAAAATCTCCATTTTTGATCATGCCATAGCCTTTTATTGTGCCATATGAGTTGTTTCCATATTTGACACAACCACCATCTTTTAGAGCCTAAAACACCATCAGCTCTTGCCGTCTACCTGTCATGTGACTCGAGCATCCACTAATGATATACCATTCATCGAAGAACTGCTCGTCACTAATAACCTACAAAAATCAAGTAGATTTAGGAACCCAAAGTTGCTTGGGTCCATGTGAGCCTTTTACAGAATAGGGAATAGCAATAGAAAGATCAACCATATATGTGCTTTTTATTAAAGTGGTTTCGTCTTTCCTTTTGATGGTGAAAACCTTAATTTTGTTATCTTTCGTTTTGTTTGAATCAGATTGTGGAATTTTATTTTGACTCTTAACGAACTTGTTTTCTTGTTTCCTAGGGTTAGCGGACGTCTTCTTCATTTGCTTTTTGTCTTCTGAGACGAGCTTTCCTTTTCCCTTGACATCCTTGTTAGGATTTTGCTTTGGTTGAGAATTAAGAGGATGGCATTTGGGACTGAAACTTCTTCTTCGGTTCGTCTTACTGCAAGATTGGCAGTGAGTGCATGGATCAGAGTTACCCTTTGATCTTTCTTTCGCCTTGAGATTGGACGCCTTTTCTGGGCGAACATAATTGGATTTTTGGGATTGCCAAAACTGCTTCCTTTCATTGAGATTCTTTTGATATCTCCTATTTCGCTGGCATTTTTGTTCATTAAGTTGCTTTTGAGACTTGTGAATATTTACTCTCGACTTCGGTCTCTCAGCATGAGTCTCACTCTTCAATGAAGAGGTTTCGCTTGCCACCTTTGCAAGCTTGCTTGGAATCTCTTAGGTACCACTTGTTCTTGGTACATCAAAGCTTGTAGGCTTGTCGAGTGGTTCTGCCACATATCTGCCTTTAACTCTCCATGAGGTTCTCAATGATAAACTGATAGTCTTATCTGCATTGTCAATTGGGGCGGACAAGAAATGATCATCACAGCCACCAACGTTGTCTTCGTTTACCAAGGCTGTAAGTTCGGTTGTTTGTTTCTGAGTAACTCCTGTTATGGTGTATACATGATTTGATACTGTTTGGATCTTTTGATATACCACAACCTTCTGTTTCAGAACTTTGGATTTATCTTGGGACATCCGAGCGAACTCAACCAAATTTTCAGATATAAGACCTTTGGTAGGTTTGGTTTTGACACATTTTGAACATTCAAGTTCATCCTCTACAGATATTTCACTCATATCACTGTCCTCGTCAAATTCAGAAGTGTTTTCCATATTTATCTTGTTTTCTGAACTCAACTTGGCATTCAATGAGTCAAATTTCTACATGGTTTTGGTCTTTGTTTTCATTTTATCGTTTTCGTCCAAAAGATTTTTAAGCATGTCCTTATGGTATTTGGACTTAATAAAGGACTCAATTTTGTCCAGACCGATCTTGTAAGCATCAAAAATTTCATATGAAGAAACAATAGATTCACAGTTATAACCATCAATATCGAACTCGTCCTCCTTTAATTCAAGTAAGGGCAAAATCATTTTATGAATATTTTACCAATCTCACAATCTAAATGTAATTGAGTGATATTAGAATATAAACGTTTAGCAATCAAGCAAAAAATGTTTCTTTGTTTCAAAAGCTTCAAATTATCACGTTGCAAATAAATTACTTCATCTTTCGCCCTAACTAACTCCATTTCCTTCTTCTCTATCCACATCCTTTTCTCCCCACTCTTGGAAGACACCCTGTTGAGTTGATCAGTTAGGTTAGAATTTGCTAGGCGATTCTGTTTTAGACTACCACTTAAACTAGAAAACTTGAATTTCAGTTCATTTAATTCCTTTTCATAGTTCGTAACTGGTATTTTTAGTGATTCAAGAATGGATTGTACCTTCTTGATCAACTGATCGCATTCATTGGTTTGCTCACCCATCGGTTTGGCAGCGAAGCACTTGTCTTCTCTTTCCTTTGCCTCCTCACCTCTACCATCGGTTGTGTAGCCACTCATTTGTGACTCTCCAACAGTTACCATCAAACACCTTCCAATAAACTCAGAGTTATCTTCCTTTGCCACAAAAGCCCTGCCATGCGTGGGCTTGCGAACTTCTTCATCTTCGAAGTCTGTTCTACGTCTCCGAACTCACCATCAAAAATGTTTTCATGCACAATTAAAGCATTCATAGAATTGTTAGTGGTTTTCTTCTTCTTTATTTCTTCCAGTTTGCGCAGGTGATACTCTTCATCATCTTCTCCATCCTTCTTCTCGAACAGCTTTCTCAACATACAATCTTTGGCAAAGTGATTTTTTCCATGACATAAATTGCAATCATATCCAGAGTCACCTACAAGCTTACTCTCCTTCTTCGCTTCGTCTTGCTGAGGAGCATTTTTAATCTCCTCTTTCGCCTTTTCAGAACTGTAGCTCCCTTTCCAGTTTAGGTTCTTGGAGGTAGGGTACTTTTTGCGAGCAAACTTCTTGGGATTAGAGACCATCAATGCATATTCTTCATTTGTCAGATCACATTCAAAAAGACACAACTCTTCTTCTTCTTCAGCCACGCTCTTGCCCTTTGAGAGAAGGGCCAAAGATCCCATACTAGAAACCACATTCATTTTATTAGTCACAACGCTTTTTTGTGATTTGAGTATTCCCACAAGCTTCGCCAACGAATAGGTTTTGAACTATTAATGAGCTTTTACAGTCGAAACCACAACCATATATTCGGGTCTCAGGCCATTCATAAAAGTGACCATCTGCTCGATTAACTCTCTGCCAATTCCATGCTTGATCATCTTGCTGAGGAGATGATTGAAACGATCAAACGCCTGAATGAGTTTTTCTTCTGGCTTTTGTTTGAAGTCACCAAACTCAGAGAGCAAAAGAGTTTGTATTGAATGCTCTAAATCCTCATCAGTAGAATATAACTCCTGAAGCCTATCACATATTTTTTTGTTGTTGTGCATGTACTAACCAGACGAAAAGTATCAGATTTTAAGGCAAATCTGATCATCCTCATAGCTTTGATGTTGCTCATCAGTTTATCCTTCTCATCTTTAGGAAATTTCTCTACATCAATCATAAGCTGATTGTATTCCTTTTGTGTCTTGATGGTTTTATTCATTCTAGAATGAGCAAACGGGCCAACGGTAATCTCCTCCCAGATTAGATAGCCATTTTCTTCTGAACCAAGAATGTAGTCCTCAAAGTAATGCGTCCAGACTTCATAATCATGAGTGTATAAAATCGGGATTCTTGGGGTAGATTCGATACTATTGGATATGTTGATAGGGTTTGAATGAGAGTCGTTGTGTGACATGATGATTTTGTTTGATAACTTGTCAAGAATCAGACTAGTAAACTAAGTCAGGGTAAGATCGAGATCTAAGAGCAATGTCAACAACAACGTGACGACTCTAACAATATCGATGATAGCGGCAACCCTAAACCTTTCTTCAATAGAAGAAATGCGTATTGATTACACAATCTCCTGCAATGATACCAATTGATGAGTTGAAAACTCTTTTAAGATTGTTTAGACTCGTAACAACAAATAAGAAAGTAAAAAAAAGGTATGAACACACGATGAATCAAAGAAGTGTTGAATGATTAAAATTGCAACACCTCAGAAGAGCTCGGCAATGAACTTCTACTATAGAGGTGTGCTAGGGTTAAAGTACTATGAAAGAGATAAAAATTGAGAAGCGTTCAAAAGACTATGCATGCATGCACCATAAATACTAAACCCAAATATCAAAAACACGGTTGTACAGGCCCAAATAGTGATACTATTGGACTAAGCTAATAAGCCCAATGACGCAACTCCTAGACTCAACAGAGCATAAGAATGTGAAAAGTCATGGAGCATTAGGGTTTACAAAGTGTAACCCTAGCATTTGCCACACTATAAATAGAACCCTCATGAGCCAAAATCGGTTACACCATCTTTCTGAGATAAGTAACTTATTCTCTTAAGTCTCCTTTTGCATATTGGTGTTTGTAAACCATTAGAGGCATCACACTTGAGGTGCTTAAGCTCTCAAAGGTCAAGAACTCTACCCTACTCAAGAGGTAAACATCCAAACAAAGTTTTTATTATATAGCTTCAATTGTATGCTGGCTAGGGTGAATGCTTTGGAAAAACAAAATGCATGAATAATTAGAGAAAACATAGATCCAAAGCATTTAGGGCTGCATGTACACCATAGGAGTGTTATAGTGCTCAAAAACCAACGGTAACATTTCATAGGACCAAGTATATTTTGTTTATTTGGACAATCAGAATGTCATAGGTAGTGTGATTATCCAGTCCTTTGTATGTTGATAGGTTTGTACGATGTTCCTTCTTGACTATTTAAGGAGTGATTTAATGACAAGAATAGTGTGGATTGTTCTTCCAAAGACAACATATTCTCATATTAACTCTCTTTCGCCTTTATCTCAGTTCAAACTCTTTCAAAACATTCTTCTTGTTCATTTATTGTCTTTACCTTGATTATACTCATAGTTCTTCAATTATTACTTGAGTACTTTGTTGAATTCTCACTTCAAGTCTTGACTGGTATTACCAGACTTGACTGGAACATATAATTACAATCATACATTAATCTTAATCATTAACTCAAGGTTTGAGTTTTCAAACCTTGTCCCTGCGCATCATATCCTTGTTCTCACAGGTTTGGGCTACCTTTTGGGCTTGGTTGCTTGGGGCTTTGTTGGTCCATCAGAGAATCGGTGTTTTGGATTAAGGATAGGTAGTGGGCTTTAGGGTAAGGCTTAAGTAAATTTTTTGGCCCAATTTGGAAAATTGGGCCATAAGTGGGCTTTGGATGATTATTGGTTTGTAGGCCTTTATGATTGAGTGTTGGGGATTTATTCTTGGACCAAACTAGGTGAGGGTTAAAATGGTCTTTTTACCCCATATAGGGATTATTGGATTCGGTTTGGAACCCAATTGTTAATTTGGTGTTAATTGTTTGATAGCGCGGAGATTTTAGCGGGTCAGCAGACAAAGAGTTATTCGTAGGTTTTGAAGGGTTTGTCTATAAGAACATCCTATGTGCTCATGCAAACCCTAATGCTTGGATCTAGGTTTCGCTATTGTACACGCATTCATCCAAGAATTTAAACCCTAGATCTAGCATGTGATAATTGATATTGACATAAGAATAGGGTTTAACTCTTACTTTTGATTGTTATGTAGTAATAATAATCTATTCTTCCTTGTAATTTGCTTCTGAAAGCTTAGTGTCACAAATGTCACACCTCTAATGGCTCACAAACACCAAGAGCAAGAGGATGAAGAAAGGAGAAGAGAGGAGGCAGCCAAAAACGTCCAGAAACCCTAAGTAATCTGTTAGCTACGTTTTTTGTGCCCTAGGGGTCCTTAAATAGTGAGGCTATTAGGGTTATCTAACAAGGAAACCCTAATTTGACCGCTTAGGCCCTAAGCAGCCCATGGACTCCCTCCTCAGAGGCCTTGGACGATTTCTAATGGGTTTCCCCATAGAATTCGTCCACTCCATCCTCTATGGAGTCCATTAGCCCAATATTCAACTATCACAAAATTGACACTTCCAGTCCCTTTTATTTAATTAATCTCTTTTAGCCACAAAATTAGTTCTTAATTAATTATTGACTAATATTAATTAAACAATATGATTTCTCCTTTAATATATTATTCTCATAATATATCAATAAATCATAATTAATCTTATATCCATAAATCATCCTATCAAGTTGATTTGGTGAAGGCGGCCCAAAAGGACCATGCACCATCGGGTCAAGTACATACCAAAATAGTTATGGACTTAAACACTAATCCAACAGTCTCCCACTTGGATCAGTCTAATAACTATTATGCGTATAACTTCACACCTGATAAGCAATCGTAGCTTTCAAAAGCCGTTATCAACTCTGATCTTATCAGATACGCGTCCTTTAGATAAGGGATCATATATTCCTCCATTATAGATATCGTATAGACGTGAGACATGGATTAAAATCATTCTTTCAGTCTATGTGTTGTTTCCCGATTTTCGATTTACGACGACTGACAACAGACTACAATTGAACACATCAACTTAGTCCCGGCTTGGCCAAGCGCTTAGGGTGTCATCACTAAATGATCGAGGGGCCACATATATCGCTTTTATCTCACTTTGGGTAAAAGAAACGGATAAACTTCGACTCAATGCTCGCTTGTACTCACTCACCGAATCACACACAACAATACGTTTTATAACACCAAGTTGCTGGTGTGTTTACATATTATCAATGTGTAACCGAGTCGCAAGATACAAGTCACACATCTCGGTTTCAAGAATATAAGATATTATCGTCTCACCAATCACTCGTGATAAAATCCATGAAGCAATCCAAGTGAGCGTGAGTTTAATCCAATTCTCAAATCATATTCATAAGCACTCATGAACATTGCAGCAAACATTTGCTATGTCTAATACACTTTAGGCAATCTACAAACCAATTCATGAAAATCTTCTTTCATACCTACTCCCAAAGTATGAGCGACTGTGGAACATTTGAATAATTAGATTATTCTGATATAATTTAATTATTCAAGAAGTCAAAACATGCAAAGTGAAACACAAGAATAATACTAATACTAATCCTATATGGCCCCAAACTTTTTAGTATAAATAAAACATCTTTTATTTAATCACCATATTGATTACTCATTATTTGTTGTTTCCGGTAATCAACTTCTTGAATTATAACAACAATTGTCCCATGCTCTTAGCATGCACACTATGTTTACCTATGGACCTTACTTTGTGAAATAGTATAATTGAATAACATTTTCAATCACCCTTATTTTACAATTCCTAATCCATTAGTGTAAGAATACAAAATTCTCGCCACTACTATAATATGTTAGATTCTAACATTTTATGCAACGGTCATTTCGTAATGTCACGACACAAAAGTCACCAAGACTCGGCCAATGAAATCACAAAATACTCTATTGGAGATTGTTACAATACAATTCCATAGTCATGAAGTCGCATATTCAAAGTACATTCCTTTGAACATCCTTTTTGCATAAAAGTTTCTAATCTAGTCACTTATTCTCGATATCCAACTCCCAATATGAAAACATTTCCATATTTTCCATATGACAACTCATTTTAAATAGAATTTTATGTATTCATAATAATGTCAATATGGTCCATCCATGACTATACTTCCAATTGTCCACAAGCGACCAATCCTTGGTGAACCTTAGATTGTCCTTGGCGGTTGCTTAATTATTTTATAGTCAAAACCGGTTCTATTTCCTTTTTCCCTCTAAATGCCCTAGGTATTTGGAAATTTTAGAACAGTCGAATATTACAGCATATGCAGTCGATCCTATACCTGAAGCGTATGGGATACGAATCGCAGTAACAACATGATACTTTACCAGTTTCTTGCTATAATATCGTCATAATGTTTCTATTTGCCGTGTTCTCAAAATTCAAACTATGAATAGGGATGTCATAATTGTAATCGAACTTTTGAGAATGAAAATAATAAATATATCATTGACTAAATTTAATTAAAATTTCTCGATCTAAGCTATTAGATTGGAAACGAAGTATAACATTCTCTCCCTTAATTATAGTAAAAACATCTTTTCAACCCCTGCAACTTTGCAAAGTGAAACTTTTGTTTTCTATAATTAATATTGCCATCTTTCAATACTTAAATAATAATCATGCTCCCACTAACATGATGATTATATCTATTCCAGCATAACATTTATGCTCCCACTAGCTTTGACGCGTATTTAGGAACCAACTAAACTTCTAGAAAACAATACTTATTGACTTCCAAAGTTCATTGTTTCTAATACGATATGCTTCGATAAGCCTTTATCTACGCTTCTCAAAAACACACCTTTCCTTAGACAACTCACATGTGTGTCTACACTAATTCATAACTTATTTTACTAAGTCCCAAATGTTAAGACTAATTGCCAAATCTCACAATTCGAACTATGAAGAGGGATGCCATAATCATAATCGGATTTGAGAATGCAATTTACATAGTTGTTATCTCCTTAAAATCTCTCTTAGTGAAAGCGTTTCCTCACAATCATTTTAATGAAGGAGAGAAACCTTATGACACTTAGATTTTATGGTGTATGTGCTCCTATCCATGCGAATTTTCCATAACCATAATCGAAAGATAATGTTTGTGATAAATTCAAACTCTTATGGACAAAACTTATTCATTCTCAAGGGTCCCACCATTTCTTCCAAGTTATCTAGCAGCTCACCTATGCCAGTCAATGTACTTTCATTGAACAAGGTGTTTTCCCTTGTGCATTTGATTGAGAACTCGTAGAACTCATATGCATAATCATGCAACTGGATTGGCACAAAAATAGATTTTTGTCAATACGATAGGTTATAAACCTCAATTTGTGTGCTAGTGTTTAATAAGTTTACTCTTGATTAGTTCTTGAATCTTTTCAAGATCTTCAGATTCCCACTGACCTCTTGACATATTAGATTCTCTTATCAAGAAACATTTCTTGATAAACAAATATCAAAGAGTTAGTGTGTGTCTATATCAAGACAAAACATTACACACATTTGGTCTTGGTTGGTCCTTGTCTTCTCCGAGACATCACAACTTACCAATTTCAAACGTGCAAGAGTAAGGAAAAACAATTTTTCTACTTCACATTTGATGAGTGTGTGTCACTCAATTCACAATCTTGGAATACGATTCTAAGACTTGATTTTGGAACGAAGTATGACTCATCCTTTTTATTTAACCATTTCAACAATTTCTGATTCCTCCTCTTAGCCATACTAGTGCACTAAGATGTCCTTAGAGGATCAATTGTGATATGGTTCTTAATCATTAAGACGATCACAAAATATGATACAAAAGTACTCTCCCTTCTTCTTAGATTAGAGAAACTCTTTTCTTTCTGCCTAATTGATTCTTCTTATTCGTTCTGCCATTCATTGAAACTTTTCAACGATTCAGAATTACACTTAATCTTGTAAGTATAACCACATTTACTAGACTTTTAGTAAATTGTGACGAATAGTCTTATTGTTATTTGTTAATGCACAACATTGTGTCCTAGTCCTTTAGTCCTTCACTTGACTTACATACTTGTGTGATCAAGGAATCAGTCTTAATTTCCTAAGTACCAAGATTTCCATACATCACATGATTCAAATCATATGATTCCAAGTTTCTGTCCAATTGAAACTTGGGTGATGTGAATCTTTCCCTACTTAGAAAATTTTGACACTACCATAAATAACATAACTAAGAATCACATCCATTTATAGAAATACACAAACATCAAATTTTCATAACGATTTTATTGAAAGGATATATAAATAAGAAAAATCAAAATTTATTTTCTTCATAAAAGCAGCGAAAAACATGTCCTTACAATGCAAAATCAATTGAAAAACTATGTAATCAAATATTCCTAACAACTCTATCATAACTTTCTAAGCTCAAAATCTGATCTTCGAATCCGTGCGATCGTGATCCATTTCTTCGTGATCAGACTCATCTTGCTCTTCCATCAAGCTTCCTCTCTTTTCTCTGATCCTGCAAAACATTCAAATGTAATCTTATCACATTATGTATTAAGAATCAATGAATAGGAACTTAATGGAGTTAGATAGTGGATTTTACCTGAAGTAGAGCCATACTTCTTGACTCACCCATCTCTTAGATTCTTCAGGTCCTCTGGGCAGCTTCGTATCCAACGCCCCTTCTTTTCGTAGCAGAAGTAGGTGGCTTCTCCTGTAGCGACCACGGAAGCATAGTTGGTTGAATTACCAGACAAATAGGCTCCATTAATTTGCCTAATCATTTCTGATTTAGCAACAATAAGCATGTAAGTTAGGTCAATGAGGGTCGCGTAAAGATCCATCATATAATACTCTCTTATGAACTTATCATATGATTTAGGGAGTGACTGAAGAACCCAGTCTACAACTAACTTCTTTGGAAAAGATGCACCCAACATTGTCAACCTATCGATGTGTGAATTCATCCCTAGGACGTGAGCACACACAAATTTTCCATCTTCATGTTTCATTGACAATAGGGCTTGAGTGATTTTGAACTTTTCAATTCTTTGATCTTGTGGGTTTGGGAGAATAACAGGAGGAGGTGGAGGAAGTGAAACCAAGCTGGTCCACAATGCAGGGATTGATTCTTTACCTTCATTGTGTAACAGACTTTCACTTTGAGCTGGAAAACCTTTTCCTTGGGATTCGGGAAGACCACGGTTACATTCATACATCTATAAAACGGGAGAAAAATCAATTTAGTTGATTAATTGAGTCCTTAATAAATCACCCAAATGAGAGATTAAGGCTTGGACCCAACACAATATTCCACAACTTAGGAGAGTGTTGCCATAACCCAAATTGCAGAACATTTGAAGGTAAGTGAATGACGATTCACTAATTTTCCACCATGAAAAACGAAAAAGAGATTAGGTTTTAAATGTATTGAAAAACTCCTAGATCCTTTGAGATTCATTGAACTTTTCAATGGCATGTTTAAATCTCGATATGCCCCTCGATTTGTGACTGGGATGCCGAGGATCACAAAACAGGGTGTCAATAACCATGCAAACTTACATGGTGCCCCCAATGTTACAGTCACCTATTCGATGTGCTGTTTAACCACACACGCTCCACTGAACTATGACAAACATTGAGTCACCCTTTGCTACCTTTGCTTAGAACCATTTAGTGTGTCGGTTAACCATACAAGCTCCACTAATCTCTTCGCAAGGGTACAAAGTGTAATTTTAAAGGAATTTCATCAAATTCACTTTTGCCTAAAGTAACTAAGATTGGGGAGTTTGTAAATAGCATTTAGTTATTTTATATTTCATTATACTTTTAATGGAAAGGGTTTGCCCTATCCTACTCGTTCGGCTAACGACCCTCCACCAATCAAGGAGGCGGTGGGTGAGAGTGGACACCCATTAAAAATCATTTTATAGGCCATAACCTTATACCCCCTCCCCCTATAGATCGGCTTCGTGAATGAGACGTACTAACGGTAAGACTAGTAGTTTAAGTTATACATATATAATATTAGACTCTTAATGTTATATATAGTATAAGGGTGTATTTTACACTTTTAAAATACTAGGTGGTCTAATTTAATCAATTACACTTTTAATTTAATTACATGTAAACCATATCACTATGGATTTATTAACTTTCTTTTAATTATACACTTAATTAATTTAATAAAACCATAAGGGTGCAATTTAAACTTTTTCAAAATTAAGGTTTTAGAATTTAACATTTTAAACTTTCAATCAAAATTTAAATTCCAAAAGTTGAGGACAAGTTTAAACTTTTAATCAAAATTTAAATTCCAAAGTTGAGGACAAGTTTTGAAACTTTTCAAAACATTAGGGTTTAGAATTTAAATATTTCAAAATTAAACTTTTTAATCAAAATTTTAAATTCCAAAACTTGAGGGCAAGTTTAGAAACCTTTCAAAACTATTAGATCAAAATACAAATAAGGCAATTAAACAATTAATTGGTGATTATCTATTTATGACCTAATTCAATTTCATGCAAGATAATGATCAAATAATTCACAAAATTAACATTTATCATATAAGGAAGTAAATATTTGATTAATTTGAAATTATCTTTTATTTTGGTAAGGATAATCATCCAATATCAATAAAAGATGCAATTTATCAATAAAAAACGATTTGACAATTATCCCACAGCAAAATAGGCATGAAATCCCGAGAATCCCTCTTCCTGACAGCATGACTCGCTGAGTTCCCATAGGGACTCACCGAGTTCATCCTACTCGACGAGTTCACTTTGGGAATCGACGAGTTTGTCAGTCAGAGGAGTAAAAAATCGATTTTCTAAGCATGAATGAAATACAAAGCATCAATACAATAGAAACCAATCAAGGCTCTGATACCATTGAAAGGTTTTGACTATAAGAACATCCTATGTGCTCATGCAAACCCTAATGCTTGGATCTAGGTTTCTCTGTTGTACATGCATTCATCCAAGACTTTAAACCCTATATCTAGCATGTGATAATCGATATTGACATAAGAATAAGGTTTTGATCTTACCTTTGATTGTTATGTAGTAATAACAATCTATTCTTCCTTGTAATTGGCTTCTGAAAGCTTAGTGTCACAAATGTCACACCTCTAATGGCTCACAAACACCAAGAGCAAGAGGATGAAGAAAGGAGAAGAGAGGAGGCACCCAAAAACGTCTAGAAACCCTAAGGAATCAGTTAGCCATGTTTTTCGTGCCCTAGGGGTCCTTAAATAGTGAGGCTATTAAGGTTATCTAACAAGGAAACCCTAATTTGATTGCTTAGGCCCTAAGCAACCCATGGACTCCTTCCTTATAGGCCTTGGACGATTTCTAATGGGTTTCCCCATATACTTCGTCCACTCCATCCTCTATGGAGTCCATTAGCCCAATATTCAACTATCACACAATTGATAGTTCCAGTCCTTTTTATTTAGTTGATCTCTTTTAGCCACAAAATTAGTTAATAATTAATTATTGACTAATATCAATTAAACAATATGATTTCTCCTTTAATATATTATTCTCATAATATGTTAATAAATCATAATTAATATCATATCCATAAATCATCCTATCAAGTTGCTTTGGAGAATGCAACCCAAAAGGACCATGCACCATCGGGTCAAGTACATACCAAAATAGTTATGGACGTAGACACTAATCCAACAGGTTCAGCTATCGAGGTGAGTCTTCACACTACATCTGTGGGTCGAAGGCATCAATATCGGCCCATTACTTGTTAGTTGTCTTTGTGATACTTTCATGAAAGACCATGGAGGAGCCCATTCACAGGTTTTAGTTCAAAAATAGTTTCATAAACTAGAAAAATATGGCAATGGAAGACTTTAATATTTGAAATAACATAAACATTTTATACCCACCAAGTATCTTCTTGCGAGTTATAGAAATATTAAAACACCAACCAAAGAAGAGGTGAAGAAATAACAACTTTGTAGTTCTTTGAGTCCTCTTGGGAGGCTTGGAAGTTGGTGAAGAATTTGGAACCTTTGAGATACCAACAATGACTCAACTTGGTGTAGATGCTAGTCTAAAAATCTTAAACCATTAAGCTTTAAGTTCATAACCAATATGAACATAAAGAATGCATGAAGATGCGGGTATTCTTCAAGTTTTCTAACCAAAACTAGAGAGAATGGGAGAGAAATAAGAACTTTCGGCCATGGAGAAGAGTAGAAGGAATGAGCGCTCTTGCCATATGCAAGCCTCATATTTATATGCAAAAAGTGAAGGTATTAACCATTAGTCCTTAGCACTTTAACCAAACTTCTCCCCATTGTCATAATCATGTCTCCCATGAGTTTAAAGCATGATTAAACAAGTCATACACTTCTTCATTTTATGCAAATCTCGAAAATTGCATAAAGAAGAGGACTTTGTTTATATTTTATAAACTCAAAGTTTATAAGATATAAACTTTTTCTTTTCCTAAAAGACAAAAAGCTTAACTAGTCCAAAATGTTATACATGACTTAATAAATCATATCATATGATATATTATGTTACTTGCTAATGAAAATTAATTATTTCGTAGAAATAAATTATTCCCAATTTAATTATAAGAGTTTTATTGAATATTTATTAAAATCAATTTCTAATAAATAATCACTTGTATCAGGTTGTTGTTAGTGTGAGCCATTACTATCATATGTTATTTAGCAATATCACTTAGTATGAATCTTAAGCATACAAGACCTTTCAATCTCCCACTTGCGCAAGACTCATATTAGACTTATATAGACAGTGGTGAACGTCTAGCAACATTTCACTACCCCTAAGACCATACGACTGTTTGTGCCGTTCTATCAACGCCCAATTCCAAAAAAGCTCAAAGCTACAATTGGTGTATAAGGTAAGCTTATCAGTTATCCATTTGCTACAAACATCATGTTGAACATGAGATTCGGATTGCAATCAATCTCATTTGTTTTGCAACTTTTTGTAAGGCGCCTTAGATATCTAACTCTCAACACATAAGAGGAAAAAATCCCATCTTGACTACATAAGCCTCTTACACGGTTCACACTATACTTAAAAATGGCTTTTATAACTGCCCGGTTAAGGAACAAAATTTTACCATTCCCTACACTTAAGTCACACTATGTATCTCATGTGTTAAGGGTACAAAGATAGTACATTTTAATCAAGTATCATTCATGATAGTGATCCACTAGATGATCTTGATGCGGGTCAATTCAATACCAGTTCTCTGACAAGTACCTATGAAACATGGTTACAACCACTAGCATACTTTCATCTAGTTATAGTCAAACAATCCAATTCATATTAGTCTTACTTCATAATTGCTCCGAGAATTATAGCCGACTATGAACTTTTAGAATAATAACATTATTCATAGATTAAACATGTTAATATAGAACACAACAAGTATTAATATGATGGTTATATCCCAATATATCATAACATTATCTAATAGTTGTTGTTATAGTGTTCCAATATCTAAATACTAAATCCAAATCAAAAACCCATTTCTAGAATAATAAAGTCTTATAGCTGAAGTGTGACCATTCATACTTAGCTCAAAAGAATGACTTTATTAATGGATCTGTTAAAATTTAATTTGTGTGAATTCTGTGAATACTATCATCTCCATACTTAACTTTACTCTAAGTATAGTAAAATATCTATGATTGGTGTTCTTTCGTGACATAGAGTTTCTTAGCTTGATTAAGTATACTTTTAAAGTTACAAAGATTTCTTTGTGATCCACGAATGGCATAAATCAACATAATTTTTCAATGATTCCATTCATCCAATCATATTTCAATTCCACTTCTAAAGTAGTGTATTCTTATATTTTGTAGTAGATTGTGTCATTATGTTTTGCTTGTACCATATTCCAATAAAACTTACCTTTCATTACATAATGAAGTCAAAATCCAATCATAATTCATAATTATTTTTATCTGTTTAGAAATTAACATCTTGTGTAGCTCTTTCCATAAAGATCATTTCTAAACTAATTGTCTCATATACATTCTCTTAGTTCTTCTAAAGTACTCTTAGAATGATCTCTTAGTTATCCAATGACTTAACCATGTATTCAGTTGGTATCCTATGACAATCTTACAACACGATCAAATACCATGTCCTATGCATAATATGGCGTAAATGATGAATTTATTTGCCAAGCAAATAGACTATAAATCATTTTATCTAGTTCAAGCCTATGAGCTATGTACTTTTGAGGCTAGCTCAAAATAATGTCATATGACAATGCCAAGAATTCTCCAAAAGAATCTTGTGTCTTGATCTCGTTCAAGATATTGCCAATGTATGTATAAAGACATGATGACACTTTTAACATTCATTTTATCTATCGCTTATAGATTTTACATTCCAAGAATGTGTCTTCTCCTTCCTAAGTCTTTCATTTTAGAAACACTTTCCAAGTCAAGGTGAAAACGAACTTGCTTAGTCAGAATGTGATTTCAAATGATTAAGTAGGGGCGCAAACGAGCCGAGCCGAGCCTGGTCAGGCTCGGATCAGGCTCATTTAATTTATATGAAGCTTGACCTCGAGCTCAGCTCGATTCGAGCTTTCTTGTATTGAGCTTGGCTCGAGCTCGTAATGAATTATACAAGCTCGGCTCGGGTTTGGGCTCGACTCGTTTTTTATATGACGTGCCTAAATAAGATTAAGCTCGACTCGAGCTCGTTAAGAAGCTCATTTACCAATATCCCAAATCCATAATTCCCCTAGTATGTTTTTATTTTAATATATATAAATAATAATAAATTATATTATTTCAAGGCTCGTTTAGGCTTGCGAGCCTAATCGAGCTTAATGACATAGGCTCGAGCTCGAGCTCGTTTAATAAATGAGCTTAATATTAAGCTCGAGCTCGGCTCGGGCTCGTTTAAAATTGGTTTCGACTCGAGCTTTTAACGATCTGATCCCGAGTAGCTCGCGAGTAGCTTGGCTCGTTTGCACCCCTATGATTAAGTATGTCTCATTCATATACGATTAGGAATTTCACTATGCTCCCACTAGTTCTTAGTAAACATACATGTTCGATTCATTTTGATATAAAAACATACATTGTAGTTTTACATTAAAATGATGATTGCAACATTGAGATGTTTGCTATATATCCACAATTGGATATCAAGTTCTGCACATTTTGTTAGGATAATATGGATTAAGAAAACCTCCAGGCTATACTATATAGATATCTTCCAGTAGATGTCTATTAAGAAAAGTGATTTTTCTTGAAATCTATTTACTATATCTCATATTAAGAATATGAATTTATAGCAAATAATATCCTTGTTGATCTAATCATAGGTACCTATGAAAAAGGTTTGATCATAGTCAATGTCATGAGTATGATGAGGACCATAGTCAATGACATAAGTATGAGAAAATTCTTTTACTACAAGCCTTGCTTTAAATGTGGATGGTTATCCATGTAATTTATTCTTTCTAGAAAAATTATTTTCTCCTTCTAGCCTTGCTATAGGGACAAATTTTAATCAAGCCCATACTTGCTTCTCATACATGAATTACATCTCATGTTCATGACTCTAAGTCATTTATTAGTTTCAAGATCAGACATAGCAACTTGGTATTTGATGCATTTTGCAGAAACCATCAATAAAAGCTCATCAATGAGAGATTCCACATTTCTCAAGTCACAAATGATTTCTACCACTAATGCGAACAATTTGTGTTTGTGAATAGTTATTATTTAATTTTAACAATCCTTATTAAAACTAGTGTCAACTATTATTACATAAGGTTATGGTTCTTGAGCTGCTTCAAGTTTCATGTTCCTCCCACTTGCTTTCTACTACCTTAGCTTTTTGTGAATTACTCTGATTTGCCGATGTTTTGCTAAAACTTAGTTACTCTGGTTTGATGGGAAAGATATGCATTAACGATTTATTAATCCAGAAACAAAAATTTTTATGTCATGAGTTTTCGGGACGTTACAGTTGTGGTAAGTGGTGGTAGGGGTGATCGGTAAGTTCTTGGCCTTCTTTTTCCATCTCATCGAGTTTGTATGTGTGTGCGTGTGTGTGTTTATGTGTTTTGTGCATCTTGTACGCTCCGACCAGCAACACACTAACGTGGGTAGATGGGTTGGGTAAGTGAAGGGGGAGGAGTGTAACGCCCGCAGATCCGGTCTAGTCAATTTAGAGGCAATAGGGGTCGAAAATGAATTTTCGACAAAAAGATTATTTAGAGTAAATAATCTTAACCAAGTTTTAGAATATGTCACAAGGTTTCCGTACATATAAAGAACGCCGAAATCCGAGTTATAACGAAGAAGTTATGACCCGTCGAAGTTTCGCGTCGGAACCGGCACGGCACCGGGAAGCATAAATAGTAAATTTATAATAGAGCGAGATTTAGCCTTAGCGCTCTAAATGAAAGTCGTAGAATATGTTAAACTAAGAACATCGATAAAAAGAACGCCCAAATCTGACTTCGTATGAAGAAGTTATGATTTTTCGAAGTTTCGGATTAGCGGTGTACAACCCGAAATTCGAATTTTAGATCGAGTGATTTTTAGCCGACACAACCTAAACGAGAATCGAAGATCTCATTATTTGTAGCGTAACGATAAAAAGACAGACGAAAATGGACATCGGATAAAGAAGTTATGAGATTTTAATGGACCAATCCTGTCCCGGCCTGTTAAAAATATAACTTTAAAAATAAAGTCAAGATTAGCCGACGGAGTCTAAACGAAAGTTGTAGAGTACGTCTCCGCCTACGCGTGGATATAAAGAACGTCAAAAACGGAGTTCGTATGAACGAGTTATAAAATATAATAGCATATTTACGTATTAAAATAAAGTATAAATCATGTATACGTACACATATATATATACATATGTATATATCATTAGAAAGGTATCGACGATGCGGTCATTATAAGACTAACTTTGAGTTCTTTCGACATTAGTTTAGTACAAATATCATTAAATCCATTTAAAATAGTATTATAGAGGAGTATTTAGTTGTTTATATAACTAAAAGGTCATTAAGTAATTATGGAGGGTAGTTTTTGAAAATTCAATTAGTATAAATAAGAGCCTTGGGCTCTCATATTTCTTGCACTATTCTCTTGATTCAAGAGTCTTTCTCTCCTTATCCCCCGAGCATTTCGGTCCCTCGTGATTCGATTTCTCTTTCTGTAGTTTTAGTATACTAAGGTGAGGGCTGAAGCGCTGCACGAATCTTTCTTAGAAAGATTCAGCGACGAAGTTCTGCCCCTGCAGAGCCCGACTCCTAGCTAAAATCCCCTTGTAAGTAAGTTATGCTTACCTTATTTTAATATAGCTTATATTTAAAATTAGTATTGTTATTATGAACTTATAATAAATATTTGAGCTATTATTATAACTTATATAAGTGTCGTTATAATTTTTTTTAACTACTCGCGGTACGGGGAATCTGGTTTAAAGGGTCGCATAGGGTTGTTGGATTTCAGAAGTGCTATATGCCACAATAGTCCTGCCCTCCGGTGTTTTATGTCTGGCCCCTGTCTGTACATAGTGGTTGGAAAATATTGTTTAACGTTTATATAATAATAATAATACTAAGACTAATAGTTGGTCATGGTAAATATTAGACTAAAATTTAGCGATAATAATGCTAGGTTTCGTCGAAGGAAAATAGAATCGTTAGAAGCAAGCACTGCCCGATTTTGGAATCATCACTTTAACAAGTGAGTGCATAGTTACTTTCAGCTTACACATAGATATGAAGTATTTTATATAAATTACGTGCTATGTGTGCATATTATATGAATACTTGTTATCTATGTTGGATGAACGTTTTATACATGTTTTCAATGATTTAAATTGTATATGTATTTTATATCTACAAAATGTGTTGGGTAAAACATGGGTAGATGTAATAGTTGCTGTGTGACAAAATAAAACGATGAGAGGCCTCGTTATAGATGTTATTGATGATCCAGTCATCTACCATAGTATAGATGACGACCACGGACTATTCTAGACAGTCCAGTGGAACACTAGCAGGCTTGCAACCTGTAGGTGTTTATTCGAACTGTGTGTTTATTTGAACTGTGTGCTCACCAGATGTACTCCATCCCCCACATGGTTGCCTTAAGGACATTTATTTCTGAGGAATCCCCTTAGCAGTAGTGTCTGTCCCGATGATAATCCTTAGGATAGGTCCCTTATGATAGATGCTTAGGGACGTAATGTGAGGATAATGGGAACGGGTAATCGGGTTTGTTTAATTTAATGAAGTTAATAAACTTATTTATTGTGGGTTGAAAACCCTATGTGCTCACCAGGCTCCCAAGCCTGACCCACTCAGTTTTATGTATTACAGGTAGTGACGCTTGAGCATAGTTATGATGTTTGGACGAGGGATTACGGATATAGGCATGTAGATATGAAATAATGTAGTAAGGCTTATATTGTACTGTTTATGCTTTTGATCTGTATGAACATGACATCCCAAGTCTTTTAATGAAATACATTTCTATGGAAATGCTTTTGATAAATCTTTATCATATTTTGTTTTGGGACAAATTCCGCAACACTTTTATTTAAAATGTTACTTTGAGTTTTAAACAAAGCATAAACAAACCGGTCTTTTCTGGCCATGATTTTGGGGATGTCAAAAGGAGTGTTGGTGAATATTCTCGGTGATGGTATGTAGAGAGAGAGAGAGTGTGTGTGTGTGTGTGAGAGAGAGAGAGAGATATTGAATTAAGTGTTTTAAAAAGGTGGGTCTATATTTCTTTTTTTAATTAAAAATAATAATAATAACATTAAACTAATTGGAAAAGAAATAGACAAATGACATTATGGTCATTTTAGATGTGTCGCAGACTAGATGCACAACAAAAATGTATACCAGGGACGAAAAGTGCAAGTTTTATGCAAACGAGGGACGGTCCGAGTTAATTTTTTAAAATAGAGACTAAACATGCTTTCTGGCATGTGCACGAGGGACAATTGGTGTAATTTACCAAATTTAAAACCTTTTCAGTTATTATTAAAAATTAGTTCAATATATTTTTACTTAATCCGACATGTCGATTTAGTTTGACCCGACAGAAGGAAAATCAATCCTTAGACTGACTGACGTTTTGATTTTTGGTTGGGTTGGAGGGAAAACACACATGTGTGGACCTTACAGGGGTATCCCCTCTCGTGGGATTGAGGGTTGGGAGTTTCATGGCAGGGCATGCTACTTTAAAAGCTACTATATGCAAGGTCACCAAACATGAGAAATCGTGCATGGAAAATCAACATGTGTTCATACCATTTGCATTTGACATGTTTGGTTCTCGCGCTGGATGCGGTGAAGCTACTTAATAGAGTACAACAGATCATGCATACCAATGTTATATCTCCTAAATCTATGGATGTATTCTTTAAAAGAATTGACTTTACCATACAAAAAGTTTTAGCGGCGCAAATTGTTACCCGTTGGTCATCTCACTCGTTGTACATTAAAAAAATGTTATATCTTCAAGATCTATGGATGTATTCTTTATATTTGAACATTAAAATAATATTATCAACTATTTTAAAGAAAAAAAAATATTTGAATACTTTTATGCTTATTTGATATTTTGATTTATATTTTGTATTTAACATGATATTTAAATTAACATTTAAGTATTTATATTGATAATTCAAAAAATCTACCATTAATATAAAAATATTTCACATTTAGTAAACATGTAAGTTAATAAAATATATATACTAGAATGAAATATAAATATTTTAGAGTGTTCCAAATGCATATGGTAAAATAGAAAAAATTTCTTTCATAGTATAATATAGAAAGAAAATATTTATACAGATCAGACGTATGAATATATAGTTTTTCAAAACAGTAAATACACAATTTTATTGTTATCCAAGCACTTTGTTTTTGATCTACAACAAACCCCGATTCGATTTTCCCAACATAAATGTTTTGATGAAAATGCAATTATTTCGTGGATTTTTTTGATGTTTTATATTGATAAAGTGATGATATGTATGTACAATGAAAAAGTATCATCAAATAAGTTATATGGATATTGTTTTTAAAAGAATTAATTAGTTTTGGTATCCAATACACAGTTGTTGTTCGTTACCCGATATATATATATATATATATATATATATATATATATAAAGGTTCAGGTTCATTTGAGACCATTCTAATTTTGTGAGACCGTGAGACCAAATCTAAAAATAATTTTAAAATGCAAAATAAATGGAAAAATCCAAAAATTCTTTTTTTAAATATTATTTTCGGAACTTGAATTAACTAAAAAAAATAAAAAAAAATTCCGTTTTTTTTTTTGAAAAATACGTGAAATATTCTAATAGAATATTACACTGACATATTCTAAAAAATAATTTTAAAATGCAGAATAAATGGAAAAATCTAAAAATTCTTTTTTTAAATATTATTTTCGGAACTTGAATTAACTAAAAAAAATAAAAATAAAAATAAATTCCATTTTTTTTGAAAAATACGTGAAATATTCTAATAGAATATTACACTGACATATTCTAAAAAATAATTTTAAAATGCAGAATAAATGAAAAAAAATCTAAAAATACTTTTTTTAAATATTATTTTCGGAACTTGAATTTACTAAAAAAAATTAAAAAAATAAGAATAGATAAAAATAAATTCCATTTTTTTTGAAAAATACGTGAAATATTCTAATAGAATATTACACTGTACATATTCTAAAAAATAATTTTAAAATGCAAAATAAATAGAAAAATCTAAAAATTCTTTTTTTTAATATTATTTTCGGAACTTGAAATAACTAAAAAAAATAAAATAAAAAAAGAAAAAAATGCGTCTCACGGTCTCACAAAATATAGGTGGTCACATATATGAACCTAACCCTATATATATATATATATATATATATATATATATATATATATATATATATATATATATATATATATATATATATATATATAGGTTTAGGTTCAATGGAAAATGATTAATTAGGGCAACATATGCTGGAACCAATGATCAAGTGACACGTGTCCATTTCTTTATTCATCAGCAATGTACTATGGAAGTTATTTATATAGTTATTCCAAAGTAACGTGTTGTCATGCTTTTATTGGTTCCAACATGTGTTTCCTTAATTCTTTATTTTCCATATAACCTTTCCCTATATATATATATATATATATATATATATATATATATATATATATATATATATATATATATATATATATATATATATATATATATATGAATTTTATATTTTCGAAGTTATCGTTTACCTTTGAATTGTGGATGCTACACCATAATTTCGTGTTGGAATTATTTTGAGTTACCTTGGTTAACAATATTTATTACTGTTTTAAAGGGGAAAAAAAGGATTTAAGAAATAATAATTGGTGTAGGTGGCCAAACTTGTCCTGGCTTTGTCTTTATGAAGTAACATGCGTTGCCAAGACTAACTATTTTGTCGTCTTTGTTGTGAAAAACTGAAAATGGATCTGTACATAGCTTCCTCTTGTTTCACTTTCCAAGATTTAATTAAGAATAACGAATGTAGAGGAATTTTAAATTTTAAACCGTAAAATTTACAAAACATACTCTATTTTGATCTATTCGATTCTAATTTTCTGTCTAATTTTCAATTTCGAATTTGCTTTTTTGAATATATTCCGACTCTGTAAAATTGAAGTTACGAAATCGTGTAGACAATATTCTCTCATCATCGTTTTGTAGGGTTAGAGTGTGTTTATTTAAATAAATTATTACCTTTCGAGTCTACAAAATTTCAAACAATGTTAATCATTACCTTAATATATGCAAAAACATAGTTTTCTCAAAATTATTGACATTACCTTAATATATGCAAAAATATAATATGAATACGTTGAATCTTACATAATTATTGTCATTATCATGCATTCACACTAATTAAATCGTCTATAAGGTTATTATAGACTTTATTATTATTATTTTTATTCTGTCATAATATTTATTGAGTCGTATTTTGTAAGAATAAAAATGGATGAAAAACGATGCATGAGAATAAAACTAAATAAAAATTAGTGAGAATACATGAAAATGACAATAGTTATACAAGGTCTAACGCATTCACATTAATAAACAACATATTCTTTTAGTAATTCTCATAGAATACCATTGTTCACACGTCCGCACAATAGTTGTTCATCCACATTATAACCTACCCATATATATATATATATATATATATATATATATATATATATATATATATATAATGTGGTTGAACAACTATTATGCGGACGTGTGAACAATGCTATTCTATGAGAATTATATATATATATATATATATATATATATATATATATAAGGAAAAGTTTAATAGAGAACCATTATTAATATAGGAACCAAAGAACCAATCCAAGCGTCAAAATTTAAAGCGATAAACAACAAAAGGATCAGTTGTAGACTTTTACAATGGACGCATATGCACCCGATTATAACAAAACTCATTTTTTTTAGTTTAATTTTTTTAGGCCATGTTTTTTATCAAAAAAAAGTCGAATGTACAATTGTTCGTGATTTTTCGTACTCTTTCCATAGAGATTCATATTGATATATAACAAATTAGTTGTGAGACTCATGTATTACATGAGTTAATATATATCCTAATTACCTTATAAAGCATTTTTGGTCAAATGCTGAATTTTAAATCGTACAAACATACAATGCATTTGTACAATCAATTTATGCATTACAAAAAGAGTAGAGTACATATGGTCAACAGTTGAAAATGTCAAATCTCTTATCCCCTATTCTTAGGCTATTTTGACCTGGTTCATTCCTTATCTCTGTATTTCCCCAAATCTCGCAATTTATGTTCACAAATCTTGGATATATATCGTTGATGTTTCCATTTCTAGGGTTTAATTCATCTTTCAGCATTCAACCACCATTGTCACACCCGTCGCTTGGCGTGGGTAAACGGCTAGTATATATATAATAAATAATAAATAAACTTTAATTTTGAAATTAAAAGGTAAGTTGATTAATGAAATTAATATCCATTTATTACTATATTTATTGCATTTATTATATTAAAATATTATGTGGAATTTAATAAAATAGAAACTTATAAAATGACATGTGGAAAAAAAATTCAAAATAACCAGAATATGGCGTTTGGCAAATTGAATGAGAATGTGACAAGTGACAAAAATAACATTCATTTATTAGCGAGGATGATTTTTTTTCAAAAAACCCACTTTATTTTCTTTATTTGTTGAAAAGTAGGTCTATTTTTTTATAGAAAAAAATTAATAAATATATCAAAATTCATACTTTTTGGTACTCTTTAAACATAGATTCATATTGATGTTAAAAATAAATCGATATTTTACTTCAAATTCACATTGTGAAGCTGTTCAGATTCACATTGTGAACCTTCTCGGATTCATAATGTGCATAATAGTAAGTCAGATTCACAATGTGAATCTAAACGGATTGAGCTTTTTCATATTGTGAATGTTAAAAATCGAAATATTTACAGTTTAGATTCATAGTGTGAATCTACACTGGTCGGGGTATTTTTTTACTCGGTGTTGATCTTTATTAATAGAGTACAAAAATTTAATATTTTTGGTATAATTAGTTTTTTTTTTATTTATAGAAATAAGCTTAAATATTGAAAAACTAACAAAATGAAGTGAGTTTTTTTTCGAAAAAAAATCGTTTTTATATATCAACATGGATCTCTATGGAAAAAGGACAAAAAATTGAGAATAATAGTATATTTAGTTTTTTTCGATAAAAAATGTGGCCTAAAAAAATTTTAAACGAAAAAAAATAGGTAGGTTTTTTGGTAAGGAGGTGGATTTTTTTGTATAATCCGGTGTGTTTGCGTCCAATGTACAAGTTTGTTGGATTAGTGTCTATGCCCGTAACTATATTTGGTATGTACTTGACCTGGTTGTGCATGGTCCTTTTGGGCTGCCTTCACCAAAACAACTTGATAGGATGATTTATGGAGAAAGAAGATTAATTATGATTTATTAATATATTATATGAATAATATATTAAAGGAGAAATCATATTGTTTAATTAATATTAGTCAAGAATTAATTAAGAATTAGTTTTGTGACTAAAAGACATTAATTAAACTTAGCTGACTGGAATTGTAATTATAAGATAGTTGCAATTGGGCTATAGATCACTTTGGAATATGTGTTGGATGAATTCTATGGGAAGCCCATAAGGAATTCGTCCAAGGGATGTTCTAAAAGGAGTCCATGGGCTGCTTAGGGCTTAAGCAGCCAGATTAGGGTTTCCTAGTTGCAAACCCTAATAGCCTAACTATAAATAAGGACCCCTAAGCCCCAAAAACGTGGCCAATTGATTTCTTAGGGTTTCTAGACGTTTTGGGTGCCTCTCTTCTTTTCCCTCTCCATCCTTATTGCTTATGGTGTTTGTGACTCCATTAGAGGTGCAACACTTGAGGCACTAAGCTTTCTGAAGCCAATTACAAGAAAGAATAGATTGTTATTGCTACATAACCATCAAAGGTAATATCTAAACCTTAATTTCGTTCATAGTATGCTAGATCTAGGGTTTGAGAGATTTGGATGATTATTGCATGTACAATTAGATAAACCTAGATCCAAAGTTTAGGGTTTTGCATATGCACCATAGGACTGATGTAATGCTCATAACCCATCAGTTGTATCAGAGACTATGATGGTTTATTCTAATGTATTTGATGCAAAGTTTTTTCGTTCACAACATAAAATTTTCTTTTTTTCGAATTTAACCAGTTTCATGTCATGAACATGCTATTCATGTCGTGAACATGCTGTTCATGTCGTGAACCCAGTTTGACAGCATGATTTCGAAAATCTTGCCTTAATTTGCTTTGGATAATTACGATAAATTGCTTTATTCAAATAAAATTCAGATTTTTTGTTATGGTAATTGATATCCTAATCAAATTAATGGATAATTGTCGAAATTAAGATAATTATTTGTTTTATTAGATAAAGATTGATTATTTGTAATTTTGATTTGAATTATCTTGTGGAAATTTAAATTAGGTCAAATTTAGATAATTCAAATTATTTGATTAATTTAATTATTTGTAATTTGATCTAGATAGTTTTGAAAAGTTTCAAAACTTTCCCTCAAGTTTTGGAATTTAAATTTTGATTAAAAGTTTAATTTTGAAATATTTAAACATATCCAAATTATAAGAAAGCCTAGAGTCGCCACAATTGCGGAATTTGCCCCCTGAAAATTTTTATTTGTTCGAATATGCAAATAAATTGCAAATACGATCCAAGTAATAAAGGCCCAAGTTTCCTTTGGATCCCAACTCCAATATGATCCCCATGCTTCATTAGCCCATACTGCTCCTGAAAGAATACCTATGGTTAAAAATATAAATCCTAGGCTAATCACGCGATAACTCCAATAATCTAATTGTTGAATCAATTGGGCCTTGTAATAATTCTTAGCAGACAAAAAGTAATTTTTTTTTTAAAATATTGTTTCTTTCATTCTTGTATTGGATTTCACCAAATGAAAAAGACTCATTTAATTTTAAGAAATTATTACTTTTATAACTATAAAAAATCTTTCTAAATGTAATGACTAGAAGTGCTACTGATAATAAGGATCCACAAAGAAGAGCCGAAATTGGCTAAAGGTATGGGTCATAATTATTACGGGGAGCCCGCATGGCCCAATGATCTTTTATATATTTTTCCGGTAGTAATTCTAGGTACTATTGCATGTAACGTAGGGTTAGCGGTTCTAGAACCATCAATGATTGGTGAACCGGCAGATCCATTTGCAACTCCTTTGGAAATATTACCCGAATGGTATTTCTTTCCCGTATTTCAAATACTTCGTACAGTACCCAATAAATTATTGGGTGTTCTTTTAATGGTTTCATTCTAAACCCTAATGTTTTGAAAAAGTTCAAAACTTGCCCTCAAGTTTTGAAATTTAAAATTTGAATTAAAAGATTGATTTTGAAATATTAAATTCTAAAACCCTAGTACTTTGAAAAATTCAAATTACACCCTTATGGTTTTATTAAATTAATTAAGTTATAATTAAAAGAGAGTTAATAAATCCATAAACTTTTGGTACCCTTATACTATATATAAAACTAAAAGTCTAATATTATATATATATATATATATATATATATATATATATATATATATATATATATAACTTAAATGTTAGTCTTACTGTTAGTAGGCCTCATTCACGAAGCCGATCTATAAGAGGGGGGGGGGGGGGGGTATAAGGTTATGGCCTATAAAATGTCCGTTTAATGGGTGTCAACTCTCACCCACTACTTCCTTGATTGGTGGAGGGTCGTTAGCCGAATGGGTAGGATAGGGCAAACCTTTCCATTAAAAGTATAATGAATTATAAAGTAACTAAATGTTTTACAAAATTCCCAAATCTTAGTTACTTTAGGCAAAAAGTGAATCGATGCAATTCCATGAAATTACACTTTGTGCCCTTGCTAAGACGTTAGTGGAGCATGTGTGGTTAACCGGCACACTAAATGGGTTCTAAGCAAAGGTAGTAAAGGGTGAATCAATATTTTTCATAGTTCGGTGGAGCGTGTGTGGTTAACCGACACATTGTATACTGTAACATTGGGAACACCATGTAAGTTTGCATGGTTATTCACACCCTGTTTTGTGATCCTCGGCATCACAGTCACAAATCGAGGGGCATATCGAGATTTAAACATGCCATTGAAAAGTTCATTGAATCTCAAAGGATCTAGGAGTTTTCAATACATTTAAAACTTAATCTCTTTTTCGCTTTTCATGGTGGAAAATTAGTGAATCGTCATTCACTTACCTTCAAATGTTCTACAATTTGGATTACGACATCCCTTTTCAAAATTGTAGAATATTGTGTTGGGTCCTAGCCTTAATATCTCATTTGGGTGATTTATTAAGGACTCAATAAATCAACTAACTTGAATGTTCTCCTGTTCTGTAGATGTCAAAGTATGACAACTATGGTCTTCCCAAATCCATTGGAACAAGCCTTGCACATGAAGATGATATTCCGCGATTCGATCGAGGAACCAGAAATTATGCTTCAATTCCTCCACCTCCTCCTATTATTCTCCCTAACCCACAAGTTCAAAGGCTTGAAAAGTTCAAGCTCACTCAAGCCCTTCTGGCAAGTAAACATGAAGAAGGAAAATCAATATGTGCGCAGGTCTTAGGAATGAAGCTGCACATTGACAAATTAAGAATGTTGGGAGTCGTTGTCCGTGAGGAGCTGGCTGTTGATTGGGTTCTTCAGTCGCTTCCTAACTCATATAGTGAGTTCATAAGAGAGTACTATATGATAGACCACAACGTGACCCTCATCGATCTCACCTATTTACTTATTGCTGCTGAATCAACAATGATTTGGGACACTGAAGAAGCAAAGTTGATTGGTGGATCTACCTTCCAAACCTCTATGGACATAGGAAATAGCAACGAAAGACATGCCATGGTCAAAATTTTGATCATAAGAGAAAGGCAAAGTCTGAAGTAGTTCCGTGTGCTGTTCCAAAAGAGTCAATTTGCTTTTATTGCCAAGAGAAGGGGCATTGGAGACGAAGCTGCCCTGTATACCTGAGAGATCTAAGAGATGGGAAAGTCAAGACGTATGACTCTACTTCAAGTAAAATCCATTAACTAACTCTATAATTTCTTATTTTTTTGATTCTTGATACATTATGTGATAAGATTACATTTTTGATGTTTTGTAGAATCGAAGAAAACAAAAGGAAGCTTAAAGAAAGAAGGGTGTTGAATTTGATCATGAAGAAATGGATTTCGATCGCATGGATTCGAAGAGCGGATTTTTTGAGCTGCTACTTTAGAGTTAGGATAGATTGCTAAGAAATGTAATAGCATAGTTTTTCAGTTAGTTGTGTTGTAAGGACAAATTTTTCCGCAATAAATAAAATTTTGATTTTGTTTAATTTATTTATCCTTGTAATGACATGTATGAGAAATTGATGTTTGTGTATTTCTATTATTAGCAATGTTGAAATGAATGTGATTCTTAGTTATATTATTTATGGTAATGTCATAAGTAAGGAAATATTCCCATCGCCCAAGTTTCAATTGGACAGAAACTTGGAATCATACAACTTGTATTGTGTGATGTATGGAAATCTTGGTACTTAAGTAATTAAGACTAATTCCTTGCTCACATAAGTATGTGAGTCAAGTGAATGACTAAAGGAACTAGTACACAATGTTGTGCACTGTCAAGTCCACCATAAATAATAATAACATTATTCGTCATGATTTACTAAAGGTCTAGTAAATGTGGTTATACTTACAAGATTAAGTGTAATTCTGAATCATTGAAAAGTTTCAATGAATGGCAGAACGAATAAGAAGAATTAATGAAGGTAGAAAGATAAAAGGTTTATCAAATCTATGAAGAAGGGAGAGTACTTATGTATCAGTTTTTATGATCGTCTTAATGATTAAGAACCATATCACAATTGATCCTCTAAGGACATCTTAGTGCACTAGTATGGCTAAGAAGAGGAATCAGAAATTGTTGAAATGGTTAAATCAAAAGGATGAGTCATACTTCGTTCCAAAAATCAAGTCTTAGAGTCATACTCCAAGATTGTGACTTGAGTGAGATAATCTTAAGTAGGAATGTTCTTACACTTGCACATTTTGGTAAGTTGTGATGTCTTGAATAAGACAAAGACCAACTAGTACCAAATTGCATGTAGCGTTTGTCTTGATAAGAATCCGCACTAACTCTTGAATATTTGTTTGTCAAGAAATGTTTTCTTAACAAGAGAATCTTATA
This sequence comes from Lactuca sativa, assembly GCF_002870075.4. NCBI lineage: Eukaryota > Viridiplantae > Streptophyta > Magnoliopsida > Asterales > Asteraceae > Lactuca > Lactuca sativa. Next base: position 283,900,112 of record NC_056627.2, on the reverse strand, counting down.
ATTCAAGAGGTCAGTGGGAGTCTAAATGATCTTGAAAAGTTTAAGAAATAATCAAGAGTAAACCTATTATTAAACACTAGCACCCGACTTGAGGTTTGTAACCTATCGTATTAACATATTCTTGTTTCTGTGCCAATCCAGTTGAGTTGATTTTGCATATGAGTTCTACGAGTTCTCAATAGACTGCATAAGGCAAGCACCTTGTTCAATGAAAGTACATTGACTAGCATAGGTGAGCTGCTAAATAACTTGGAAGCAATGGTGGGACCCTTGATGGCAAGAAATTAAGAATGAATAAGTTTTGTCCATAAGAGTTTGGATTTGTCACAAACATTATCTTTCGATTATGGTTATGGCAAATTCACATTGATAGGAACACATACACCATAAAATCTAAGTGTCATAAGTTTTCTCTCCTTCATGAAAATGATTGTGAGGAAACGCTTTCACTAAGAGAGATTTTAAGGAGATAGCAATTATGTAAATTGCGTTCTCAAATTCGATTATGATTACGGCATCCCTCTTCATAATTCGAATTGTGAGATTTGGCAATTGGTCTGAACATTTGGGACTTAGTAATATATGTTCTGAATTAGTTTAGACACACATGTGAGCTATCTGAGGAAAGTTGTATGAGTTTGAGAAGCTTAGATAAAGGCTAATCGAAGCACATAGTATTGGAAATATGAACTTTGTAAGTCAATAATTATTGTCTTCTAAAAGTCCAACTGTTTTCTGAATACGTGTCAAAGCTAGTGGGAGTATAAATGTTATGCTGGAATGGATATAATCATTGTGTTAGTGGGAGCATGATTATTATTGCATGTTGGCAATATTAATTATAGAAAGACAAAAGTTTCACTTTGCAAAGTTGCAAGGGTTGAAAAGTTGTTTTTGATGTAATTAAGGGAGAGAATGGTATACTTCGTTTCTAATCTAAAAGCTTAGATCGAGAAATTTTAATTTAATTTATTCAAGCATATATATATATATATATATATATATATATATATATATATATATATATATATATATATATATATATATATATATATATTATTTGCATTCTCAAAGTTCGATTATGTTTACGGCATCCCTCTTTATAGTTCGAATTTTGAGAACACGACAAATAGAAATATTATGGCAATATTATAGCAAGAAACTGGTAAAGTATCACGTTTTTCATTATGAATCGTATCCCACACCCTTCGGGTATAGGATCGATTGCATATTCCGTAATATTCGATCGTTCTAAAATTTTCCAAATGCCTAGGGCATTTAGAGGGAAAAAAGGAATAGAACCGGATTTGATTAAAATAATTAAACAACTGTCAAGGACAATCTAAGGTTCGCCAAGGATTGATTGCTTGTGGACAGTTGGAAGTATAGTCATAGATGGACCATATTGACATTATGAATAGATAAGATTCTATTTAATGAGTTGTCATATGGCAAATATGGAAATGTTTTCTTATTGGGAGTTGGACGTTGAGAATCTATGTCTAGATTAGAAACTTCTATGAAAGAAGGATGTTCAAAGGAATGTACTTTTAATGTGAGACTTCATGATTATGGAATTGTCTTGTAACAATCTCCAACATAGCACTTTGTAATTTCATTGGCAAAGTCTTGGTGACTTTGGCGCCATGATATTACGAGAGTATCGTTGCATAAAATGTTAGAATCTAACATATTCTAGTAGTGGCGAAAATTTTGTATTCTTACACTAATGGATTAAGAATTGTGAAATTAGCATCATTGGAAATGTGTGCATTTGATCTATTTCACAAAGTAAGGACCATAGGTAAACATAGTGTGCATGCTAAGAGCATGGGACAACTGTTGTTATAATTCAATTAAGAAGTTGATTACCCGAAACAACAAATAATGAGTAATCAATATGGTGATTAAATAAAATGTTTTATTTATTCTCAAAGGTTTGGGACAATATAGGATTAGTATTATTCTTGTGTTTCACTTTGAATGTTTTGACATCCCGAATAATAAGATTATTTAAACCCTCCACAGTCGCTCATTCTTTGGAAGTAGGAATGAAAGAATATTTTCATGAATCTGTTTGTAGATTGACTAAAGCATTTAGTCATAGCACAAGTTTGCTACAGAGTTCATGAGCTAGTGCTGCTATAAGATTAGAGTATTGGATTAAACCCACGCTCACTTGATTGCTTCATGGATTTTATCACGAGTAATTGGTGAGACGATAATATCTTATATTCTTCAAACCGAGATGTGTGAGTTGTATCTTGCGAGTCGGTTACACATTGATAATATGTAAACGCACCAGTAACTTGGTGTTATAAAACGTATTGTTGTGTGTGATTCGGTGAGTGAGTACAAGCGAGCATTGAGTCGAAGTTTATCCATCCCTTTTACCCAAAATGGGATAACATTGATATATGTGGGCCTCTCGATGATTTAGTGAGGACACCCTAAGCGCTTGGGCCAAGCCGGGACTAAGTTGATGTGTTTAATTGTAGTCTATTGTAAGTTATCATAAATCAGAAATCAGAAAACAACACATGAACGGAGAGTATGATTAAAATCCATGTCTCAGTTCATACGATATCTAGAATGGAGGAATATATGATCCCTTATCTAAAGGACACGCTTCTGATAAGATTAGAGTTGACAGCGGCTTTTGAAAGCTACAATTGCTAATCGGATTGTACTTAAATTATAGTTACTAGACTTATCCAAGTGGGAGACTATTGGATTAGTGTCTAATCTCGTAACTATATTTGGTATGTACTCGACCCGGTTGTGCATGGGCCTTTTGGGTTGCCTTCACCAACGCAACTTGATAGGATGATTTATGTAGAAAGAGGATTAATTATGATTTATTAATATATTATATGAATAATATATTAAAGGAGAAATCATATTGTTTACTTAATATTAGTCAAGAATTAATTAAGAATTAGTTTTGTGACTAAAAGACATTAATTAAACTTAGAGGACTGGAATTGTAATTATAAGATCGTTGCAATCGGGTTATGGATCACCTTGGAATATAGGTTGGATGAATTCTATGGGAAGCCCATAATGAATTCATCCAAGGGATGTTCTAAAAGGAGTCCATGGGCTGCTTAGGGCTTAAGCAGTCAGATTAGGGTTTCGTAGTTGCAAACCCTAATAGCCTAACTATAAATAAGGACCCCTAAGCCCCAAAATCGTGGCCAACTGATTCCTTAGGGTTTCTAGACGTTTTGGGTGCCTCTCATCTTCTCCCTCTTCATCCTTATTGCTTATGGTATTTGTGACTCCATTAGTGGTGCAACACTTGAGGCACTAAGCTTTCTGAAGCCAATTACAAGAAGGAATAGATTGTTATTGCTACATAACAATCAAAGGTAATATCTAAACACTAATTTAGTTCATAGTATGCTAGATCTAGGGTTTGAGAGCTTTGGATGATTATTGCATGTACAATTAGATAAACCTAGATCCAAAGTTTAGGGTTTTACATGTGTACCATAGGACTGATGTAGTGCTCATAACCCATCAAAGTGTTCATCTATTTTCTTGGCTGTTGATCATTATGATTTTCGACGCTCATAATTGGTTCCTTGGTTTGTTTTTAATTATGTTTCTCTATTGAACCTCACCTCTATATATATATATATATATATATATATATATATATATATATATATATATATATATATACACATATATATAGAAAAGAGATCAACATCGAACTCTTTTGAAGTGGCAAACCAATGAACTATGCATTTCTTTCCCTTGATTTGAATCGCTTTCCTTACTTCGATTGACCCACCTCAAACTCTTCTTTCTTAGAGATACATAGCAGGTTCTCTCCCTCTTTTACAACCTCTCCAATAGTTCCCAATTATTCTCTTCCTCCTCTCTCAAACTGTAGATCTAGGATCGAAGTCTGCTATTCAAAATTAGATCACCAATCCCTTCATTTCCTTGATCACAAAAATTTGTAGGATTGATGGAGATCTGTTGCTCCAGTTCAAGGTAACATTTTTTACCTAATTCTCTTTGATTTCAGTTTAAAAATAATGCATAAGTTTTTTTTAATTTACTTTAAACACCAAAGTCGACATACAATGATTTGATTCACGATTGACTTCATTGGACTTTGAACAACAACCAAGAAAGAGAAACGACGGAGGGAGACGTTGAAGCAAGCAAACAAAGGGGAAACAAGGATCTAAAAATTGAACTGAATAATAAAAGTTATTGGAACACCAAATGGATGGAGTAGCTGAAGGACTGTGGGAATTAGTGGATTTGCATGAGAATAATGGCGAAATTATGAAATCAGTCAAGCGTATTGAAACCATTTATCAAAACACTGTATCGTTTCTTCCTGTTATTGAATTCAAAACTCGTCTGAGAATCGCTACTATGCTCCTCAAGCACTCACACAACGTTAATTATGCTAAATCTCACCTTGAATGATACGTTAGTCAAATATTCCCTCCTCCACTTAAATTGATTTAATATGCGTTGGTTCATGTTCAGTTTGCCAATCTTCCGAAGTCTAATTTAGCTATGATGTTTTGAAACTTTCCGAACTTCATGAAGTTTTGGAAATTTATTTTTGTTCAGTTTGTTGTACCATTTCTACACACAAAAAAACTTGTTATGGTGCTAGCTTGGTTATCCTGTATTTACTAAAAATGGGTACCGCAGTTGGTACCTGGTTACTTATATTGAATTTAGGCAATGATAAGGTGGAGTATTCAGCACTATGTTTTTTTCCATAATTCAAGACAATGCATTAATCATCACTTATTCTTTACAGAAACTACTCCTAAATTCCATCCTCTCATGCTAGCCCTAAACTACAAACTAACACATGGATTAAATTGAGCAGTTGCATTCTAGGTGTTTGATGAAATGCCTAAGTTAAACCATCATTTATGTTTTGCCCTTGTATCCAAACTAATTAAATAATGATCACCCTAAAGTATGGTTTGTGATATTACTATTACTGATGCTTAAGATCTTGCGATTTTCATCCAGGGAAATCTGTTGCAATTAAACATGGAACTGGTGCTATCTCTGATTTCTATAGCCAAGACACTATAAAACTTGGTGATTTTACTATCAAGGAACAGGTAAAGACCAAAGATTAAGAAATTATGCATCTTTTTATTAAATTTTCTTCATTTTAACAATTATTGAATTACCATTTCAAAATTTCATTGAAGCAACTAAAGATCCTCGAATCACTTTTGTTGCAGCAAAGTTTGATGGTATTCTTGGCTTTGGGTTTCAAGAAATCTATGTTAGGGGTGCTCTTCCTATTTATTACATCACTCACTTTCCAAAATTTTTCTTGGAGTAAATTACATTTCTGCCCCTAAGTTTGTTCAAAGGTTTTAGTATTGGTTCCAGATAGTTCTCTACTGAAATGTTGGTGCCTCTGTGAGTCTGTTCAATAGTAAACGAAAACTATTTGGGACTAAAACTGTAATTTTGAACAAACACAGGGACCAAAATGTATTTTTTTAATGTTTGATGATTGGTACAACATGGTTGTGACAACCCGTTATTTCCTGTTAATAAAACTCTAAACTACAAGTATGTTTATTTAACACATATGCAAGATTAGGGAAAACCATGTTGTAATAGGATAGTATAAACTTCATACTTAACATAGACTTATACTAAAACAAATCAAATGTATACTAGTTCAAAGTTAAGGGGTTATACTTGAATAAATCAAACGTTTGAAAAGGGTAGGATTTGTTTACGGTTTTGGGATTCAAAACCCAAAACCCAAATTGTAAACACCTTAATGAATCCAGGCAAAACCTTGAACACCCTTAAGGGTGTAAACCAAATCCTTAAACTCCAAAAGGTGAAAGCTTAGGCGGTGAACACTTCTCCTTAGTGGACTTTTGGGGCGAAAACTCTATAAGGAGCCCATTAGGATCCAAAAACCCAAGCCATGGCCTAACTACAATCCGTAAACACCCCTTATATATAAGTGTTCTAGGTGTAAACACTTTCATTTATATCATTTTCAACCGTGAACCACTTCAAGATTCTCTCAAACTTCACCCGTAAACAGCCCCATTTTCTCTTAATCTTCAAGTGTTTACGCTCTTATTCCTTCAAAACTTCATAATTTCCATCAAGAACATTCAAGATCATCTTCAAATCTTCAAGTGGCCTTCAATTCTTCATAAGTATTTAAGATCCAACCGTGAACCCCATTCCTTCCTACCGTAAACCCTTATTTTCATCCGAAAACTCCATTTCCACATTTCCAATTAATTTCCAATTTAATTGCAAGTCTTCCTTATAATTAAATTATTATTTAACACATTATTTAAATTAATATTATTATTAATTTAAATGCGACGTCGAATATAAATATTTTAGGATAACGTTATTAGCGCGTACGCTTACTCGGGGGATCGTCTTTACAAGTCGCTAATTCCGGCAAACGCACATTCAAGGTGAGTACATACCCCTAAATTTTCAATGTTTTTAATATTTTTAGGGGGGGGGGGATACAAGTAAAACACAAGGACTTTTGTGTTTATGCAAACACTTTTAAACCTTTATAATTATTTCAAAACGAGCATTCGATACACTTCTAAAATATTTTATATATTTTAACCCTTTTGTAATATGTCGAGCATAAGCGTATTTTAATTTCATACAATTAGATTGCAAATGTTTTCAGTACATCACAGAACATTACGAATAAAATATAATTGGTATAGTTTGGGAATCTCTACACTATTTTGCTAAGTACAATACACAGAATCAAAACATTTATTCAAACTATAATAGGTATAGTTTGGGAAACACCACTCTAATACATTAGTACAAGAACACACTACAAAATAATTATTTAAATATAATTATTTTATATTACACGTACATTACTACAAGGTTATACATACATATTCAAATACCAAAAAAAGACCACTACACTACACTATACGTAAACTAGTTAATACAGGGTTGTGGGGCACTACTTGGTTGTACCCATCAGGGTACGATATCTAAGTCCTATAAAGTATAACCAGAGTCTCTTGGAGGGAGAGATTGAGTTTGTGTATACATCTATACGGGACTGACAATCCCATGCCCCGACTGCTAGTTGCAGTTGTCATCTCATTCGGACGCCTGAAGAACGTCGTAGAGGCAATCTGTCATTTTAGCGTGGTTATATGAAACTCACAACACTATTCTAACACACATGTTTATGGTATTAACATAACTTCAATGGTTTTATATTATTTAAATAAAACTATAGTACTCTATGGTACACTACTTTACACTACAGCTGGGGTATCCATATATTCATACAAGGTTTTCACACAAATACTACAAGAATGCACTACTTTACACTACAACTGGCGGTAACATGTCATACATACAAGGATTGTTTTACAAATGTAGATACAAAACACTATTTTCTAGTAATATGTGTGCCACTAGAACATACATTTTTCAAGGAATATACATGACTACATAACATTCGTTATAGAAAATATTGGATTTTCTGGAGAAACTTACTAGCATATTCTAAATACAAAGACGATTTTTCCATCACTAAAACATACTTATGAACTCACCAACTTAAATGTTGATACACTTTTAAAACCCCTTGTATTCTTAGGGAACCGATAAGACCGGTACACCCGCAAGAATTTTGAGAAGACGGAGCTTTCTAAAGTCGTGTCTTTCATACTTTCATTATACCTTTGATGTCATATAAACAATGTTATGAACAAATGTAAATACTTTACTTTATCAATGTAATTGTTGTGTTTGCTTTGATTACTATTATGCAATTGTTGTGATACTATACATGATGTCCTCCACCGCCGAACGTTTCTGCTGTTCCAGTTTGGCGATGTGACAGATTGGTATCAGTGCATTGTTTATAGTGAACTAAGTATATCAAACCTTACATGATATAAAACTATAAACACTAAGGGGCCAAAGCACTCTGAACAAAAAGTATACTTTTAAGATCTAAGTGTTTTATAAGAAGTATACTAACACTACATACACACTAGAAACAGTATCACAGTAAGAACTACATAAAATTATTTGGGATAAGTTGGACAACATAGTTAAACCTGAATAGTTATGTAATCATATCTGGGGTAAATATAACCTGATCAACTATATTTATCCAAGATATGACCAACATGTGTTTGGGAGTGACTGTGGTGTTGCGACAAGTCCAAAACTTACCAAACTACATACAAGAGAAATACTAGAACCGAACATACATTTAAAATACTATAGGAGTATTTTATAGCACTACAATACTAGAGCCAAACACATGAAAACAAAGAACTATTGCTAATAGATTTATGATTACTAAGTGTATACATATAAGCTATATATAAAAAATATCTTATAGACTTAGAATATGTTATTTAACTTTACTTCTTGTTCCTTGTTTGGTTGTGGACTTAGAGTAGGATTACTTAATCGAAGGTCTATTTAGTCTTAGTTATATATAACTTGTGTACACTATGTGATTATAAGGGGATCAGGCACAAATCACATCGTACAAAATTTCATTCCAAGTGTTGCTATAAATTTCATGGCGATTGCTTACTTGTATTAAGTAGACTTCTACTGTAAATCGCTTGATAGAACACTTTAACAATCAGGATAAGATATACACTGTTCAATATCACCTGACTCCTGACCACTATAAAGGACTTATCATCTATTTTCTCTTAAATTATTCTAGAGAAAGATGCCTCCAAAGAATTCCAACAAAAAGAACAACAATCCACCACCATCGCCGCCACCTCCTCAGTACGATCCTACTGTATTCCAAGCAGCAATTATAGCCGTCGTGGCTGCCGCAGTGTCACAGGTTAACGCAAGTGTCACAAGCGGGACGGGCAGTGGTGCCAACCCTTCCAATCAGGGGGATAGTCTAGGAAACCCGAGGGAGTGTTCCTACAAGGAATTCACTAATGCCAAACCTCGCTCTTTCGATGGCACTGGAGGTGTCATTTCCCTAACGCGTTGGTTCGAGAAGACCGAATCAATCTTTGAGATCTGTGCGTGCCCCGAGATGAGCAAAGTAAAGTTCACAGCATGCACCTTCACTGATAGAGCCCTAACTTGGTGGAACAGCTAAGTCAAATCCCTAACCCTCCCGGTGTCTAATGCTATGAGTTGGGATGATTTGAAGGAACTGATTCTGGCTAAATATTGCCCGCAGGGCTAGATGCAAAAACTAGAGCATGAGCTCTAGAATCTGAAGATGAAGGGTTCCGACGTTGCTGCTTAAATTGCTAGGTTCAGTGACCTGGCCCTTCTGTGTCCCAGGATGGTCATCCCGAAGAACAAGAAAGTTGAAAGACACATATGGGGATTGACACCCCCAACTCAAAGGAATGTCTTAGCTGCTAAACCACTCACATTTGACAGTGCCAAGCGTCTGGCACAGACACTAATAGATCACGGGGATGGCTAAGACTCTGCAACAGTCGTTCCTGAACAACCCAAGGAGGGTACAACAAGAAAAAGTTCTGGAACAAACGTAATAGCCAATCTTCGCAAGAACCCCCAAGAAACGACAAACAGTGGCAGTCTATGCTGCTACCACTCTTGCTGTTGTTCCCGCTACTCAAGCCCCTCCTAGTCGATATGTTGGGAACCTTCTGAAGTGCAATAAATGCAATTTCCATCATCATGGGCCTTGTCGGGAATTGCAGTGCACTAATTGTAACAGAAAAGGGCACACGACCCATTTCTGCAAGGCACCAGCACAACCAACCAACCAGACCCCCAGAGCCGGGATAGGCCAAGCCTGTTATGGGTGTGGTGAAACCGGAAATTGCAAGAGAAATTGCCCTAAGGAAAGAGATGATGGCAACACCGGGAGAGTGCTAGCCTTGGGCCAAGAGGAGGCAATTGCAGACCCTACCGAAGTTACAGGTTCGTTCCTCCTCAACAACTCTTATGCATGCATCCTCTTTGATAGTGGTGTAGAGAGGAGCTTTATTAGTCATAAATTCAAACACTACTTAGACAGAAATCCTAACCACTAAACGAAACGTTCATTGTCGAAATGGCTAACGGAAAGAAAGAGAGCACTAACGACATATTCATAGGTTGTACCCTCACTCTAAACGACTATTTCTTTCCAATCGATCTTATGTCGGTTTCCATAAAAAGCTTCGATGTCATCATCAGCATGGATTGGCTAAGTCCTAATCATGCTGATATCCTTTTCTACGAAAAAGCCATTCGCCTCAATCTGCCAAATGACGAAGCCCTTGTTATCTATGGCGACAAACCCAGTACTAATCTTCGCATCATCTTTTGCATCAAAGCCCAAAAATACCTGCGAAAGGAGTGTCACACATTCCTAGCCCATGTAGTCTATGAAAAACAAGAAGTTAAAGACTTCGAGAGCATGCCCAAAGTCTGTAACTTTCCTAATATCTTCCCTGAAGATCTTCCAGGAGTTCCTCCTGAGCGCCAAGTCAGTTCCGAATCGACTTAATTCCTGGGGCTAGCCCCGTAGCCAAATCCCCGTATCGTCTAGCTCTAACGGAAATGCAAGAATTATCCAGCCAACTCAACAAACTACTCAGTAAAGGATTCATTCGATCGAGCTTCTCACTCAAGGGAGCACCGATCTTGTTCGTTAAGAAGAAGGATAGATCTTTCCGAATGTGCATAGATTACCACGAATTAAACAAACTCACTATTAAGAACTGATACACTTCTAAAATATTTTATATATTTTAACCCTTTTGTAATATATCGAGCATAAGGGTATTTTACTTTCATACGATTAGATTGAAAATGTTTTCAGTACATCATAGAACATTATGAATAAACTATAATTGGTATAGTTTGGGAATATCTACACTATTTTGCTAAGTACAATACACAAAATCAAAACATTTATTCAAACTATAATAGGTATAGTTTGGGAAACACCACTCTACTACATTGGTACAAGAATACACTACTAAATAATTATTTAAAGATAATTATTTTATATTACAAGTACATTACTACAAGGTTATACATACATATTCAAATACTAGAATAGACCACCACACTATGCTATATGTAAACTAGTTAATACATGATTGTGGGGCATTACTTTGTTGTACCCATCACGGTACGGTATCTAAGTCCTATAAAGTATAACCTGAGTCTCCTGGAGGGAAAGCGTGAGTTTTTTTATAAATCTATATGGGACTGACAATCCCATGCCCTGACTGCTAGCTACAGTTTTTGGGGTAACAAATGTCATCTCATTCGGACGCTTGAAGAACATCGTAGAGGCAATCTGTCATTTTAGCATGATTATATGAAACTCACAACAGTATTCTAACACATGTTTACGGGATTAACACAACTTCAATGGTTTTATATTATTTAAATAAAACTATAGTACTCTATGGTACACTATTTTACACTACAACTGGGGTATCCAGATATTCATACAAGGTTTTCACAGAAATACTATAAGAATGCACTACTTTACACTACAACTGGCGGTAACCTGTCATACATACAAGGATTGTTTTACAAATACAGATACAAAACACTATTTTCTAGTAATAAGTGTGCCATTAGAGCATACATTTTTCAAGGAATATACATGACTACATAACATTCGCTATAGAGAATATTGGATTTTCTGGAGAAACATACTAGCATATTCCAAAAACAAAGACGAGTTTTGCATCACTAAAAAATACTTATGAAATCACCAAATTAAATGTTGATACACTTTTAAAATCACTTGTATTCTTAGGGAACCGATAAGACAGGTACACCCGCAAGAATTTTGAGAAGACGGAGCTTTATAAAGTCGCGTCTTTCATACTTTTGTTATACCTTTTGATGTCATATAAACAATGTTATGGACAAATGTAAATACTTTACTTTATCAATATAATGGTTGTGTTTGATTTGATTACTATTATGCAATTGTTGTGATACTGTACATGACATCCTCCGCCGTCGAACGTTTCCGTCGTTCCAGTTTGGGGGTGTGATAATGGTTGACCAAGGTCTTGTTTATAAACGTATGTTTTCATTTTGGCTTTATCAAAATATTAAAGATAATGAAGGAGGTGAACTTGTGTTTGGTGGTGTTGACCCTAATCATTTAAGAGTTGCATACGCTTATGTCCCTTTTACTATTCATTATATTCATTTTCAATTTTTATTTTTTATAAAAATTTATTACTTATTTTGTTGTTTTTCTTGTTATAGTTTGAAATGTATGACGTCTTTATTAGTAACAAAACTACTGGTAAATTTGTGGCATTCTTTTATCCTTTCTAATATGTAAATTGTGTTTTTATAGTTTCTGATTATCATAATTTCTATTTTTTCCCTTTTTTTAGGATTTTGCGCCAATGGTTGTGCAACAATTGCTGATTTTGGAACCTTTTTTGGCTGGTCCAACGGTATTGTAACACTCTAAAAATTCAAGTGAATTTAAACTTTTCAAAAACCACCCAGTTTCATTAAGTAATTACAAAAAGGTTTTCAATACATTTATTATCAGAGTATTCCCAGAACCATATCATAAAACAAGAACATGAGGAGCGGTACGATCACGCCTTCGCCTTGCCACGGTCTCCTGAAGTACCTGAAAAACATTAAACCACAACTGTAAGCCCGAAAGCTTAGTGAGATACCCCCAAAATACCAACCACATATACCACACATAACATGTCATATCATAACAGAACACATAATAGCCATGCACTTCGGGTCTACTGTGTGACTGGTCCGCCGTACCGGGCCTTCAGTCCACCTGGTCCACACTTCGAGTCTAGCCATATACATCGAGTCTACAGTGTGATTGGTCCGCCTGCACCGGGCCTTCAATCCACCTGGTTCACTCTCTGATTCTACAGTATGACTCGTCCGCCCACACCGGGCCTTCAGTCGTCCGGGTCCACTCTCCGAGCCTCAGCACATCTGGTTCGCCCTCTTGGATACCAACAGCCTATCCGGACCGCTCGCTGGGCCTTTGGGATAACCGGTCCACCCTCGATATGTTGGCCTACAACACAAAGCAGGACCCACCTCAACCCAACCCCAGTCCAACAACCATGTGCACATAAACATACAATCATATAACAATACGCATCCAATCAAACCGATCTAGCAGATCACATAACATAACATCATCCCAACCAGGATACCGACCTAACCGGTCACTAGCATAGCATCATCATATATACCAGGATACCGACCTTAACCAGGTCTCTAACATATACCATCCTAACTAACAGGATGCAAACATAGCAAAGCAATAACGTAACAACGATACCCGAATTACAATCCGATAAATGGCCGACCTTGGTGCCTTAGACACTGTTGATATAATGAGGATAACTCACCTCGCAACTGCTGACTAAACAGATAAGATCGCGCTGCTCCAACTTCCGACACGAACTCCACCACTGATCAATACCAAAACACTGAAGTAAATTAATACCAATAATTACCAAAATACCCTTGGAAGTCAACCGGTTAACCCTTGGTCAAAGTCAAAGTCCTCAGTCAAAGTCAACCTTCCTGACTGACTCTACTCGCCGAGTCAACCCGCTGACTCGTCGACTCCCTATACTCAGAACTCCCAATCTGCGACTCAACTCGCTGAGTCGCCTCAAGACTCGCCGAGTCCAACAAACTCTGCGTCCATTCCCACTCAACTCACCGTGTCGTCCCTCGACTCACCGATTCACAGCTCAACCCAAAAAGGTTAGGACTCCACGACCAAACTCGCGGAGTCCAAGGCAACATTCAACCTACTCGCCGAGTTGTTCTTCCAACTCGTCGAGTTCCTGCCCATCTTCATCCAACTCGACGAGTTCACCCATGTGACTCGCCAAGTACATCTAGTTCTTAATCCATACAGTGGCTTTCCAAGCCATGCAGGGGCTCCAATCCATAGATCTACTCTCCTACAAGCCACCCATCACGTAAAGTGGCAAACTTTACGTGAATCCAAAGAGATCTAAGCCATACACACTCTTAGGCTAGGGTTTGGGACAATAAAGCTTCAGCCACAACTCAAGAACATGGACTTTATGATCTTCTGGACCATCTCAAGTCCAGATCTGAGGTAGCAACCTCAGATCCAACCTCCAAACCCGAAATAACTCTAGAAATGCCCCAAAAATTTAAGCAACAAAGGATCAAGGAGCTTAAGCAATAGATTATTGCCTCAAAAGAAATCTCCAACTGAAGAATGAACCAAATCCTTGCAAAGCCCCTTGCTCCAATCTTCTTTCTCTTCAATTTCCTTCCAAGATTCCCTCCTCCAAGGCTCTAATCTCTCACCAAGGAAAGCTCACACGAATCTAGGGTTTCTGGAACCTAAAGGGAAGGTAAAGAGGCTGGGGAAGAGGTGTTATGCTCTTTATATATGGCACAACTCCAGAGATTATGGTTTTCTCCATACAACACCAACTCGCCGAGTCCACCTATGCGACTCGCCGAGTTGGTCACTTAACACGTGGCCCGAAACGCGACTCGACTCGCCGAGTCCCCTCATCGACTCGCCGAGTCTACCTTCTTATTTACACTTTAGCCGTCCAACTATACTTCTGAATTTCCGGGATGTTACAGGTATGTATAGTTTACTCTTTCCAAGGGTAAAATAGACATTCATACACATTCAGACATGCCTATTTTTTCGGTAGAACCTCTTTTTTAGGTTGTTGTTACTAAAATCAATCAAGCTATTGGTGCTCATGGATTAATGAGCCAACAATGCAAGGCAGTGGTCGAGCAATATGAAAACTCTATAATTGATATGCTCTTATATGAGGTACCTTTTTTTTAATTTTCATTTTTTATACACACAATTACAAAAAAATACTGGTTTAATTTCAATATTTTGTAGGAAAAACCTAAGAAAATATGCTTCTAGTTGAAGTTATGTATGTTCGAAGACTCTCATGACACTAAGCCAATTTCACACTTCTTTTACAATTATATTTATTTTAGTTATTCATATTATTGTTATCTGTAACATCAAAAATAACATTCAATTTCTTTTACAATTATAATTAAATCATGATCATCCTAAACTATCATTCACGTTTGAAGGTTCGTTACAAATTAATTATAAAACTTAATGTAACATTAAAATAATGTTACTATGTAATTAAATGGCTTATGTATATAGTTATTCATATGCATATGCATATATTTATTCTTATGCATATACTTATGCATATGCATTTACTTATTATAATGCATACTCTTATTATTATGCATATGCATATACTTATTCTTATTCATATACTTATTATTATGCACATGCATATATCATATACTTATTGTTATGCATATGCATATATGTACACATAATCATGTGTATTTAATTGCCAAATGCATATACCTATTCTTATACATATGCATATGCATATATTTAAGTGCACATGATTATGCATTTGTATAAGTGCACATCTATATGTTAATGTATATGCATATACAGAAGCATAATCAAATGTATTTAACTGCCAAACGCATATACTTAGTCGTATACATATGCATATGCATATATGTATACTTAAGTGCACATGATTATGCATTTGTATAAGTGACACCTATATGTTCATGTATATGCATACGGATATATAGATATGCATATGGACATGCATTGGTGCACATAGATATACATATGCATATGCATCTTAAAATGTATATGTATATGCATCTTAAGATGTATATACATATGCATATGTTCATGCATATACATTTCATATGTATATATATATATATATATATATATATATATATATATATATATATATATGCACATATAATGCTTATGCATATTTTTATGCATATGCATATACACATGTATATGCACATACTTATTCTTATGCATAGCATATCCATATACTTATTATTATGAATATGCATATATTTATTATTATGCAATGAATATACATATACTTATAATAATAATAATAATAATAATAATAATAATAATAATAATAATAATAATAATAATAATAATAATTATTATTATTATTATTATATATGCATATACATATACATATACACACACACACACACACACACATATATATATATATATATATATATATATATATATATGCATATACTTATGAATATGTATATATCGTATACTTATTCTTATGCATATACATATACATAATAATCATATGTATTTAATTTCCTTATGCATATACTTTTTCTTATGGATATGCATGTTCATATTTATATACTTATTCATATGCATATGTATATAGTTATTCATGTGTATATGTATATGTTTACTTTTATGCATATAGAGGCGTTAAAAATGATTTTCTAATGTGCATGTACATTTGTACAAGTTTATTAAAAATGTGTGTTGGGTCTATTGTGTTTCGTCTTGGGTTCGGTTATTAGTCCAGTTTTGTCACCGGTTTGGGCCTGTCCAGCAGTGTATTTTGTTTTACGGTTTTGTATATAAGTTGCATGCATGCAATCTTATCATTAACGCTTTTATTATTATTCTATTGATTGTATTGTAAAACCCTAGCTCACCTCTACAGTGGAAGTTCTTAATCGAGCTCTGCTGAGGTGTGACTATATTGGAATCATTCAACCCTATTTTGATTCAACTCGTGTTTACATTGTTTCATTAGTCGTTTTCTATTAAGTTGTTGAAGATCTAAAACGATCTAAAGAGTTTTTCAACTCATCAATTGGTATCAGAGCATGAGACTGTGTAATCTATACGCATCTCTTCTGTCAAAGAAGGTTTCAGGGTTTTTCGCTAATATTGATCTCTGTTAGAAGTCGTCATCTTGTTGTTGACGTAGTTTTTGGATTTTGATTTTACCCTAACTTTGTTTCTAAGTCTGATCTTGAGCAGGTTTTTCACAATATCATCATGTCACATGATGATTCCAACACAAACCCTATCAATATCTCCAATAGCATTGGATCCACAACTAGGATTCCCATTCTATATACTCAGGATTACGAAGTAGGGACTCATCACTTTAAAGACTATGTGATCGGTTTTGAAGACAATGAGTATATAATCTAGGAAGCGATCACTGTAGGTCCGTCTGCTCATTCTGGCACAAACCGAATCATGAAGACTAAAAAGGAGTACAACCAACTTATGGTTGATGTTAAAGATGTTCCTCAAGATGAAAAGGATAAGTTTGTATGCAATATTAAAGCGCTTAGAATGATCAGATTTTCCCTACAGTCTGACACCTTTCGGTTGGTTAGCTCATGCACAACGGCGAAAGAGGTTTGGGACAGGTTGAAAGAGCTGTATTCTACTGATGAGGATCTTGAGCATTCAATTCAATCTCTATTGGTTTAAGAGTTTAGAGGCTTCAAGCAGAAACCTGAAGAGAAGCTTATCTAAGCCTTTGATCGCTTTAATCATCTTCTTAGCAAAATGATAAACCATGGCATAGAGAGGAAAGTTATTGAGCAGAAAGTCACATTCATGAATGGCCTAAGATCCGAATTGATGGTTGTAGTGTCTACT
Source organism: Lactuca sativa (assembly GCF_002870075.4). Taxonomy (NCBI): domain Eukaryota; kingdom Viridiplantae; phylum Streptophyta; class Magnoliopsida; order Asterales; family Asteraceae; genus Lactuca; species Lactuca sativa. The sequence continues at coordinate 283,882,588 of NC_056627.2, read as the reverse complement.
GTAAAGGCCCATGAACAATTCAAGGCTTACTGTGTGGCGAAGCTAGTTGGGATACTAAAGTCACATGAAGGTGCAATGACTAAAGAAACGAATATGGTTTCTAGCATGGGTTCTTTGGCCCTAATTTCCAAAGGAAAGAATGCAGTTGAAGAAGAAGAAGATTTAGATCTTTCTGAATTTGATATGACCAACGAAGAATATGCTTTGATGGTTTCAAACCCAAATAAGTTCATTCGCAGAAGGTTTCCCACCAATAAGAACCGAAACTGGCAAGGAAACTACAGTTCAGAAAAGGCAAAAGAGGAACCGAAGATCACTCCCCAGCAAGAAGAACCGAAGAAGGAGAGCAAGATGTAAAGTGACTCAGGATTTAATTGTCACTTCTGTGGAGGCAAAAACCACTTTGTCAAGGATTGTATGTTGAGGGAGATGACAGAGAAGAATGAGAGTGAAGACTACGAAGCATACTACCTGTGAAAGCTATAAGAGATTAAGAAGAAGAAAGTTGCAACAAATAACACTATGAATGTTCTTATTGTGCAGGAAAATGATGCAGATGATGAATTTAGTGGTGTTGAAGTCTGGTCTACTGACTCAGAGGATGAAGAAGTGAGAAAGCCTACACATGGAAGGGCTTTTGTGGCGAAAGAAGATGAATATGCTGCTGAAGGAAAGTGTTTGATGGTGATAGCTGGAGTGTTACAGATGAGGGGTTACACCACTGATGGGGGTCAAGATGAAGCGAAGGAACGAGAAGACAGGTGCTTCGCTACCAAGCCTGTTGGTGAGCAGATCAATGAGTGCGACCAGTTGATCAAGAAGGTACAATCTATTCTCAAATCATTAAAAATCACTGTCACAAACTATGAAAAAGAATTGAGCGGATTAAAATCTAAATTTTCTAGTTTAAGTGGTAGTTTAACCCAAAATCGCTTCACAAATTGTAACCTAACTGATCAACTCAGCAGTGTGTCTTTGAAGAGTAAGGAGAGGCAAATGTGGATTAAGCAAAAGGAGAAAGAGTTAATTAGAATTAAGGATGAGACAATTTATTTGCAAAGGGATAATTTGAAGCTTTTAAAATAGAGAAATGTTTTTTGGTTTAATTGCTAAACGTTTATATTCCAATATCACTCAGTTGCATCTGGATTGTGAAATAGGCAGGAAAATTCACAGTATGATTCTTCCCGTCCTTGAATTAAAGGAGGATGAAATTGATGTTGATGTTTATGATTGTGAAGTTGTTGTCTCGTCTGATGAAGGTTCTCCTGGCTATAAAATTGGTCTTGAAAAATTTGAATCTTTTATCCAGTCCAAAGACCAGAAGGACATGCTTAAGAATTTATTGGACGAAAATGATAAATTGAAAATTAAGACCGAAACCATGCAGAAATTTGACTCGTTGAATGCCATGTTGAGTTCAGAAACAAAAATAAATGTTGAAAATACTTCTGATTTTGATGAGGATGATGACATGAGTGAAATATCTGTAGAAGATGAGGTAGACTGTTCTGAATTTGTCAAGAGCGAACCCGAACCTACAAAAAATCTCATTTCTAAAAACTAGTTTGAATTCGCTCGTTTGTCCCAAAATAAGTCCAAAGTTATGAAAGAAAAGGTTGTGGTGTACCAGAAGGTCCAAAGCACGCCAAATCAAGTTTATGCAGTTACCGGCGTTATATAGAAGCAAATAGTCGAACTCACAACATTAGTAAACGAAGATAATGCTGAAGGATGTGATGAATTTTTCTAGTCGGTACCAATAGACAATGCTAATGAAATGGTCGGTCTATCTGAGAAAACATCATGGAGGTTAAAGGCAGATATGTGGTAGGACCACTCAACAAGCCTACACGTTTCGATATGCCTACAACCAGTGGTACCAAAAGGATCCCAAGTGAATCAGTTAAGGTGACAAGCGAAACCTCCTCGTTAAAGAGAGAAATTCATGATGAAGGATCGAAACCGAATGTCAATGTCCATAAAGCTCCCAAACAAGTGTCTGAAAAGAAACATCAACGTAAAAGGAGATATAAGAAGAATCTCACTGAAAGGAAACAGTTAGGCAGTCCCAAAACCCAAATTACGTTCGATCAGACAAGACTTCAACCGCTAAGGATAAAGGAGTATCAAAGAATCAATCTACTTCTTGTACTCAATGCTATTCATGTAACCAAGCAAACCGAAAGGGAAGTTTCGGTCCCCAAAATAAAAGCGAAAGAAACCGAAATATTGGTTTCGGTTCTCAAATCGACAACCGAAGGGGCAGTTTTGGTTCCTCATCTACAAGTGAAAGGACCCGAAAGCAAGGTTTTGCTTGTAAAACATATTCCTCTCACTCAAAGCACAATCCTAAAGAAGATGTGAAGGGAAAAGGGAAGACATCTCAGGAGACGAAAAGAACATGAATACTAACCTAAGGAAACAAAACCAAAAGTTAGAAAACAATAAATATCCAATTCCTAAACCTAAGGTTGAAGCGTCAAAAGATAATAAAATCAAAGTTTTTACCTTCAAAAGAAAAGATGAAACAACCCTAATAAAACGAACTTACTTGGTTGATTCTTCTATTGCTATACTCTGTTATCTAAAAGGCTCACAAGGACCCAAGAAACTTTGGGTTCCTAAATCTGCTTGATTTTTGCAGGTTATGCGTGACGAGCAGTTCAACGACAAATGGTACATTGCTAGTGGCTGCTCACATTACATGACAGGGAGAAAGGAAGAGCTTGGGGAGTTTCGAGCTCTTAAGGATGGTGGTTGGGTCAAGTATGGCAAAAACTCATTTGGCACAATAAAAGGCTATGGAATGATCACAAATGGCGAATTCTCGATCAAAAAAGTGGCATACGTAAAAGGATTATAACACAATCTCATCAGTGTTTCACAACTGGTCGTGGGAACTGGACTGAAGGTTTCGTTCGATGATGAAGGGTCTGAAATAGTAGAGAAGAAGACCAAAACAGTTCTATTAAAATCCAAAAGAAAAGGCGAAATGTACCCCATTGAACCTCAATCCCATTCGAGGGAATCCAGCTGTGTGTTTGCTAACGAAAGCACACTCAGACAAAAGTTTGTTATGTTGGGTTTTGAGCATTCTAACACTCCTATGGTGTACATGCAACCCTAAATACCTTGGATCTATATTTTCTCTATTATACATGCAAATATCAAATTTCCAAGGTATTATCCTATCTAGCATATTATGAAGTACAAGTAATATAAAACTAGTAGAATTACAAACCTCTTTGTTGGTGCTTGATTCCATGGAGCTCAAGAGCCTAGTGCCCCAAATGTGACACCTCAAATGGTTCACACAACATCATTTGCACTTGGAATAACTTAGAGAGAAATCATCACTTCATGAAATCGGCTTGCCCTCCACACCTAGACTTAGTGGCCGATTTTGACAAGAATGATATGTTTATATAGTGTGACACGATTAGGGTAAACCCTAATTGTTATGGATTTCCATTTCCTTGGATCCATGGGTTCGAATACACCATGGAGCATCCATGGAGCATCCTATGGGTTTTAGCCCAACTTGATAATCCATGGAGCATTAGCCCACTATACAAGTATGGATGATTAACACAATCAACCCATATATTTAATTAGTCTTCTTTTGATCACTTAATTAATTCTAGATTAATTCTTGATCAATACTAATTAAATAATCTTATTAATATATTATAACTTATAATATATTAATAAACCTTAAGTGTTATTTCTCTCATTTTATTCTATCCAAATGCATGATGCCATGCAACCCAAATGAACCATGTCGGGTGGGGTCAAGTATATACCAATTATAGTTATGGACTTAGACAATAATCCAACATGTTATGGCACCAAAGGCTCTCGCACCTCAACTTCAAAGACATCAACAAGCTAGTTCTTGGTGATCATGTGCGAGGACTTCTAATACTCAAGTTTGATAAAGATCATCTGTGTGCTGCATGTGAAATGGGAAAGCAAAGCAGGAAAAATCATCCAACACGTGTCAACACGAAGATCATCGAACCACTTGAACTTCTGCATATAGATTTATGTGGACCTTCGGCTATTGAAAGCATTGGTGGTAACAAATATATACTAGTAATAGTATATGACTTTTCTCATTTCACTTGGGTGTTCTTTCTCAAACAGAAATCAGAGGCTACACCAAAGCTCAAGGTTTTTGTCAAGCAAATAGAGCTTCAACTACGAAAGCTGGTAAGAAATATTCGAAGTGACAATGGGTTGGAGTTCAAAAACAATGAATTTGAAGACTTTATTGTTGAAAAGGGAGTGTCTCACAAATTTTCTTCTCCCTACACTCCACAACAAAACGGTGTCCTTGAAAGGCGAAACTGCTCATTGTGTGAAGCAGCCCGAACTATGCTCACTTTCGCCTCATTGCCTTTATATTTCTGGGTTGATGCTATTGCTGCTGCTTGCTACATATAGAATAGATATCTTCTCAACAAGCATTTTTCTATTACTCCATATGAGATCTTAAACAATCGTAAGCCAAATTTCAAGTTCTTCCATGTGTTCGGTTCTAGATGCTTTATTTTTAATTCAAAGGAGCACCGAAACAAGTTTGATGTCAAAGCTGAAGAAGGGATTTTTCTTGGCTACTCATGAAACTACAAGGCATATAGGGTTCTAAACAAACGTTCCAATAAAATCGAAGAAACCTATTATGTCACCTTCGATGACAAATACGTCAAGAAGCTTCAAACAATCGAAGGTTCAATGGAGGAAAATTTTCCAACAGCTGGTCAAGTCACTGTTTCCATTTTGAATTTATTTGAGCAATAAATGTCGTTATTCAATGAACCAGAGAAATATATTCACTCTGAAGCAAAGGCAACTGACAATAAGTTTGATACCTTGAAGCAAATCATTAATGACATAGCGAAGGATATGGAAAAAGAACAACCGGGAACTACCGAACAGCCTAGTCAAAGCGAACCTCCAAAAGAAAGTTCTACATTTCAGGGGGAGGGTTCATCTTCATCTGATAACCACAAATTATCATTCCAGGGGGAGAACCCATCAACTACCATATCAACCGAACGTCCAATTGAGTGGGAGAATTCAATGCCTGAAGCCGAAACTGTCTCATCATTTGAGGGGGAGAATGCAAACACAAATGATGATGATACTCAGTCAGAATTCGAAGAAGAAGTAAATACTGAGTTGGATCCCTCCTATGATCCAAATTACCCTCCTCTCACCAAATGTACAAAAGATCATCCAAAAACCCAAATCATTGGTGATTCATTAGAAAGAGTTCTTACTCGGTCTCAACTGAAAGCGAAACAAACTGCATTATTCTCTCAAGGTAGAATTTTGAATGTTTAATTTGTTTGTCTCCAAAATTGAACCGAAGACTGTCAACACTGCACTCGATCACTCTGATTGGGTACAGACATTGCAAGACGAACTCATTGATTCCTACACCAAAGGATGCATCTGTAGTTGGACTGAAATGGGTATTTCGAAACAAAATGGAAAAAGAAGGGAATGTAATTCGTAATAAAGCAAGGCTGGTTGTGAAGGGATACTGTCAAGAAGAAGGGATAGACTACAAAGAGACCTTCGCTCTAGTAGCAAGGTTAGAATCAGTAAGAATCTTTCTGGCTTATGCTGCTCACAAGAACTTTGAAGTATATCAAATGGACATCAAGTGTGCATTTCTGAATGGAGAATTAGAAGAAATGGTGTATGTAGAGCAACCACCAAGTTTTGTGAACGAGAAGTATCCAGATCACTGCTACATTCTGGACAAGGCAGTTTATGGTCCGAAGCAAGCACCAAGAGCATGGTATGAAACATTAAATCGATTTCTAAAAATGTCAAAGTTTAAACAAGGTCTGGTTGACCCAACCTTCTTTCATAAGAAAGAGGGTGACCACCTTATGATTGTTCAAATTTATGGCGATGATATCATCTTTAGTTCCACGAATCCTGGCTTAATAGCAGAATTCAGGAAGTTGATGGAGACTAAGTTTGAAATGAGCTCAATGGGTCCAATTAACTTTTTCCTTGGCTTAAATATTAGACAGGGACCCAAAGGCATTTTTATTAATCAAGAGATTTACATGAAGACCCTGCTTGCCAAGTTTGGAATGATGGGAGACTCAAAAGTGAAGGTTCCTATGGCGTTTGGCATGAAGTTAACACCTTCTCTGGACAAACTGGTTGCTGACATGACCCTCTATCGTCAAATGATATGGCCCTTGATGTATCTAATAGCAAGTCGACCAGACATAATGTTTTCTGTTTGTTATTGTGCCAGGTTTCAAGCTAATCCATGCGAACCTCTCCTGTTGGCTGTGAAGAATATCTTTTGATATTTAAAGCGAACCTCTTCTCTCGGTCTATGGTACCCAGCAAAATCAGGGTTCTTTGTTAAGGAATTCTCTGATGCTGATCTAGGAGCATGTGGACTGGACCGAAAGAGCACTACTGGAGGATGCCATATCCTTGATGGCAAACTTGTCAACTGGCAATCGAAGAAACAAACCTGTGTGTCTCTTTCTGAAGCCGAAACAAAGTATATAGCTGCATCATCATGTACATCACAGGTCATTTGGATACAAAGACAACTTCGAGACTATGGCCTGAACATGAAGAAAATTCCATTATATTGTGACTCTGAAAGTGAAATAAGGATATGTCACAAACCAGTGCAACACTCCAAAACGAAACACATAGCACTAAGGTATCATTTTATTAAGGATCACATGGAAGACAGTAATGTCGAAATACATTTTGTAAGAACCACTGATCAATTAGCTGACATCTTTACAAAATCCTTGCCTGAAGCAAGTTTTAATAAAATCTTACAAGGCTTAGGAATGATGGAAGCTGAATCTGTACCGAAATCGCTTTCGCCTCATTAAAAGTTGGAAGTGAAATAGAGCGAACGCTCGGTCTATTTCGGGTCCTGATTTTTCGGGAACCAAAGTGAATCGAACGCTCGGTCCATTTCGCCTCATATATAATGGTGACATTTCGGTTGTATCTTTTGTACACTTTATTGTATCTTAATTTATTTTATGTTTTTCTCTTACTTTTCATAAATTTCAAAAATATTTTATTTTCTGTTTTTTTCTTTTTCAAAAAATTCCAAAACTTCAAAAATATTTTCTTTTTGTGTTTCATTTCGTTTTTTTTTTCTTTTCACCCTTAGGTTTGAAGATCACAGATGTTATACCAATTGGAGCTAGGGCAGATATGATATTTCTATCTTTGTACTAGTTAAGTGTCCCTAGAAGCATGATGATATATGTAGACTGAAGCCTCTAAGACTGTGAATGAAGCCTTAATGATTCGATCGACACCAATCGTTTCTTCCCAATTAGGCTGCTAAATTCACTCTAGTCATGAGCTACCTTACACCTCTCATTTTGAGTTAAGATTTTTCTGCTTTGTCATCCTCAAATAGTTGAGGTACTTACAACTCCTTAACCACCTTATCTTATTTCTTCATCTTGTTTAACCTCCACAATTGTAACCCTTGGGACTCTCAGCAATTAACACTGAGGTTTATGGATACACAACATCTGTGTTGATGATCTTAGATACGTTCACAACGTGCTAAGTGAAACTCAAAATCCAACACCTTAAATGAATTGACGGTGAACGCGTACACGTTCAAGCTATTACTTGTTATCTCAAGGAAATCTCTTTTTATTTTTGCATGATCTTTATGAAATTGTCTAACACCAAAACGTTTTTTCCCATAAGATCCAGTTTCATTTTTTGTTTTTGAGATTTCTTATTAATACCCAGTCACTACATAATTTATCAAACCTACTTGTTTAACACGCTACACCGGTCTCACAAGTACTTCTTCCACTTTCAATCTTAGGTCAAGTACCCATGTATGGATTGAAGCGAAAGCCACCCTAATAGCTTTATATAAAAAGATGCCTTTCAATATCTCTTTACAGGCATTTGATCATAATTCAACGGGAAACCAAACAAGCACTTTGAAGTCTCTCTTGACTTTGAAGGTAGAGATTCGTGCCCGGGATCCACTGTTTTATGTCTTCCTAGACATCACATATATCTCACAAATTATTTGCTTTATTTCTTTATCTTTGACACTATCTTGCACGAAAATCTTTGATTTTCCAAAGTCTGGTTCGGTTTCTAATAAGCTATTTTCAGAAATATAGCTTCGGTTCTCTATGATGGAACGGAGTCTTTTAAAAGAAAAAGGTTGAGTTAATTTGAAGGGTCTGGAATCTGGAACGATAAGGATGATATGAATATGGAAAGGCGCATGAATTTGAAACGATAGTTGATGTCACACCCGTCTTCACTTTTTTCAGTGTAAAGTTATCCAATCACGATTTTCTAGGCGTCGATTGAGATATTTTCACCTGTGATATGATTGCGACTTGTTTCTCTCTCCTGACTGACAGTATAAAGGGTTTTCTTAAATTACCTTTACCCTTTTACTACTCTCATACTTTTCAAAGGCGAATACTGGCGATTCTTCCTCCGCCGTTCATCATCGTCTTCATCGTGCTTCAACAATGGCAGAATCTTCTTCAGTCCAAGAAACTTCTACTCGATCGACTTTTCTCTCTATCAAGGCGAATCAGAACCTTCTGATCGATCTCACACCGTTTGCATATGATCCATATATGCTTAATGTGGTGGAATATCTAAAGTACTCTCCACTGGTTATCGCATTGACGAAGGTTGAATCAATCCTAATGTCTTTTCTCTCTCAGGTGTACTCTGCTGCAACATACGGCAAGACAAAATAGAGGGTTTTCTTTGACATTCTCGATCAAAAGACGTCGATTTCCAAGAATCGGTTTTGCTCACTGCTAAGGATTTCTTACAAAACCTCCATGGTCAACCCTGACTCCATCACCACTACTCAGCTCTTTTCAATGTTCTACAATATGGGGTATACGGAACTCCTCACGATAGTGACTAAAGTCAATAAGTCTTGCCTTCCTCCTCAATGGAATGGCCTTTTCACTCTGCTGTTCAAAGGCCTTTCTGAGAGGGTTACTGGTTCAGATGGGGCTAGCAAAATTTTCATGACACTTGTCTGTGATATTTACACTGGAATCAACATGGATTATGGATTTGTTCTTTGGATTCAGTTGGTGCAAAGTCTCTCCTCTGTTTCGTGTCATTCCGAAATCTCATGTGGAAGGTTTTGGACTATTGTTACTCATTGGTCTATAGAAAGGTTTTGATGAGTTTATAAAACTCTTGATCGATTAGATCTTATAACAGGCAAATCAAGATAGTAATAATAGTAAGACAAAAACACAAGAATGGGTCTGAATGAGTCGAATGATTTGATTAACTCAATCCTCAACAGAGCTCGACGAAGAACTTCCGCTGTAGAGGATTTTAGGGTTACAAAAGATAAGAACGTGAATGCTATCAAAATCTCTATCCAATCTTACGTTAAAGAATGCATGCAAGCATCTATAAATAATAAACCCTACAAAGAACTCACGGATGGACAGGCCCATACCGGAGACAAAACTGGACTAGCTAATGAGCCCAAAGACGCAACACTAACTGGACCTAACAATCTCCCCCTTTGCGTCAATTGGAGCGAGACTATCACTTCTTCTTGTTGGGTCCAGCTGCCGGAACCTTCTTAGTGGTATCAAACAGACGAGGGATAAGAGCGAGGATTGTCTGTCTGAAGCGAATGTACCACTGGATCATATCATCGAAGTACTTCTTGTCGTCAGCTGAGTTTTGCTTGCAACGATGAATGATACCCAAAACATGTTCCAAGCATGCAGTGGTGTATAGATGTTTGTCTGCCAAAGCGAACAGACATTTTTGGCCTTCGTTTATGGTAAACATAACAGAATTTCTTTTCGGGTCTATCTTCCCCATCTGCATCATGTTCATATCACTTGCTGAGCCAACAGGAGAAATAGTAGGCTTTTTCTTGAAGACACTAGCGATCTCCTGATCCATCTTGGCAACTTCCATGATGTAGCAGACAAGCATCCTCTTGAAGTGGTCAATGATGGGACCATATTCTGCTTCATTTGTAAGAAGGATGTTGTGCAAAATTATCCAATCGTGTGGATTCAAGTTGGGAAGATCGGCAAGCGAAATGGCATGTTCGGTCTTGGCAGAACCTCTCAGCACCTTAAACCGAACGTTCGTGAAGTTTCCTTCCCGATACGGCTTGAGGACCCGAACATTGATTATCTTCTGAGCGCTCCATGTTTGATACTGTGGTTGAGCAGCCCTCAGATAGAATTCGACCAAATCCCTTTCAACCTTTGGATGAGGATGTGGGAACTCGGCAATGTTGTCAAAGGCATGGAAGATGAAGGCCTTTCGGGTCAGTGGCATGTCGAACTGAGAATCGATAGAATTAATGCGATCTAGAGAGATCACTGGTTCGAGCCACAAGATGCTTGGGGTTTCAATTGCTTCTTTCAGCAACTTCTCAAGAGTCCATGGAGGAAAAAGAGTTTTCCTACTCTCAAGAAGGTCGTGAGCTTCTTTTATCTTTCTTTCAGCTTCTTCAGCCTCTCTAGCAACCCGAGCACTCATATCAGCGTCCTTATCTCGACCTTGCTTTTTCAAGAGATCAACAATCGTCTCTTTGTTGTCGTCACTATCTTCAGCAATTTTTTTCCCTTTGTCTTTTACACTCGAACCTAAGGCTTGGCCTGTTGGAGGAGGTTCGGTTGTTTTTTTTGCTGGAGAAGTGGGAGGAGGTTGAGATACATTCTCTCCCCATTGTTTCGGAATGGACACGAACTCAAGGAGCCCTTCAAGCTTGCTCAGGAGAGAAAGGGCAGGAGCAAGCTTTTCTGCAAGATCACGCCTCACAGAGCAGTTTAGTATCAGATCATGTGCTTCCAGGATGTTTGAAATGGCTGTGTGGACATCCGAAACACATGAAGACACAATCTCTCATTCAGATCGAAGAGATTCAATCTCCTTTTGAGAATTGGAGAGTTGAAGACTCTTGACCTTAAGAGCAGTGGTCTTTCTAGCAAGAGCGTCCATGAGAGAGTTTTCAGCAGCAAGATCTTCATGGAGCTTAGTCAGTCGCTCCTCAATCTTCGCCTTAAACGATGATGTTGGGTCGTGTTTTGTATTATGTGTTGCGTCTATTGGGCTCGTTAGCTAGTCCGTTTTTGTATCTCCGGTATGGGCCTGTCCATCCATGAGTATAATAGGGTTTATTATAAATATAGGTGCTTGCATGCATCTTAGGTTAACGATAGTAACGATAGAAAAGATAGATCAGAGAATTATTCAGAAGTTTATTATCGTTCTTGTAACCCTAAATCCTCTAAATCGGAAGTTCTTAGTCGAGCTCTGCTGAGGATTGTTTGATCTAATCATTCGACATATTTTGATCCATACTTGTCTTATTTATTGTTTTGTGTTCATCGTAATACCTATTACAAAGATCTAATCGATCTTCAAGTTTGTTTTATATTTCGGATGTCCACTCAGCCATCTCAAACATCCTCAAAGCACATGATCCCATCCTTAACTATTCTGTGAGGCGTACCCTTGCAGAGAAGCTCGCTCCCGCCATTGCCCTGTTAAGCAAAATCGAAGGGCTACTTGATTTTTTGTCCATTCCGAAACAAGGGGGAGAGAAGGAGTCTGTATCCCAACCACCTCATTCCTCAAAGGCAACTCACACTACCGAACCTCCTCCAGTAGGCCAAGCCTCCGGTTCGGGTGTGAAAGACAAAGGCAAAAATATTGCTGAGGAAGAAAAGGAAGAAGACAAAGAAACCATTGCCGACTTGTTGAAGCGTAGAAGTCGACTCAATGAGGCTGATTCCATAAGAGAGTTCTCAGCAGCCAAATCTTCTTGGAACTTTGAGAGACGCTCGTCTATGGTGGTGCGAAAGGCTGAGTTGTCGTTGGAAAGCGTTTGACGAAATGAAGCGAAGGACTTCAACTCAGTTGACACAGACGTTGTCATCTGTTGAACAATTGGTTCCAACGTAGTCTTTGCAGCATTTGCACTCTCCTGTAAAGACTTTAACAGGGAAGAGACATCAGAAAATAGTTTATCGACTTTTTCGGTCGCAGCCTGACAGGCTTTTTTTGAGGCGTCGATGGCGGAGGTTGCAGAGGCAATGGAATCTTGCTGAGCCTTAGAGAAAGCGTCAACAATCTTCTGAACTGCATCTTCGGAAAGGGATGACTGAGAAGTGGAAGATGAGGCAATGAGCAAATCAACTTTGTCATGGAGCTCCTTGAGATGTCGTTTTGTAACGGGAGCATCGTCATCGTCATCACTCTGAATTTGAAACGGACTATAGTAGACCGAGTCAAACGTCATATTTTCCCCGCCAAGGAATGGTTCGTCACTTTCTGAAACATGACCAGGAGAAGGTGGTGGTGGTGAAGCTGGTGGAGCTGAAGTATGGGTAGGTTTAGGTTGGGTTGTTTCGGGTATAGGTGTAGGTTCGGATGCGTATGTGGTTTCGGGTGCTAGGGTGGTTTCGGGTGCATCAGTATGAACCCCCGTATCAAATACGTTGGCTCGAACATCTGCAGTGGATGTTGTGGTTGCTTCAGTGAATATGGGTGTATGTATGGGGATTGAAGTGGGTGGTATTGAAGTAGTGGAAGTTATGGGGGGAATAGAAATAGGAATGGTTCTAGGTGGGGAATTAATAGGAGAAGTAGAGACATGAACCTTTGGGGTAGGAGATCTGGGTGGAGTGTTGCCTCGTGGAGAATCGTCAGAATCCGAACTCTCACCCTCAGACTCGCTTGAGGAGGAAGCGATGATCAGCTTTCGCTTGGGCTGAGTTTTTCGGCGCTTTGGCTGCGGAGACTGAGCAGCCTTGGTGGGTTTCCTCTTCTTTGGAGAAGGGCCTTTAGCCCCTTTCGCCACCTGTTTCCCTTTTTCGGCCTTCTTGCCTCTTGGAGCAGGCTTGTCGGCGTCATGAATAGACTTCAACATCTCCGGAGTGAGATCCCTCGGACCAGAACGCTTGAAACCTTTGTACGTCTGGATAATCCGGCTATCAGCAGGAACATCTCCATACATGGTTTCCGGAATTGAACAGTTGAATGGAAACTTGGAAGCGTCCGAGATAATGATCTTCGTGGTATGGAATGTACCAATCGAAGACATTGGAGCACCAGCGACAATGGGGACATGGTACTTGTCCATCACCCATTTCGTGACCAAAGTCCAGAACCTGGCGTAAGAAATTTCAGAATGCCTGGATGTAGAGGAGAGACTCTGGATGAGTTGTTGCCACAGAATAGACCCGTAATCCATGTTGATGCCATTGTAGACACCATACATTATTGAAAAGAACAACCGACTAGCACAATCAGATCCATCGCTTCGTTCAGATAACCCTTTGAATAAAACAGTGAACATCTCGTTCCACTGTGGTGGTAGGCACGACTTCTTGAACTTGGCGACTGAAGAAAGCACCTCCGTATAACCCATGTTGTAAAACATGTTGAACAAATGCCCCATAGGAATCGTTTCTGGGTTAACCCTCGAGGAATCAGGTTCAAACCCTAACAGCGAGCAAAATCTTTGCTTTGAAATCGAGGCCTTGTGTTGAAAAATGTCAAAGAAAATTCTATCAACGACCTTGTCGTAGTGAGCAGTCGCAAAGATCTGTGACAAGAACTCCATTGGAACGGATTCAGCTCTTGTAAGTGCAGGAGCAATCAGCGAATACTTCAAGCACTCGATAATGAGGAACATGAAGGCATCGTAAACATGTGGGGATAAATCAATGATTAGGCTTTGTTGTGGGCGAATGGGCAGAATGTGGGATGTTGCGTGAACTGAAGATGAATCTGCCATTGCTTGAAGAAAGTGGAGAAGAAGATGAACAGTGAAGGTTCAGGGATTTCTTGCGCTTTGGGAATTTTAATTGCAGTAAAGAGGTAAACGGTGGAGGATGTTGCCTTTTATACTGTGGGGTAAGGAGAGAGAAAGATCTTCCCAAATCTTCTATCGAAAAACGAAGAGTTTTCCGGAGTTAACTGATGCGTGACAGTTGGGGTAGCCGATGATCACGCATGAGAGAGAGTGTCAGATTCCAAAGAACACGCCTCCCATCAAGCACCGTTTCGATATGAACCGTTTCAGAATCACACGCGCTCTTCTTGCGTCGTTTGGAGATTAAACGTTTCCGATTCTCACGCATTCCCGCCGGTTGAAATCAAATCGATTAGACTCCCGCCTGAGTCAGCATGTCTTCATTTTATCCCTTTAAATTGTAACGGCATCTTTTGAAAAATATCGCCACGTGGATTAAAATCAACCATAGCCTTTAATCGACTACCAATCCAAGTAAAAAAAAATACCTTGTAATTAATAGAACCTGAATTTTGGAAAATCAAAGATTTTCGTGCTAAGGGTGTAAAAGAAAAGAAATAAAGCAATAATTTTTGGGAAAAATGTGATGTCAATAAAGATACGAATCAGATGATCTCGGGCACGAATCTCTTCCTTCAAAGTCAAGAGAGACCTTAAAGTGTTGGTGTGGTTTCCCGTTGAATGACGATCAAACACTTGTTAAGAAGTGTTGAAAGGCTTCTTTTAATTAGGCTTAGTAGGGTGGCTTTCGCTTCGATTCAACATTCCTAATCTTAGCCGAGCTCGATGAAGAACTTCTACTGTAAAGGATACTTCTCTGTAAAAGCTTTAGCAGAGCTTGATGAAGAACTTCCACTGTAAAAGCTACATTCATAATTCTACCACAAGCTTTATAAAAAATCTTTCAAATTTGAAAAGTTACAAATCCAATTTCGAATGGCCATATCAAATTCTCCCCCGATTTATAATAAAAAAACATGATTATAAAGCCTTCAAAAGGTCATGAGAATGATCTTGAATGGATAAAAAATTTACTAAGCTCCCCCGCGACAAAATGATATAAACGATGAAGTATAAAATCTGAAAAAGTCGAGAAAATTTGACGTTATTGCGAAAAACGACTTTCCAAACCGCCAAGACTTGATGGAATCATTATTTTTCTGTTCACAAAAAATTTGTGCGTTAAAAAATTCAAAACTGTTCACCGGCCCTCACATTTGTAAACTTTTCTGAATATTGGGCAGAAACTGTCACTTGCTGAAAAACAGGGGCTGGAATGGTAATTCTGCATCAATATTCCCCTTTATTTGTAACAATTTCTGGGAATGGTCCAAAACTGCCAGGTCATGAAAAGTATAGAGACCAGATCATCAAATTCTTGAAGTTGCAGGGACCAAGTGTGAAACTTTGAGTTATCTTCTTCCTCGAGGGTTAACCCAGAAACGATTCCTATGGGGCATTTGTTCAACATGTTTTACAACATGGGTTATACGGAGGTGCTTTCTTCAGTCGCCAAGTTCAAGAAGTCGTGCCTACCACCACAGTGGAACGGGATGTTCACTTTTTTATTCAAAGGGTTATCTGAACGAAGCGTTGGATCTGATTGTGCTAGTCGGTTGTTCTTGTCAATAATGTATGGTGTCTACAATGGCATCAACATGGATTACGGGTCTATTCTGTGGCAACAACTCATCCAAAGTCTCTCCTCTACATCCAGGCATTCTGAAATTTCTTACGCCAGGTTCTGGACTTTGGTCACGAAATGGGTGATGGACAAGTACCATGTCCCCATTGTCGCTGGTGCTCCAATGTCTTCGATTGGTACATTCCATACCACGAAGATCATTATCTCGGACGCTTCCAAGTTTCCATTCAACTGTTCAATTCCGGAAACCATGTATGGAGATGTTCCTGCTGATAGCCGGATTATCCAGACGTACAAAGGTTTCAAGCGTTCTGGTCCGAGGGATCTCACTCCGGAGATGTTGAAGTCTATTCATGACGCCGACAAGCCTGCTCAAAGAGGCAAGAAGGCCGAAAAAGGGAAACAGGCGGCGAAAGGGGCTAAAGGCCCTTCTCCAAAGAAGAGGAAACCCACCAAGGCTGCTCAGTCTCCGCAGCCAAAGCGCCGAAAAACTCAGCCCAAGCGAAAGCTGATCATCGCTTCCTCCTCAAGCGAGTCTGACGGTGAGAGTTCGGATTCTGACGATTCTCCACGAGGCAACACTCCACCCAGATCTCCTACCCCAGAGGTTCATGTCTCTACTTCTCCTATTAATTCCCCACCTAGAACCATTCCTATTTCTATTCCCCCCATAACTTCCACTACTTCAATACCACCCACTTCAATCCCCATACCTACACCCATATTCACTGAAGCAACCACAACATCCACTGCAAGTGTTCGAGCCAACGTATCTGATACGGGGGTTCATACTGATGCACCCGAAACCACCCTAGCATCCAAAACCACATACGCATCCGAACCTACACCTATACCCGAAACAACCCAACCTAAACCTACCCATACTTCAGCTCCACCAGCTTCACCACCACCACCTTCTCCTGTTCATGTTTCAGAAAGTGACGAACCATTCCTTGGCGGGGAAAATATGATGTTTGACTCGGTCTACTATAGTCCGTTTCAAATTCAGAGTGATGACGATGACGATGCTCCCGTTACAAAACGACATCTCAAGGAGCTCCATGACAAAGTTGATTTGCTCATTGCCTCATCTTCCACTTCTCAGTCATCCATTTCTGAAGATGCAGTTCAGAAGATTGTTGACGCTTTCTCTAAGGCTCAGCAAGATTCCATTGCCTCTGCAACCTCCGCCATCGACGCCTCAACAAAAGCCTGTTAGGCTGCGACCGAAAAAGTCGATAAACTATTTTCTGATGCCTCTTCCCTGTTAAAGTCTTTACAAGAGAGTGTAAATGCTGCAAAGAGTACGTTGGAACCAATTGTTCAACAGTTGACAACGTCTGTCTCAACTGAGTTGAAGTCCTTCGCTTCATTTCGTCAAACGCTTTTCGACGACAACTCAGCCTTTCGCACCACCATAGACGAGAGTCTCTCAAAGCTCCAAGAAGATTTGGCTGCTGAGAACTCTCTTATGGATGTTCTTGCCAAGAAGACCACTGCTCTGAAGGTCAAGAGTGTTCAACTCTCCCATTCTCAACAGGAGATTGAATCTCTTCGGTCCGAAAGGGAGGTGATAAAGATGTGTGTTTCGGATGTCCACTCAGCCATCTCAAACATCCTCGAAGCACATGATCCCATCCTTAACTATTCTGTGAGGCGTACCCTTGTAGAGAAGCTCGCTCCCGCCATTGCCCTGTTAAGCAAAATCGAATGGCTACTTGATTTCGTGTCCATTCCGAAACAAGGGGAAGAGGAGTCTGTATCCCAACCACCTCATTCCTCAAATGAAACTCACACTACCGAACCTCCTCCAGTAGGCCAAGCCTCCGGTTCAGGTGTGAAAGACAAAGGAAAAAATATTGCTGAGGAAGAAGAGGAAGAAGACAAAGAAACCATTGCCGACTTGTTGAAGCGTAGAAGTCGACGCAATTAGGCTGATGTCAGTGCTCGTGTGGCAAAAGAGGCTGCAGAAGCTGAACGAAAACAGAAGGAAGCCCACGACCTTCTTGAGAGTAGGAAAACTCTTTTTCCTGCTTGGACTCTCGAGATGATGATAAAAGAAGCCATCGACACACCGAGTATCTTGTGGCTGGAACCCGTTATTTCGTTTGACTGTTCCAATACTGTCGACTCTCAGTTTGACATGCCACTGACCCGAAAGGCATTCATCTTTCATGCCTTCTCCAACGTTGCAGAGTTCCCTCATCCTCATACACAGGTTGATCGGGACTTAATCGATTTCTATCTGAAAGCTGCTCAACCTCAGTATCAGACTTGGAGCGCTCAGAAGATTATCAACGTTCGGGTCTTGAAGTCGTACACTGAAGGGAACTTCATTAACGTTCGGTTCAAGTTACTTCGGGGATCTGCCAAAACCGAGCATGCCATTTCCCTTGCAGATCTTCTGAATCTCAATCCCCATGATTGGATAATTTTGCACAACATCCTTCTCACCAACGAAGCTGAATATGGTCCGATTATCAACCATCTCAAGAGGATGCTGGTGTGCTACATCATGGAAGTTGCACTGATGGATCAGGAGATAGCAAGCGTATTTAAGAAGAAACCAAAAATATCTCCTGTTGGCTCGGCCAGTGATCTGAACCAAATGCAGATGGGCAGAATTGACTCAAGAAGGAATTCTGTCATGTTCACCAGAAACGAAGGACAGAAATGTCTTTTTGCCTTGGCTGACAAACATTTGTACACTACTACCTGCTTAGAGCATGTTTTGGGGATCATCCACAGATGCAACCAAAACTCAGCGGATGATGTCAAGTACTTCGATGACATGATAAATGGTACATTCGGTTCAGACATACTATTCTCGCTCTAATCACACGTCTGTTTGATACTGTAAAGAAGACACCTGCTGCTGGCCCAAGCAAGAAGAAGTAGTCTCGCTCCAATTTGACGCAAAGGGGGAGATTGTTGGGTCGTGTTTTGTATTATGTGTTGCGTCTATTGGGCTCGTTAGCTAGTCCGTTTTTGTATCTCCGGTATGGGCCTGTCCATCCGTGAGTATAGTAGGGTTTATTATAAATATAGGTGCTTGCATGCATCTTAGGTTAACGATAGTAACGATAGAAAAGATAGATCAGAGAATTATTCAGAAGTTTATTATCGTTCTTGTAACCCTAAATCCTCTACAGCGGAAGTTCTTAGTCGAGCTCTGCTGAGGATTGTTTGATCTAATCATTCGACATATTTTGATCCATACTTGTCTTATTTACTGTTTTGTGTTCATTGTAATACCTGTTACAAAGATCTAATCAATCTTCAAGTTTGTTTTATAACTTATCAGATGAGTTGTCATCGGAGAGAGTTTGACGAAGAGTGGTGAAGGACGTCAGTTCAGAGGCAACTGAGGTAGCCAGCTTGTTGACGATGGGGTCAAGCTTTGTTTTAGTGGCTTTGGCAGTTTCCTGTAAAGACTGCAAAAGAGAGGAGGCATCAGTAAATCATTTTTCGACTTTTTCGGTTGCAGGAGCATAGGCTTTGGTGGATGTGTCAATGGAGGCGGTAGCTGAGCTAACGGAGGTTTCATGAGCCTTAGAAAAAGCATCAACAATCTTCTGAATAGCAGCTTCAGAAATGGTAGACTGTGATGAAGAAGAAGAGGAAGCGATGAGAGAATCAATCTTCTCATGAAGCTCCTTGAGATGCTTTTTGGTGACGGGAGCATCATCATCATCATCACTTTGCACCTGATAGAGACTGTAGTAGACCGAATCAAATGTCATGTCCTCCCCACCAAGAAATGGTTCTTGATCCTCTGCGTACTGAGCAGGAGAGGAGGGTGGAGGTGAGTGTGAGGGTGCTTTAGTAGGAGCCCCCGTATCAGATACGTTGGTTCTTACTTCAGCTGTTGTTGTGGTAGCTTCACTGAAAATGGGAGGGGGTACTGGGATGGAAGTTGGTGGTATGTGAGTGGTGGAGGTTATGGGGGGAATGGAAATAGGAATGGTGACTGGTGGAGAAGAGATAGGTGAACTGGAAAAATGTACTTCTGGGGTAGGCGATCGTGGAGGAGTGTTACCACGAGGAGACTCGTCAGAGTCTGAATTTTCTTCCTCAGATTCGCTTGAGGAGGAAGCTAATATCAGCTTTCGCCTGGGTTGGGTTTTTCTCTTCTTTAGTGGAGGAGATTGAACAGCCTTGGTAGGTTTACGTTACTTGGGACAAGGGCCTTTCGCTCCCTTGCCAACCTGCTTGTCTTTTCCTTTTCATTCTTCTTTCCCATTGGAGCAGGCTTGTCAGCTTCGTGAATGGATTTGATCATCTTAGGAGTGAGCTCTCTAGGACCAGAGCGACGAAACTCCTTGTAAGTTCGAATGATACGACTGTCGGCAGGAACGTATCCAAACATCGACTCAGGGATGGAGCCAATGAACTAAAATTTGGATGCATCGGAGACTATTATCTTCGTGGTATGGAAAGTACCAATCGAAGACAGTGGAGAATTAGCAACAATGGGGACGTGATACTTGTCCATCACCCATTTTGTGACTAGAGTCCAAAAGCGAGCATAGGAGATCTCGGAATGTCGAGATGTGGATGCAAGGCTCTGGATCAGTTGCTGCCATAACACCGACCCATAATCCAGGTTGATACCGTTGTATACCCCATAAAGAATCGTGATGAACAGACGACTCGCTCCGTCTAAACCGGCACTGCATTCCGATAACCCCTGGAATAGCACCATAAATAACCCGTTCCATTGAGGAGGCAGGCATGATTTCTTGAACTTAGTGACCATTGTTAGCACCTTAGTATATCCCAAATTATAGAACATAGAAAACAAGTGACCCACTGGAATGGATTCAGGGTTAACCCTAGATGAATCGGGTTGAAACCCTAAAAGTGAGCAGAATCGCTGCTTGGAGATCGACGCCTTATGATCAAGAATGTCGAAGAAGATCCTATCGACAGACTTATCGTAATGAGCAGTGGCGAAAATTTGGGATAAAAATTCCATTGGAACAGCTTCAGCTTTGGTGAGAGCAGGAGCAAGCGGCGAGTATTTGAGGCATTCGATGATCGGGAACATGAAGGCCTCGTAAACGTGTGGAGTAAGATCGATGATCAGAATCTGTTGAGGACGAATCGGCAGGATGTGGGAAGTGGCATGAACAGATGATGAATCCGCCATTGAAGTGAAGAAGTTGGGAGAGATGATGAACAGTAGAATTCTCAAAGCGTTTCTTGCTCTCTGAATTTTGGGTGCAGTAAAGAGGTAAATAATGGTCAAGATTACCTTTTATACCGTGGCTAAAGGAGAGAGAAGAATCAGTTCCCAAATCTTCGAAGGAAATACGAAGGGTTTTTCGGAGGTGATTGATGTGTGACAGTTGGTAGCCCCGCATGAGAGAGAATAACTGTACCGATTCACACGCCTTCTCATCAGGCGCCGTTTTTAAACGAAACGGTTCCACTTCGCACACCGGTCTTTCAAGCGCCGTTTGAAAATCAAATCGATTGGACTCCCGCCTGAGTCAGCATCTTATCCTTTTAGAGTGAACGTCATCTTAAAGCAAAATTTCCACGTGGATCAATATGAGCCACAACTCTTTTATAACTTCAAATCCCATTAAAAAATGGCTTGTAACAAATGAAACCAGAATTTTGGAAAATCAAAAAGATTTTCATGCTTAGTGTGTAAAAGAAAAGGAAATAAAGCAACACATATGAGGGAATTTGTGATGTCAGTAAAGACACGAAACAATGGATCCCGGGCACGAATCTCTTCCTTCAAAGTCAAGAGAGACTTTAAAGTGTTTGTTTGGTTTTCTGTTGAATAACGATCAGACACTTATTGAGAAGTGTTGAAAGGCTTCTTTTAATTAGGCTGATTTTGGTGGCTTTCGCTTCAGTTAGAATTCCTGATCTTGACATAAGACAGTTTTCTACTGAAGTACTTGTGAGACCAATGTAGCCTGTTGAACAAGTAGGTTTGAAAAGAATCTAAGTGGCATTGTGAAAATATTTAATGTGAAATCTCAAAGAAAAATAAAATTGGATTCCAAGGGATGAAATGTTATGGGTTTTAACAATTTCATAGGAATCACAAAAAAAAAATTAGAGATTTCATGTTACATCCCCATGGATAAGTTCGTCAATTCGTTAGTGAAAGCTAGAACAAGGTTGATTGTTCACCGTCAATGCATAATAAGTATTGAATTGTGGGTTTCACTTAGCACGTAGTGGCACGAAGCTAAGATCATGAACACATAAGTTGTGTAACCATAAACCTCAGTGGTAATTTTTGAGAGTCTCAAGGGTTACGTTTATGAAGCGAATGAGATGGAGAAAAGTAGTGTAGATGGTGTAAAGAGACCAAAGTACCTCTGCTATTAAAATAAGGACCAAGTAGAAAACTCTTATCTCATGTGAGAAGAGAGTAAGGTAGCTCATGATTAGAATAAATATAAAAGCCTAATTGGGAAGACAAGGTTTGTATATACCAAGTCAGTAAGGCTATTATTCTAAATCGGGTGAGGCTTTGGACACATACAACAACATGCTTCTAGGGACACTTAACTAATGAAAGAATTTCCACACAAATAGCCACACAAAAATAAAAAAATTTCGTACAAATAAAAAAAATGTTTTTAGAGTTTTTGATAAAAAAAATTTTGGAATTTTAAATTTAACGAGAGAAAAGAAAGAAAAAAATGAGACAAAAAAATTTTGAACCGAACCCGAGCGTTCGGTCTATTTCGGTTGCAAAAAAAATAAATTTGAGAAAGAAAAGAATTTTGAAATTAAAATAAAAAAAATTGAAAATAAGAGAGATGAAATTTGAAAAAGATACAAAAGGTTTATAGCCAAAGAAACTACCTTTGAGTGATAGGCGAAGAGAATAGGACCGAACCCGAGCGTTCGGTTCATTTCGGCACACATGTGAGCCGCACCCGAACGTTCGGTTCATTTCACTTCCGACTTTTAATTTTGAGAAGTAGTTTTTGGTACTGACTCCGATTCCATCATTCCTAGCCCTTGTATAATTTTATTGAAAGATGCTTCAGGAAGAGCTTTGGTGAAGATGTCAGCCAGTTGATCAGTGGTTCGAACAAAGTGAATTTCGACGTTCCCGTCTTCTACATGATCCTTTATAAAGTGATACCTCAGTGCTATATGCTTGGTCTTGGAATGTTGCACTGGGTTATGACAGATCCTAATTGCACTTTCTGAATTGCAATATAGTGGAATCTTTTTCATATTGAGTCCATAGTCCCGGAGCTGGCTTTGGATCCAAATCACTTGAGATGTACAGGAGGCAGCTGCGATGTACTCTGCTTTGGCTGTAGACAGAGAAACACATGTCTGTTTCTTTGATTGCCAGCTAACCAACTTCCCGTCTAGGAATTGGCAGCCTCCAGTGGTGCTTTTCCTGTCTAAACCACATCCTCCAAGGTCTGCATCTGAGTAGGCTTGAACAAAGAAACCTGAGTTTGATGGATACCATAGACCGAGGGAGGTGGTTCATTTCAGATACAGGAGTATGTTTTTCACTGCAAGCATATGTGGTTCACGAGGATTCGCCTAAAACCTAGCACAATAACACACAGAAAACATTATATCAGGCCTGCTAGCAGTAAGGTACATTAAGGACCCAATCATCTGGTGGTATAGCGTAATATCGACTGCTGGTTTTTCCAAGGATGGTGTGAGCTTGGTGCCGAACGCCATTGGAACTTTGACCTTTGAGTCTCCCATCATGCCAAATTTAGCAAGAAGAGTCTTGGTGTATGCTTCCTGGTTGATAAAGATGCCTTCGGGTCCCTGTCTAGTATTTAAACCAAGGAAAAAGTTAATCGGACCCATTGAGCTCATTTCAAATTTAGTCTCCATCAGCTTTCTGAATTCATCTGTTAAGCTAGGATTCGTTGAGCCAAAGATGATATCATCGACATAGATTTGAACTATCATAAGGTGGTTACCTTCCTTCTTACGAAAGAAGGTTGGGTCAACCAAACCTTGTTTGAATTTTGACATCTTTAAGAGCTTAGTTAGCGTTTCATACCATGCCCTAGGTGCTTGTTTCAGACCGTAAACTGCTTTGTCCAAAATATAACAGTGATTTGGGTGCTTTTCATTAACAAAACTCGGAGGTTGCTCCACGTAAACCATTTCTTCAAGTTCTCCATTCAGAAAGGCGCATTTTACATCCATTTGGTAGACCTCGAAGTTCTTGTGTGCAGCGTAGGCAAGAAATATTCGAACAGATTCCAGCCTCGCTACCGGAGCAAAAGTTTCCTCATAATCAATTCCTTCTTCCTGGCAGTATCCTTTCACCACGAGACGATATTTGTTTCGAATCACATTGCCTTCCTTGTCCATTTTGTTTCTGAATACCCATTTGAGACCAACAACTGAGGCATCTTTAGGAGTTGGAATGAGGCACCATACCTTGTTTCTTTCGAACTCGTTGAGTTCATCTTGCATAGCTTGAACCCAGTCAGAATGATCAAGAGAAGTATTTACAGTCTTAGGCTCAACTTTGGATACGAAAGAATTATACATGCAGAACTCTACTTTGGAGAATAGAGATGATTGCTTTGCCTTTAGTTGAGATCGGGTGAGGACCTTTTCAGAGACATTACCCACTATCTGAGATACAGGATGATCTCTGGTCCATTTAACAAGAGGAGGGTAATTTGGATCATAGGATGGATCCAATTCAGCATTGACCATTTCTTCTAATTCAGATTGACTATCGTCATCGTAGAACATATCGGAGTTCTCCCCCTCGACTGATGAGCTTTCAGGTGTAGTTGGACTTTCTGGTGCTACAGGACTTTCGGGTGTAGTAGAGCTTTCGGGTGTTGTTGAGCTTTCGGGTTTTGTTGAGCTTTCGGGTGATACAGGTCTTTCTGGTGCTGTTGAGCTTTCGGGTGCTACAGGAATAGAATTCTCCCCCTAAAAGTGTGAGCTCGGTTGTTTTGAAGAAAGTGGATTCTCCCCCTCAACTGAAGCGCCTTGCTGAGGAGGTTCGTTTGGAACTTGTTCTCCTTCACCCATTCGTTTGGCGGCATCTTCGACAATTTGCTTTAGATGGTCGACTTTGTTGTCTGCTGCCTTGGCTTCCGAGAGAGTAGCTTTCTCAGGTTCATCAAATAATTCCACAAACTGATCGAACAGATTAGAAATCGAGGCCGTGACTTGACCTGTTTGAGAGAAAATCTCTCTAATTGCTTCTTCAGTAAGCTTTATCTTCTTGACGTAGCTGTCATCGAAAGTCACATAATATGTTTCTTCAATTTTTCTGGAACGCTTATTTAAAACCCGGTATGCCTTTGAAGTAAGAGAGTATGCCAGAAAAATTCCTTCATCAGCTTTAACATCAAACTTGTTACGATGTTCTTTAGAGTTGAAGATGAAGCATCGTGAACCGAATACATGGAAGAATTTTACATTCGGCCTCCTGTTATTGATGATCTCATAAGGAGTAAGAGAGAAGCGCTTGTTGAGATAAGATCTGTTCTACGTAAAACAAGCTGCAGCAATAGCATCAGCCCAGAAATATAAAGGAAGAGAAGTGAAACTTAGCATCGTTCGGGCCGCCTCACACAAGGATCGGTTTCGTCTTTCGACAATTCCGTTATGTTGAGGTGTGTAGGGGGCTGAGAAGTTGTGACTGGTTCCTTTTTCTGCCAAAAAGTCTTCAAATTCTTTGTTCTTGAACTCCAGTCCATTGTCGCTCCTGATGTTGCGAACAACTTTTCTCAGTTGCACTTCAACCTGCTTAATAAATATCTTTAGCTTAAGAGTAGCCTCAGATATGTGCTTCAGAAAGAACACCCATGTAAAACGTGAGAAATCATCAACAATAACAGGAATATACTTGTTACCGCCAATGCTTTCGATTGATGATGGACCACACAAGTCAATGTGAAGCAACTCAAGTGGTTCAACAACTTCTGTGTTTATAATGGATGGGTGACTTTGACGACTTTGCTTCCCCATTTCACATGCAGTGCACAAGTGTTCTCGATCAAACTTGAGCAATGGGAGACCCCGAACATGACCTCCTGTGACAAGCTTGTTGATGCCTTTGAAGTTGAGATGTGAGAGTCTTCGGTGCCACAACCAGCTTTCGTCAAAATGAGCTTTGGATAAAAGACATATAGTTGGATTTCCTTTGATTGGTTTGAGATTGAGAGGAAACATTTTGCCTTTGCGTTCTAATTTGAGAATCACCCTTTTTGATTTCTTCTCTATGATTTCTAAACCTTCATCGTCAAAAGAAACTTTGAGACCGGTACCGCCCACCAGTTGAGATACACTGATGAGATTATGCTGCAACCCTTCAACGTACGCCACCTTTCTTATTGTAAAGTCTCCATTGGTTATCATCCCATAACCCTTTATCGTTCCATAAGAGTTGTTGTCGAACTTGACATTCCCACCATTTTGAAGAGATCGAAACTCCCTTAGCTCTTCCTTCCTTCCTGTCATGTGACGTGAGCAGCCACTGTCAATGTACCATTCTTCGTCGAACTGCTCGTCACTAATAACCTGTACAAATTAAGCAGATTTAGGAACCCAAAGTTTCTTGGGTCCACGTGAGCCTTTCACAGGAACATGAATAGTAAGAGAAACATCAACAAGATATGTTCTTTTTATTAATGTTGTTTCATCTTTCATCTTAATAGTGTATACTTTGATTTTGTTAGAATTAGCTACAGTCATTTTGGTTTCAGGTTTTGGCATTTGGGCCTTAGACTGCTTTCGGTCATTCTTGACAGAGGAAATCTTCAATTTTCCTTTCAAATTCGTTGAAGATTTTGAGTTTCGTGCAGGAATAGAATAGGATTTAGAAAAGGATCGAGAATGAGAGGAATCAGGATGAGAGAATTTGGACTGGAGTCTTTCCTGACTTGAGGTTCTAAGTGACCCTTCTGTTTATGGTCATCAGAAGGACCGAACCTGGATCTTCGGTAGCTGTTGCTTTTGGAACCGAACCTGTCCTTTCGGTTGCTGTTGCTCTCTGAACCGAACATGTCCTTTCGGTTGTTGTTGCTCTTTGAACCGAACCTGTCCTTTCGGTTCTTTTCCTCATGCGGCCCGAAAGCCTTTTTCTCTGACTTTGAATTTCTATCATGATAAGAGAAATGAGTGTTTTGAGAGTGCCAAAACTGCTTTCGATCAGAGAGATTCTTTTTGTATCTTAGGTTTCTTTGTTGCTTTTGATTTTTCACTTGTTTCGGCTGTCTGTGGATGTTAGCCTTTTGTTTCAGCTTCTTGTCAGCTGGTTCACTTTTCACAGGTGATGTTTCGCTTGTGGAAGTGACTTCTTCTACAGGTATTTCTTTTGTGCCACTAGTGCTTGGCACGTCAAAGTTGTCAAGCTTATTTAGCGGCTCTGGTACATATCTTCCTTTAGTTTTCATGATGTTCGCTCTGACAGACCAACTGTTTCGTCGGCATTATCTATAGGAGCAGACCAGAAAAACTCATCACAGCCATCTGCGTTATCTTCGTTCACTATGGCAGTGAGTTCGGCTGTTTGATGCTCGATTACTCCTGTGACCTTATACACTTGATTTGGTGTTGTTCTCACCTTTTTGTACACAACAACCTTTTCTTCAAGAATCGGGGACTTATTTTGGGACAAACGAGCAAACTCCACAGAATTTTCAGAAATCAGATTTTTGTGATTTTCGGTTTCGCTCTTGACAAACTCAGAACAATCAACTTCAACCTCTACAAAAATTTCACTCATATCATCATCCTCATTAAGTTCAGATGCGTTTTCAACATCAATTTTATTTTCTGAACTTAAATTGGCACTCAATGAGTCGAATTTTTGTATGGTTTCGGTCCTTAGTTTCAGCTTATCGTTTTCATCAAAAAGATTTTTCAGCATGTCCTTATGGTCTTTGGACTTTATAAAAGATTCTATTTTGTCCAGACCGTACATATAAGTAGGATTCACATCATCAGACGAAACAACACTTTTACAGTTGTATGCTTCAGCATCGATTTCATCCTCCTTAAACTCAAGGAAGGGTAAAATCATGCGATGTATTTTCTGCCCTATTTCACAATTCAGATGCAATTGAGTAATGTTAGCGTAAAGTCTTTTAGCAATCAAACAAAAAACATTTCTTTGTTTTAAAAGTTTCAAATTGTCTCTTTGCAAATAAATGTTTTCATCCTTAGACTTAATCAGCTCTGACTCCTTCTGCTCAATCCACATCCTTCGCTCATCACTCTTGGATGACAACCTGCTTATTTGGTCAGTTAGGTTAGATTTGGTGACCCGTGTTTGAGTTAAACAACTATCCAGATTTGAGATTCTTGAATTTAAGTTATTTAATTCCTTTTCATATGATTTCTGTGGAATTTTGAACGAAATAAAAAGAGATTGTACCTTCTTGATCAATTCATCAAGTTCATTGATCTGCACACTGAGAGGTTTTGCTGTGAAGCATATCTCCTCTCGCTCCTTGGTGTCCTCATTTTCACCATCTGTATTGTATCCTCTCATGTGAGATATGTCAGTCACCATCAGACACTTTCCACTGATTTCACCACCTCTTGCGACATACGCATTTCCATGTGAAGACTTTCTCACCTCATCATCTTCTGAGTCGGTCGACCACACCTGTACGCCACCGAACTCGTCATCCTCTGCCGAACCCTGTACAATAAGAGCATTCATAGAAGGATTAGTAGCAGCTTTCTTTCTCTTAATCTCTTCTAGCTTTTTCATCAGGATTGCCTCTTCATCTTTCTCCTCATCTTTCTCTGCCATTTTCTTCAGAACACAATCTTTGGCATAATGATTCTTTCCTCCATAATAATAGCAGTTGACACCAGAATCTCCTTCAACCTTCGCCTCTTTCTTTGGTTCCT
Source organism: Lactuca sativa (assembly GCF_002870075.4). Taxonomy (NCBI): domain Eukaryota; kingdom Viridiplantae; phylum Streptophyta; class Magnoliopsida; order Asterales; family Asteraceae; genus Lactuca; species Lactuca sativa. Next base: position 283,854,236 of record NC_056627.2, on the reverse strand, counting down.
CAGTCTTCGGCTCCTCCCTTACTTTTTTCTGAACTGTAGCTTCCTTGCCAATTTCGATTCTTATTGGTGGGAAACCTCTTTTTAATGAACCTTTTTAGATTGGACACCATCATAGCATAATCTTCTGAAGTTAGATCGTCGTCCTCCAGGTTCAGATCTTCATCTTCTACTACATTCTTGCCTTTAGACAGGAGGGCTAAGGACCCCAAATTTGAGACCACATTCTTCTCTTGCATCACTATCTTTTCTTAGGATTTCAGAATTCCCACCAGTTTCGCCAGCGAATATGACTTGAACTGCTCGTGAGCTTTAACTGTAGACACAACAGCTCTCCATTCGGATCTTAAGCCATTCAGAAAGGTGACCTTTTGTTCAATCAGCTTCCTTTCGATATCATGTTTGATCATCTTGCTGAGAAGATGATTGAAGCGATCAAACGTCTGTGTAACAGACTCATAGGAGTTTTGCTTGAACTCACCAAACTCAGACAAAAACAAGGTCTGAATTGAGTGTTCCAAATCTTCATCTATAGAATACAGCTCTCGTAGCCGATCCCAGATTTCTTTAGCTGTACTGCAGGAACTCACCAACCTAAATGTGTTAGACTGAAGAGCGAATCGGATCAGTCTCAATGCTTTGATGTTGCACTGAAACTTCTCCTTTTCATCTTGAGCAACGTCTTTCACATCTTTTAACAGATCATTATACTCTTTCTAAGTTTTAATGATTCTGGATGTTCCTGAATGAGCAAATGGTCCAGACACAATAGCTTCCCATATGAGATACCCATTATCTTCAGATCCGATGACATAGTCTTCAAAATGATGCGCCCATACCTCGTAATCTTGAGTGTAAAGAATTGGAATCTTTGTTGTTGATCCAATACTGTTTGAGATGTTCATAGGATTAGATTGAGAATCGTCCATGCTTGATCGTTTACCTGTTGCAAGATCAGACTTGTAATATGTAATATTAGGGCAAAACGAATAAATAATGAGATACGTTAATTATGGAGTGACGGCTCAATAAATATCAGTTAATGCGGAATAACCCTAATCACTTGTTTCACAGAAGAGATGTGTATGAATTACACAGCCTCCTGCTCTGATACCAATTGATGAATTTATAAAACTCTTGATTGATTAGATCTTATAACAGGCAAATCAAGACAATAATAACAGTAAGACAAAAACACAAGAATGGATTTGAATGAGTCGAATGATTCGATTAACTCAATCCTCAGCAGAGCTCGATGAAGAACTTCCGCTGTAGAGGATTCTAGGGTTACAAAAGATAAGAACGTGAATGCTATCAAAATCTCTATCCAATTTTACGTTAAAGAATGCATGCAAGCATCTATAAATAATAAACCCTACAAAGAACTCACGGATAGACAGGCCCATACTGGAGACAAAATTGGACTAGCTAACGAGCCCAAAGACGCAACACTAACTGGACCTAACAGGTTTCACATTCCTATTATGGTAGACTCATTAATTTCTTTGCTCTCTACTTTTCATACGACTAAGATCATAGTCACTGATCCTTTCGATTTTCCCTTCAACGGATCTATTCCAGCCTCTATGTATGCTTGTGTGCCTGATGCAAGCAAACTGCTCTTAGAATACACGAAACTTCCATCTTTCGGGCCAAGGGAGTTAACTCCGGAGATGATCAAGTCCATAGAGGAAGTTGATAAACTAGCTAAAAGGGGCAAAAATCCTAATTTGAAAAAGAAGGAGAAGGAGGGTCAAGTATCCAAGGTGACTACTCCAAAGAAGCGAAAATCTGAGAAGGCAGCTCCCTCACAACTGAAGAAGAAAAATGTTAAGAAAATGGCCAGGAATCCACGACGTGTTTCCACCAGTGATTCACACTACACTCCCTCAGATAAGCAACCGAACACTCTAACAAGCGAAAGCGAAAGTTCTGACTCAGACGATGAAGGTTCGGTCCATGGTGGTACACCTCCAATTTCGCCTATGCATGAGGTACCAATTCACTGAAACCCACCTTCATCTCCACCTATCTCAATTCCAATATCCATAACTCCAATACCACCTGTTATCACCTCCCAACCCATAACAACTATTCCTATTCCTGCTCCAATATTCTCTGAAGCAACCACCGTCACTGTTACCCACACTACCTAACCTGAGGTTGTGCCAATGTATCTAATATGGGGGTTCGTACCTCAGTGGCTAAAACCCCTGCTATCTCAAAACCTCTCTCTCCTACACCATCAACAGAAAACGCCACGGTTCTTGGGGGTGAGGAAGTCAAATTTGACTCTTTCTATTATAGTCCCTACAGGGTGCAAAGCGATGATGTTGATGATGCCACTGTCACAAAGCAACATCTCAAGGAGCTGAATGAAAAGATAGACAAGCTTATGGCCTCCTCATATACTCATGATTCTTTTTCTAAGTCTGCTATGAAAGGCATGATGGCCACCTGGGTTAAGGAACACAAAGCTTCAATCACCAAAGCCACCTCAGCTATTGATGCTTCAACTAAAGTCTGCACCGAAGCGACCTAAAAAGTCGATAAACTAATTTCTAATGCTAATCTTTTTCTTGAGTCTTTACAGGGTGTTGCAGAGCAAAATGCCAACAAATTCAATGCCTCGATTCAGACACTAACTCATCTCTTCAACAAGAGAAAGAGCATTTTGAGGTGTTTCGAAAGAACCTAACCTCTGATCACGTCAAGCATCAAGCATCTGTCTCTGAGCGTTTGGATAAACTTCAGGCAGATCTTGCCTTGGAAAGCAGAGTGATGGATGAACTTGCTCTGAAAACCAATCAACTCAAAACCCAGACTCTGAAGCTCAATCAAGCAAACAAGGAACTTGAAGCACTGCGTTCGGAGTGCTCTGTGGTAAAAAGCACAGTTGGTGATGTACACTCGATTCTTCTTCATCTTCTCGAAGCCCACGATTCAGTTCTTATGATCTCGGTTAGACGTCATTTGGCTGAGAATTTGAGGCCTGCTCTTGACATTCTAAGTCGAATTGAGGGTGTTCCGGAGTCCGTTGTCCATCCACAACAAGGGGGAGAAGAAAAGAAGTCTTCATCTCAACCACCGAAACCTCAACAACCGAAACCACAACAACCGAAGGTGGTTATTGAACTGAAGGGGAAAGAAGCTTCGGGTTCTGGTATACAGGATAAAGGAAAAGGCATTGTTGATGATGATGATGAGGACAATGTTGCTGTTATAGAAGAAACGGCTCCTAAATCAAGTTCTCACAAAGTCAAACCCACCATTTAAGAGATTAAAGAAAGAGTTAACGAAGCGATTAATCAGGAGAATGAAAAGAGAGAAGAGAATCTGCTTAAACAAAGGAAATTGAAGTTTCCTCGGTGGTCGTTGGAAAGGCTTCAGAAGGAGGTTATTGAAGCTCCAAGCTCACATTGGATAGAACATGTTCTTTCATTCGATGTTGATAATTCTAAAGATTCTCAGCTCAACAAGCCAATCACTCGTAAGGCTTTCATCTTTCATTACTTTGAGTCTACAGTGGCGCTTCCTTCTCCTGACCCGAAGGTTGATCAAGACTTGCTCGAGTACTATCATGAGTTCTCTCAACCATAGTACCTGACTTGGAGTAGCAAGAAGATCACACCAGTTAAAGTACTGAAACCTACTCCAGCAGGGAAGTTCATTAATATCAAGCTCAAAGTGACCCGAAGATCAGACGGTTCGGTTCATACAATCTCTCTTGTTGATTTACCGAATCTGAATCCACATGATTGAATTCTCCTGAACAACATCTTACTTTCCAACCCAAATGAGTATGAGCCAATTATAGATCACATCAAGCGTATGCTGGCATGTTACATTCATGAAGTAGCAAAGATGGATCAGGAGATTGCCACTTCTATATGAAAGAAGCCCTCAATCAACCCAATCGGGAAGGCATGTGACATTAAGCTGATTGTGAAGGGTAAAATAGACCCACAGTTTCAGACTGATATGTTTCTTAGACGCGAAGGTCAAAGGTGCATATTTGCTCTTGCTGATAAACACATATTCTCTAATTCCTGCTTGGAGCACATTCTTGAGATTATCCATGGGTGTGATCAAAATAGTGAGACAGAAAAGAAGTTGTTTTTGTTGGATTAGTGTCTAATTCCAAAACTATTTTGGTATGTACTTGACCCGATGGTGCATGGTCCTTTTGGGTTGCCTTCACCAAAGCAACTTGATTGGAGAAATAAATAAAGAGAGAGGTTATTATGATTTATTAATATGTTATAAGAATAATATATTAAAGGAGAAATCATATTTTTTTTAATTAATATTGGTCAATAATTAATTAAGAATTAATTTTGTGATCAAGTGTAATTAATTAAACTAGAGGGGCTGAATTATAATTATGTGATAGTTACAAAATAAGGTAAGGATTATCTTATTAATAGGTTGGACGAATTTAAGGTGATAAGGCCTTAGAATTCGACTAGGATAAGGGTTTTCAAGGCTTATCTTATGGTTACTTGGTGGGCAAGCAACTAGATAAGGATAAGGACTAAAACCCTAATCTCTACACTTATATAAAGACCCCCCAAGGCTCATGAATTCATTCATGCCTTCCCAAGAGGTCCTAGAGACGAATTCTTATACCTCTCCTCTTTCTTTATACCTTCTCCATTAACTCTTGGTGTTTGTAAGCCATTAGAGGAGTGACACTTGTGACTCTAAGCCTTCCAAAGTCAATTCAAGGAGGAATTGGGATTGTTATTGCTACATAACAATCAAGGTAATATCATAAAACTAATTATATGTTAATATCGATTTCCATATGCTAGAATTAGGATTTATAGTCTCGGATTCAAAGCATGTACAATAGAGAAACCTAGATCCAAGCATTAGGGTTTGTATGAGCACATAGGATGTCTTATGACCAAAAGCCATCAGTGGTATCAGAGCCTAGACTGGTTTCAATTGTATTGATGCATTACATGTTCAAAAAATTTGATTTTTGATGTTTTGGAGGCTGGACTCACTGAGTCCATAGTTGAACTCGCCGCGTCCATGCAGACTCGACGAGTCCAAGCTTGACTCGACGAGTCAACTCGTCAGACAGAGGTATATCCGGGATTTCTTGCTGTTTTTGATTATGGATAGTTACCTTATCATATTAGATCAATATTAATCCGATTTTATGATATATTTGACTATATTCTTGATCTAATTGAAGATATTTATCAATTAATAAGATAATTGCTTCCTTATGTGATAATTAATTAATTATTTTGACTTAATTGGTAAATTGGTTTGCAAGAAATCATTAAATAAATCAAATATGGATAATTATGTAATTAAATGTTAATTTAGATTATTTGTTATTTGATCCTTGTGCTTTGAAAAGTTTCATATTTTCCCCTTTAGGTTTTATAGTTTAAATTTGAACCCAAAGGTTTTGTTGTTTTGAAATTTAAATAGTTGAAACCCTAATGTTTTGAAAAAGGTTTCAAAACTTGCCCTCAAGTTTTGGAATTTAAATTTTGATTAATAGTTTAATTTTGATGTATATTTAAATTCTAAACCCTAATGTGTTGAAATGTTTCAAAACTTGCCCTCAAATTTTGGTAAAAGTTGATTAAAAGTTTAATTAGGAATGTTAAATTCTAAAACTCTAGTATAGTTTTGAAAAAGTTCAAATCACACCCTTATGGTTTTATTAATTAATTAAGGTGTATAATTAAAGGAGGTTTAATAAATCCATAAAAGTTTAGGTTTACAATTTAATTGAATTAAAAGTATAATTGTTAAATTAGACCACCTAGTATTTTGAAAGTATAAAATACACCCTATACTATATATAACATTAAGAGTCTAACATTATATATATGTATGCGTAAAAGTCAGTCTTACCGTTAGTAGGCCTCATTCACGAAGCTGGTCTATAAGGGGTGTTTAAGGAAATTGCCTATAAAATGGCGATTGAATGGGTATCCATTCTTACCCACCGCACTCTTGACTAGTGGAGGGCTGTTAGACGAACGGGTAGGATAGGATGAAACCTTCCATTATAAGTATAATGAATTATTAAAGTAACTAACTGTTTTCATAAAATTCCCAATCTTAGTTACTTAGGCAAAGTGAATTGATGCAATTCCATGAAATTACACTTTGTGCCCTTGCGAAGACGTTAGTGGAGCGTGTGTGGTTTACCGGCACACTAAATGGTTCTAAGCAAAGGTAGCAAAGAGTGACTCAATGTTTGTCATAGTTCGGTGGAGCGTGTGTGGTTTACCGGCACATCGAATAGGTGACTGTAACATGTGAGGGCACCATGTAAGTTTGCATGGTTATTCACACCCGCTTTGTGATCCTCGGAATCCCAGTCACAAACAAGAGGGGCATATCGAGATTTAAACATGCCATTGAAATATTCAATGAATCTCATAGGATCTAGGAGTTTTCATAGATTTAAAACTTAAATTTCTTTTTCGTTTTTCATGGTGGAAATTAGTGAATCGTCATTCACTTACCTTCAAATATTCTGCAATTAGGGTTACGGCATCCCTCTCCCGAGTTGTAGAATATTGTGTTGGGTCCTAGCCTTAGTTTCTCATTTGGGTGATTTACTAAGGACTCAATCAATCAACTAACTTGAATTTGTTTCTCCCGTATTGTAGATGTCTAAGTTCGACAACTATGGTCTTCCCAAATCCCGTGGAACAAGCATTCCACATGAAGATGATATTCCACGATTCGATCGAGGAACAAGAGATCATACTTCACTTCCTCCTCCTCCTCCAATTATTCTCCCTAACCCACAAGTTCGAAGGCTTGAAAAGTTCAAAATCACTCAAGCCCTTTTGGCAAGTAAACATAAAGAAGGAAAGTCGGTGTTTGCACACGTCCTAGGGATGAAATCACACATTGATAGGTTAAGAATGTTGGGATCCGTTGTCTGTGAGGAAATGGTTGTTGATTGGGTTCTTCAGTCATTTCCTAACTCATATAGTGAGTTCGTAAGAGAGTACTATATGATGAACCGCGACGTGACCCTTATAGATCTCATCTATATGCTTATTGTTGCTGAATCAACAATGGTTTGGCGCAATAGAAAAGCAAAGATGACGGGTGAATCTGCCTTCAAGACCTCTATGGATATAGACAATGGCAACGAAAGACATGCTATGATCGAAAAGTTTGATCATAAGAGAAAGGCAATGTATGAAGTAGTTCCATGTGCTTTTCCAAAAGAGTCAATTTGCTTTTATTGCCAAGAGAAAGGGCATTGGAGACGAAGCTGCCCCATTTACCTAAGAGATGGGAGAGTCAAAACGTATGGCTCTAATATAGGTAAAATCCATTAACTAACTCTTTTAAGCTTCTATTCTAGATTCTTAATACATAATGTGATAAGATTACAATTGATGTTTTGTAGGATCGAAGAAAAGAAAGGAAGCTTAAGGGAATAAGTGAGCAGAATCTAACCATGAAGGAATGGATTTTGATCGCATTTCTCGAAGATTAGATTCTTGAGCTACTACTTAGAGTTAGAATTAGATTGCTAAGAAAGATGTATTAGCATAGTTTTTTAATAAATTGCATTGTAAGGACAAATTTTTCCGCAATAAAATAAAATTTGATTTTATATTATTTATTTATCCTTGCAATGGGGTATATGAAAAATTGATGTTTTAATATTAGCAATAATGGATTTGGTTCTTATTATGTTATTTATGGAATGTCGAGAATTTACCAAATAGGGAGAGTTTCTCATCGCCCAAGTTTCAATTGGACAGAAACTTGGAATCATACAACTTGGTTGCACGATGAATGAGAAATTTCATATTTGGAAATTAGACTAATTCATTGACAAAGTGTCAAGTGAAGGACTTGGAGATCGAATACACAAAGTTGCGTGTTGATCAAGTCCACCATAAGAGTAACAAAGATATTCGTCATGATTTACTAAAGGTTTAGTAAATATGATTATAATTATAAGATTAAGTGTAATTCTGAATTGATTGAAAAGGTTTAAATCAATAGTAGAACGAATAAGAAGAATCAAGTAGGCAGAAAGATAAAAGTTTCTCCATTCTAAGAAGAAGGGAGAGTACCTTTTATGCTTTATGATAGGTCTTAATGATTAATAACCATATCTCAATTGATCCTCTAAGTGAGTCTTAGTACAATTGTATGTTTAAGAAGAGGAATCAAGAATTGAAGAAATGGTTAAATCAAAAAGTCAATCATACTTCGTTCCAAAACAAGTCTTAGAGTTAAGATTGTGACAATGAGTGATAAGTATTAAGAAGGTTTATAACAGTCATCAATTGTGGAAAGTTGTGATGTCTTGGATAAGACAAAGACCAACTAGGACCAAAGTTATGAATTGTTTTGTCTTGATAAAAGCTACACTAACTCTTGAATATTTATTTGTCAAGAAATGTTTTGACAAGAGAATCTTATATGTCAAGGAGTCAGTGGGAGTCTTAATGGTCTTGAAAGGTTTCAAGAACAAATCAAATAGACCTTATCGATCATCACTAGCACACGAGTTGAGGTTTACAACCTATCGTGTTGACATTATTTTGTTTCTGTGCCAATCCAATTGAGTTAATTATGCATGTGAGTTCTATGAGTTTTCATTTTGAACGCATAAAAGGCAAAGCACCTTAATCAATGAAAGGTACATTGATAGGAAAGGGTGAGCTGCTTAACTACTTGGAAGACATGGTGGGCAGCTGTGCTACCATAAGGCAAGAAATCAAGATTAAGAAAGTTCGGTCCATATGAGTTTGAATTTGTCATAAACTTTAGTTTTAACAAATTCACATGGATAGGAACACATACACTGTTTAAATCTAAGTGTCATAAGATTTCCTCCCTCATGAAAATGATTGTGAGGAAATGCTTTCACTAAGAGAGATTTTAAGAAGATAGTGATTGTAAAATTGCATTCTCGAATTCGATTATGGTTACGGTATCCCTTTCCATAATTTGAATTGTGAGGTTTGGCAATTAGTCTTAAGTGTTTAGACACACATATGAACTATCGAAGGCAAAGGTGTATAAATTCAAGAAGCCTTGATAAAAGATTATCAAAGCACTAAGTATGAGAAACATGAACTTAAGAAATTCAATAAGCATTGTTTTTTCTGAAAGTTAAGATGTTTATGAATACATGTCAAAGCTAGTGGGAGCATAAGTGTTATGTTTTATAATGATCATCATGACAGTGGGAGCATAAATGTTATGATTGTATGATATTTAAGTCACGTATTGCAAGTTGGCAATATTAATTATAGAAAACAAGAGTTATACCTTGCAAAGTCGTAAGGGTTGTAAAGTTGTTTTGCTATAATTAAGGGAGAGAATATTATGATTCATTTCAAATCTAAAGGATTAGGTTGAGAAATGTTAATAAATTTAGTCAAGGGTACATAGTGTGTTCTTAAAATTTCGATTATGATTACGGCATTCCTCTTCACAATTCGAATTTTGAGAACATAGCAAATAAAACATTATGTGTCGTGTCCCGTATGCTTCGGGTATAGGATCAATTGCAAATGCTTTAATGTTTGACCATTCTAAAATTTTCCAAATGTCTAGTGCATTTAGAGGGAAAAAGGACAAGAATTGGTTTTGACTAAAATAATTAAACAACTATCAAAGGACAATCCAAAGTTCGACGAGGATTGGTCGCTTGTGAGTAGTTGGAAGTTTAGTATTGGAAAATATGGAAATGTTTCCATATTGGATGGACAATATCGACATTATCATGAATAGAAAAGATTCTATTAAGAATGAGTTGTCATATGGAAAATATGGAAACGTGTCCATATGGGGAATTGAATATTGAAATAACTATGTCTAGATTAGAAACCTTTATGCAAAAGGATGTTCAAAGGAATGTTCTTTGAATGAGAGACATCATATCTAAGGAATTGTATTGTAACAATTTCCGATAAAAGACTTTGCAATATCATTGGCAATAGTCTTTGTGACTTTGGTGCAGTGACATTACGAAAGGATAAGTTGCATAAAATGTTAGAATCTAGCATATTCTATAAATAGCAAGAATTTGATATTCTTTAACTTTTGGAAAAAGGATTTGGAGTTGTGAAATGAGAATGATTGGAAATGTGTTCAACGTGATCTATTTCACAAAGTAAGAACCATAGGTAAACATTGTGTGCATGCTAGGAGCATGGGACAAGTGTTGTAATTCAAGTAAGAAGTTGATTAACCGAATCGACAAATAATGAGTAATCAATATGGTGATAAATAAAAGGTGTTTTATTTATGCTCAAAGGGTTGAGGCCATATGGGATTAGTATTATTCTTGTGTTTCACATTTGCATGTTTTGACTTCCAGAATAATTGAGTTTATTAAGAATAGTGGAATTATTCAAACGGACCACAGTCGTTCATATGTTGGAAGTAGATATGAATGAAGACTGTCGTGACTTGGTGTGTGGATTGTCTAAAGAGCATTAGGCATAAGCAAATGTTTGCTGCAACGTTCATGAGTGCTTATGAATATGAATTTGAGCATTGGATTAAACTCACGCTCACTTGGAACACTCCATGAATTGTATCACGAGTGATTGGTGAGACGATAACATCTTATATTCTTGAAACCGAGATGTGTGAGTTGTATCTTGCGAGTCGGTTGCATATTGATAATATGTAAACGCACCAGTAACTTGGTGTCATAAAACATATTGTTGTGTGTAATTCGGTGAGTGAGTGCAAGCAAGCATTGTATCAAAGTTTATCCGTTCCTTTTTATCCAAAGTAGGATAAAAGCGATATCTTTAGGCCCCTCGATGATTTTGTGATGACAAACGTAAATGCTCGGCCGGGCTAGGGCTAATTTGATTTGTTCAATTAGTCAGTCGTCATAAATCGGAATCGAGATATAGTACAAAGAGAATGATTTGAAATCATATCTCATATGATATCTAGAATGGAGGAATAAATGATCCCTTATCTAAGGACACGCGTCTCTGATATGATCAGAGTTGACAGCGGCTTTGGAAAGCTACGATTGCAGATCAGGATCTGAAGTCATACGCAGAATAGTTGTTAGACTTATCCAAGTGGGAGTGTTGGATTAGTGTCTAAGTCCATAACTATTTTGGTACGTACTTGACCCGATGGTGCATGGTCCTTTTGGGTTGCCTTCACCAAAGCAACTTGATTGGAGAAATAAATAAAGAGAGAGGTTATTATGATTTATTAATATGTTATAAGAATAATATATTAAAGGAGAAATCATATTTGTTTAATTAATATTGGTCAATAATTAATTAAGAATTAATTTTGTGATCAAGTGTAATTAATTAAACCAGAGGGGCTGAATTGTAATTATGTGATAGTTACAAAATAAGGTAAGGATTATCTTAAGGATAGGTTGGATGAATTTGAGGTGATAAGGACCTTAGAATTCGACTATGATAAAGATTGAAGGCTTATCTTATGGGTTGCTTGGTAAGCAAGCAACTAGATAAGGATAAGGACTGAAACCCTATCTCTACACATATATAAACCCCCTTTGGCTCTTGATTTCGTCTAGACCTTCCCAAGGCATCCTAGGGACGAATTCTTATACCTCTCCTCTCTCTTTATACCTTCTCCATTTGCTCTTGGTGTTTGTAAGCCATTAGAGGAGTGACACTTGTGACTTTAAGCCTTCCAAAGTCAATCCAAAGTCAAAGTCAATATAAGGTAAGGATTATCTTATTAATAGGTTGGACGAATTTAAGGTGATAAGGCCTTAGAATTCGACTAGGATAAGGGTTTTCAAGGCTTATCTTATGGTTACTTAGTGGGCAAGCAACTAGATAAGGATAAGGACTAAAACCCTAATCTCTACACCTATATAAAGACCCCCCCCCCCCCCAAGGCTCATGAATTCGTCCATGCCTTCCCAAGAGGTCCTAGAGACGAATTCTTATACCTCTCCTCTTTCTTTATACCTTCTCTATTTACTCTTGGTGTTTGTAAGCCATTAGAGGAGTGACACTTGTGACTCTAAGCCTTCCAAAGTCAATTCAAGGAGGAATTGGGATTGTTATTGCTACATAACAATCAAGGTAATATCATAAACCTAATTATATGTTAATATCGATTTCCATATGCTAGAATTAAGATTTATAGTCTTGGATTCAAAGCATGTACAATAGAGAAACCTAGATCCAAGCATTAGGGTTTGTATGAGCAAATAGGATATCTTATGACCAAAACCCATCAGTTTTCGGATATGCTTCGGTGGTATATTGCCTTCATATAGACTCTACTTTCCATCATACCAATGCTGTTCAAGGTTGTGAAGTGAACTCCTCAACCTCCACCGAAGTGAAGTCTAGCCCCAATTGACGCAAATGGGGAAATTGTTGGGTCTATTGTGTTGCGTCTTGGGCTCAGTTATTAGTCTAGTTTTGTCACCGATTTGGGCCTGTCCAACTGTGTGGTTTATTTTAGGGTTTTTTGTATAAGTTGCATGCATGCAATCTTATCATTAACGCTTTCATTATTATTCTATTGATTGTATTGTAAAACCCTAACTCACCTCTACAGTGGAAGTTCTTATCGAGCTCTGCTGAGGTGTGACTGCATTGGAATCATTCAGCTCTATTTTGATTCAACTCGTGTTTACATTGTTTGATTAGTTGTTTTCTATTAGCCTGTTGAAGATCTAAAACGATCTAAAGAGTTTTTCAACTCATCAATGTGCATGTGCATAAGGGCATGTTTTTTAAAAATATGCATATACAAAACTAAATATGAATATGCATTAAAATATAATTTTTTTTGAAAAATTCTTTTTTTAAATATTAGGTTCGAAATGTCAAAAATGTTTTTGATTTTATTTTGAAAGTACATTGATGTTTTTGGTTCTATTTTGGAAGTCCATTGTTGTTTTGCTTTTATTTTCAAAGTGCATTGCTATTTTTGGTTATATTTTGAAAGTGCATTGTTGTTTTTGGTTCTATTTTAAAAGTATGTTGTTGTTTTTGGTTCTATTTTCAAAGTGCATTGCTGTTTTTCGTTATATTTTGAAAGCGCATTGCTGTTTTTGTTCTATTTTAAAAGTTCATTGCTATTTTTGGTACTATTTTCAAAGTGCATTGCTGTTTTTTGTTATATTTTTAAAGTGCATTGTTGTTTTTGGTTCTATTTTGAAAGTTCATTATTGCTTTTGGTTATATTTTCAAATTGCATTGTTGTTTTTGGTTATATTTTGAAAGTTCATTGTTGTTTTTGGTTCTATTTTAAAAGTTCGTTGATGTTTTTGCAAATGCATTTTTTAATGCATATATACAAACAAATATGAATATGCATTGAAAATGCATTTTTTTGAAAAATTCTTTCTTCAAATATTAATTTTGAAATTTAAGGAATATTTTCATAGATTAGAAAAAATAAAAATAAATTAAAATAAAAAATTTAAAAAATTACAAATATATGAAAATATGCCTTATATTTTGAAAATTAGATTTAAAAAAGAATTGTTAAAAAAAAAAGCATTTTAAAGGATATTTATATTTTTTTTATGCATATATATATATATATATATATATATATATATATATATATATATATATATATATATATATATATATTCAAAAAAAATATACAAATATACAAGTATATATTTTTTTTTAATTTTTTTTGTACTCCTCTTAGTTATATGTATTCGCATTCACATATGAAATTTGATAACTAAATTCATTGTGGATAAAAAGTTTGTTGGTTCTCTACATCAATTTAGTTCTCACTTGATCTTGTTTCTCTTTCTCTTTCTCTCTATCTCTCTCTCTCTCATTATATATATATATATATATATATATATATATATATATATATATATACATACACACACACACACACACACACACACACACATAGAGAGAAAGAGAGAGAAAAATAGTTTAACAAAGAACCATTATTAATTAAGTAACTAAAGAACCAATTTAAAGTATTGAAATTTAAAGCGATCAATGACAAAAAGAAGTGTTGTAGACTTTTAAAATGGACGCACATGCACCGGATTATAAGACCATCTCCAACTCATCCTCATTTTTTCTCCCATAAATAGAGTTAAAATGTGGTAAATAGTGTTTCATCTCAAACCATACTCCATTTTCTCCTCCATTTTTACCCCAAACAGTATATTTCTAGAATATTCTACTTTTCTAACTTTTATATATTGTAATATACACGCTTCTACTAATTAGATTTTAACAAATATATGTGATATTTTTTCATTATAAAAATATTAAAAATTATATTATCATAATTAAAATGTTTATATATAACAAATTTAAATTAATTATAACTTTATCATAAATAATTATTAAATAAATAAGATTATATTTATAATAAATATATCCTGTTCACGATCATAATTACTATATTTTATAATTTATGTTATCGTATTTCAAATTTTTAGTGTATATTTAATTTTTTTATACGAATTTGATAAATAAATATTAAACTTTATATTTACGATTAATTAATATAAATTAGTATATAACATGATATTACAAATATTATATATTTTATTTAAATTATAATTAGTATACAAAGAAAAACTAAAAATGTATAAAATAAAAATGAGAGGGACTAAAATTAGCAACCGAAACTTCAACTCCATTTTTGGAGATATGAATAGTATAACCCTCAATATGGGGGAACACTATTCCTATCTCCAAAAATGCAGATAGAAATGGAGTAGGGTTGGAGAAGAATGAGGGAAGAAATGAGAGAAAATATGGAGTTTGTGGGTGGGTTGGAGATGTAATAACAAAACCTACTTTCGTTTTTTTTTTCGTTTAATTTTTGTAAGTTATGTTTTTTAATCGAAAAAAAAACGAATATACAGTTGTTCTTGATTTTTCATCATCTTTCAATAGAGATCTAAACTGATATACAAAAAATGATTTTTTTTTCAAAAAAAACACACTTCATTTCTTTGTTTTTTGAAAAGTTAAGGCCTATTTTTAATCGAAGAAAATATAATAAATATATCAAAATTCATATTTTTTGATAGCCTTTAAACATAGATTCATATTGATATAATTAGTTTTATTTGGATAAAAATACACTTAAATATTGAAAAAAACACAACAAAACGAAGCATGTTTTTCCAAAAAAATAACTTTGTTTTTTATATATCATCATGAATCTCTATGGAAAGAGGACGAAAATTCATGAATGATATATTCGGTTTTTTTTTCTAATAAAAGACGTGGCTTAAAAATATTACACGAAAAACAGAGGTGATTTGGTAAAGATGTGGGTTTTATGGTATAATCTGGTGTATTGGTTCCTTGTTAATAATGGTTTTTTATTTTATACATTCATTTCCTTGGCCGTTGATCATTTTAAATTTCGACGCTCACGATTTGTTTATTGGTTCCTTGTTAATAATGGTTCTATTTTCAAAGTATATTGCTGTTTTTTGTTATATTTTTAAAGTTCATTGTTTTTTTTGGTTCTATTTTAAAAGTTCGTTGATGTTTTTGTAAATGCATTTTTTTTAATGCATATATACAAACAAATATGAATATGCATTGAAAATGCATTTTTTTGAAAAATTCTTTCTTCAAATATTAATTTTGAAATTTAAGGAATATTTTCATAGATTTTAAAAAATAAAAATAAATTAAAATAAAAAATGTAAAAAATTGCAAATATATGAAAACATGCCTTATATTTCGAAAATTAGATTTAAAAAGAATTGTTCAAAAAAAGCATTTTAAAGGATATTTATATTTTTTTATGCATATATATTTTAAAAAAGAATATACAAATATACAAGCATATATTTTTTTTTTTAGTTTTTTTTTTGTACTCCTCTTAGTTATATGCATTAGCATTCGCATATGAAATTTGATAACTAAATTCATTGTGGATAAAAAGTTTGTTGGTTCTCTACATCAATTTAGTTCTCACTTGATCTTGTTTCTCTTTCTCTTTCTCTCTATCTCTTTCTCTCTCTCTCTCTCTCATTATATATATATATATATATATATATATATATATATATATATATATATATATATATACACACAGAGAGAGAGAAAGAGAGAGAAAAAAAGTTTAACAAAGAACCATTATTAATTAAGTAACTAAAGAACCAATTTAAAGTATTGAAATTTAAAGCGATCAATGACAAAAGGAAGTGTTGTAGACTTTTAAAATGGACGCACATGCACCGGATTATAAGACTATCTCCAACTCATCCTCATATTTTCTCCTATAAATAGAGTAAAAATGTGGTAAATAGTGTTTCATCTCAAGCCATACTCCATTTTCTCCTCCATTTTTACCCCAAACAGTATATTTCTAGAATATTCTACTTTTCTAACTTTTATATATTGTAATATACACGCTTCTACTAATTAGATTTTAACAAATATATGTGATATTTTTTCATTATAAAAATATTAAAAATTATATTATCATAATTAAAATGTTTATATATAATAAATTTAAATTAATTATAACTTTATTATAAATAATTATTAAATAAATAAGATTATATTTATAATAAATATATCCTGTTCACGATCATAATTACTATATTTTATAATTTATGTTATCGTATTTCAAATTTTTAGTGTATATTTAATTTTTTTATACAAATTTGATAAATAAATATTAAACTTTATATTTACGATTAATTAATATAAATTAGTATATAACATGATATTACAAATATTATATATTTTATTTAAATTATAATTAGTATACAAAGAAAAACTAAAAATGTATAAAATAAAAATGAGAGGGACTAAAATTAGCAACCGAAACTTCAACTCCATTTTTGGAGATATGAATAGTATAACCCTCAATATGGGGGAACACTATTCCTATCTCCAAAAATGCAGATAGAAATGGAGTAGGGTTGGAGAAGAATGAGGGAAGAAATGAGAGAAAATATGGAGTTTGTGGGTGGGTTGGAGATGTAATAACAAAACCTACTTTCGTTTTTTTTTTTCGTTTAATTTTTGTAAGTTATGTTTTTTAATCGAAAAAAAAAACGAATATACAGTTGTTCTTGATTTTTCATCATCTTTCAATAGAGATCTAAACTGATATACAAAAAATGATTTTTTTTTCAAAAAAAACACACTTCATTTCTTTGTTTTTTGAAAAGTTAAGGCCTATTTTTAATCGAAGAAAATATAATAAATATATCAAAATTCATATTTTTTGATAGTCTTTAAACATAGATTCATATTGATATAATTAGTTTTATTTGGATAAAAATACACTTAAATATTGAAAAAAACACAACAAAACGAAGCATGTTTTTCCAAAAAAAATAACTTTGTTTTTTATATATCATCATGAATCTCTATGGAAAGAGGACGAAAATTCATGAACGATATATTCGGTTTTTTTTTCTAATAAAAGACGTGGCTTAAAAATATTACACGAAAAACAGAGGTGATTTGGTAAAGATGTGTGTTTTATGGTATAATCTGGTGTATTGGTTCCTTGTTAATAATGGTTTTTTATTTTATACATTCATTTCCTTGGCCGTTGATCATTTTAAATTTCGATGCTCACGATTGGTTTATTGGTTCCTTGTTAATAATGGTTTTTTATTATATATATATATATATATATATATATAATATATATATATCAGGGTTACAAGGACAAGTTTATTCTCTTAATTATAAACGGCCTTCAATTTTAAAGTTTACTCAGTTAATTATATATGTATATATACGTATTTCTTGGGTTAAGTTACAAAGACAAGTTGGAGTTTGGCGTGGTGGTAAAAGGGATGGTTTATAAAACTAAATGTCTCAAGTTCGAAACTATTTGCTAACTTGAAGGGCCCCAATTTTTTTGTTTGCTTAGAGCCCCAAAATTGGTTGAGTCGCCCGTGATATATATATATATATATATATATATATATATATATATATATATATATATATATATATATATATATATATATATATTGTAACGACTAGTAGGGTAATTCTCCACCATCTATTTCGTTAAGGCATAAACGCCAAACCTAAATACTTCGTTGTGGTGCATTCGTACGCGACCCACGTCTGTGGTAGCTAATACAGACTCGAGGATTTAATCACACGCAGCGAACGTCCATGTAATGTCATTTAAGTGGATTTTATTATTTATTTTCATTTATTTTATTATTTTTTTTTACTTTTGCTAAAAAATTAAAAAAAATAATAAATAGATATATGCTTCGTTTTGACGTTTTTAATTTTATTTGTTTTTTTTAATATTTTTTGTTTTTTTGTTAATTTTTTTTAAAACGTCTTTTTCCATTTTTAATTTTGATTTTTTTTTTTAAATATTTTTACTACATGTTTGAAGTTACTAGTATTTTATTTATTTATTTATAATTTTTTTTTGCTAATTTTTTGATTTTTGTAACTAAATACCGGTTTTTGTTTTTAATAATGAACAAATATAGAATTTTAATTAAGAAAAATATTAAGGATTGTAATATTTTTCCGTTCATACTTTTTTTGAATCTTAATTTTTCTTTCATAAAATTTTGAATCGTAATATTTTGATTTAAAACATTTTTGAATCATATGATATTATATCAATATAATTTGAATCATTTAATTTTAAATCATAAAATATATACTTAAGGATTATAAAATATTTGAGTCTAAATATTTTTTGTAACGCCCGATTCGCCAGGTATAAATTTAACCATTATTTTAATTAATCAAGGACTAGACCAGAGTACGTTGGGCATACACAAGGTACATTTGACGTACTCCTTTGCATGCACGCATCGTGGATGACCCCTACAAACGTTAGGCGTATTCATGTAGGGTTTGCAGGCACGTAGGACGTACTCAAGGTAGAGGCAAACCCTAATTTTAGGGTTTGCATCCTATTTAAGCTCATTAAATCCTTCAAGTTCATCACCTTATCAACCTCCTTTTCTCTTAAGTCATTTCTCAAAACCCTAATACAATTTCCCTAAAGTTTGATCTTGTGTATGTGTTTTGGGTGTGTGTAGTGCTTAGAGAATAAGGAGGAGTAGGAGGAGGAGGAGAAGAAGAAGAAGAAGAAGAAGAAGAAGAAGAAGAAGAAGAAGAAGAACTACAACAACAACAACAACAACAACAACAAGAACAACAAGAAGAAGAAGATGAAGAAGAAGAAGAAGAAGAAGAAGAAGAAGAAGAAGAAGAGTTGTATGGAATCATTGGATCAGAAAGAGCTTGTAGATCTAAAGGTTTCTTATCATTTCTAGATTATTGAAGGTAAAAAGCTTCTATATTGATGACTCTATGTGTTAGTGGTTAGTTTAGGGCTTATTTCATCATAAAATGGTCCTTAAGGTATTTCTTGAGAGTATGAGCTACTCCAGAAGGTTATAATGCTAGATCCTAGTGTTTCTAACGTCCCTTGAGAATAAAAATGGAATCTTGATGGATGAAATTCAATAATGCAAGGATTGAAGGTGGTTTCATGAAGATAATGTGGTTAAATCAAAGATTTGCCTCATTAGGACATTCAAAAGTATAAACTTGGCAACTTTATGGCTTAATGCACTTTAATAAGCCTAGATCTAAAATTAGACATTGGGTCTTAACTGATTTAGACCGTAGAATGAGGTTTTGGCCAGATGCAACATATGTCGGGCGTACCTTGAGGCATGTTGCGCGTACGCGTCTAAAGTCCCGGTGATGTGAGGGTTGTGAGTATGACGGCCGTACTGGTTGGTATGCCGAGTGTACTCATCAGAGTGGGCTTTAGGCTTATTTCGGGCCATGTGTGGGACTTAGGGGTTTGGGCCCTTGTTGGGCCGTAAGCTTTTCTGTGATGGGCCTTTGGGGGTTGGGCCTATTTTGGACATAAAATATCTTTTGGGCTTGGTGGCTAGTAGCATTTGGGCCTTGATGGGCTACGCCCAATAAGGTAAGGAATAAGTAAAATTTTCCTTAAGGCCATGATTTAGGGTTTGAACTCATGGGTTAGATTATTGACCTAATTTCTAATTAGGGTCCTTATACTTGTGATTTAGTGGGGATTTTCCAGTTCAACAGCCGGATCACTTTTTGACTATCAGCAGACTGAGGTGAGTTTGCTCACTATACTGTAGGACACTAGAATATGTTTTATTTTTTTAGTCTTTGTCACTCCTGGTGTATGTGTTATATACATGTGTGCATGTTTGCTATATGTATGTGGGGTGAAATAGACCAAGTACAGCCTTGTGCTGAAACATGAGTTGAAATAGACTTAAGGGTGAAAAAGACCTGGTATGGCTTCGGCCAACACATGAGTTGAAATCGACTCGGGGGTGAAATATAACTGGGAGTGGAATAGAGCCGACACAACCTTAAGCTGGAAGATATGTATGGTATGTAGTATTTTGGGGAACTCACTAAGTTTCCTGCTTACGGTTTTTAGTTTATGTTTCAGGTACTTTGTAACATCCGTAAATTTCATAAAAATTTAAAAGTTTTCAAAGATTCCAAAAACCATTCATTGTTTACAAATTGTTTTCAAAATAGTTTATCATCAGAGAAATCCCAGAAATCATAACATAAAAATGTGAGCAGGTGCACGATCAAGCCTTCGCCTTCCCGCGATCATCTGAAGTACTTGAAACAAAACCAAAACTGTAAGCCTGAAGCTTAGTGAGTTCCCCCAAAATGCCAACACCACATAACAGAACAATATCATAAACAAACAATATGCATATAGAGTCTTTAGTATGAATGGACCGCCTCACCGAGCCTTTAGTCTATTTGGCCCACTCTCAGAACCTTTAGCATGTCCGAACCGCCTCACCGGGCCTTCAGCCTACCTGGACCATTCTCCAGGCCTTCGGCCTGACTGGATCGTCCTGATGTGCCTTCAGTCTATTCGGGCCACCCTGGTTTTGTTGGCCTGGAGCACAAAGCAGGACCGCCTCAACCCACCCGCAAACAGATAATTAACATATATATATATATATATATATATATATATATATATATATATATATATATATATATATATATATATCAAACACTATCTAGCATGTATTGACAGTCATACAGATCTAACACTAATAATAGCATCATCCTATATACCAGGATACAGATCTAACAGATCACTAAGCATAGCACCATCCTATATAACAGGATACATATGTAACAAATCAATAAGCATATAATCATGCGATAACCAGGATAACAATCCAAAAGGGCCGACATTGTGTCTTCGACCCTGTTAGTACAGTGAATAAAACTCACCTCACGAGCAGCACTGACTGTCAAGATCCAACTCTCGAATCATAGCTCTGAACTCAACTGCCTACAACCACCATGAGACTAATTTTATTAAAATCCCGAAATTTACAAAATACCCTTAAATTCAAACTTGGCCAACCATGGTCAAAGTTAAAGTCAACAGTCCATGTTGACCTAACTCGTCCAGTGCATCTTCTTAACTCGACCAGTTCCTTCGTGTCATAGAAAATTGTGAAAAGCTTAAGTCAACTCGCCGAGTTACCGGAGCAACTCATCCAGTTTTTCAGCATCCATAAATCGGGAAACGCTCACCAACTCATCGAGTTGACAGAGCAACTCGTCGAGTTCTTCAACATCCAGAAAGTGGGAAAACCCTGACCAACTCGTCGAGTTGACAGAGAAACTCGTCGAGTTCTTCAGCATCCAGAAAACAGGAAAACCCTCACCAACTTGTCGAGTTGACAAAGCAAATCGTTGATTTTTCCTAGCATTAATGCATTCAGACGCTTCCAAGCGAGTTTAATGCTCCAAACTATAGATCTAGTCCCCTAGGACTGAGATACCGCGTAAAGTTGCTAACTTTACACCCATGCATGGCATCAAAGGGGCTAAAACACTCGAATAAGGCATATCAAGGGACCTAGGTCATGAAGGATGGGAAATGCTTGATAAATATGACAACTTTATGTCAAATGGGTTCATGAAACTTCCAGATCTAAAACCATGGCTTCATAACATTCTCAAATCCAAGAATGGTCCCAAAATAAGCTAATAATGTCTATAACTTCTAAAAGAAGACATCTAGAAGAAGGGATGATCAAGATAACGACTTTATACCTCCAAGTGGCTGCAACAACACTGAAAAACCAGGATCTAAAGCTTCTCCTTTCCACCTTGAACCACCAACTTCAAGCTCCTTCAAGAAAAGCACCAAAGAACACTCTTTAAGCTCACAAACACTCAAAATGGAGAAGAGGCGCGATTAGGGTTTTCTCTGGACTGAAGGGACGATTAGGGAGGCTACAAATGAGTCATAAGTTCTTTAAATAGGGTGCAAAACCCTAAAAATTAGGGTTTAATAAACAGTCGTCACCTCGTTGAGTTGGGGCATTCCAACTGGTCGAGTAGAACTTGAAAGATGTGCAGCTTAATATACTTCTACATGATGAGTTGGATCCTTCCAACTCATCGAGTTGCCCTGAAAATATAACTAATGACCTTTTAAATTCATACTTGAAGATTAGGATGTTATAACTCTCCCCCACTCGAACTAGGATTCGTCCTCAAAGCCTACTGCGACTAACAATTTCGGGTAATACTCCTGCATCTCGGCCTCCGGCTCCCAAGTCCACTCGGATCCCCTCTGATGCTGCCACTGTACCTTTACTAATGATATTTCCTTGTTTCGCAATACTTTTATCTTACTCTCTAAGACATCCATCGGCTTCTCGGCGTAATTCAGTCGTTCGTCAATTTGAATGTCATCCAATGAATCTATCGCATCCTCGTCTAATATGCATTTCCGCAATTGTGAAATGTGGAAAGTGCTATGAATCTGACGGAGCTCCTCTGGAAGATCTAGTCTATATGCCACCTTTCTAAACCTGGTAATAATTTGAAATGGTCCAATATATCGGGGGCCCAACTTTCCCCTTTTACTGAAGCGAATCACACACTTCTAGGGTGAGACCTTCAGCAATACCATGTCGCCGACCTGAAATTCCAACTCGGATCGGCGTCGATCGACATAACTCTTCTGCCGACCCATGACTCGGTGACCAACCTTGGCCAATCAGAATGGGGTACGACATCTCCGCCCATACAACACCTCGTAAGGGGTAGCTAGGATTCCCAACTCCCACCAAAATCAATGATGCAGGCCCTCAACATATACTCGAGGTTCTGAATAGTCCGCTCGCTCTGACCATCTGTCTGCGGATGGAAAACGGTGCTAAAATGCAGTCTCGTGCCCAGTTCCTCATGGAACTTTTGCCAGAAACGGGAGGTGAATCGAACATCACAGTCTGAGACAATAGCATCCGGCACCCCGTGGTGAGCAACGATCTCGCAGATATACATATCGGTCAACGTCTCGGCCAACGAACTCCCCCGTATCACCAGAAAATGGGCGTTCTTGTTCAATCGATCCAAGATGACCCATATAGCATTGTATCCCTTCATCGTCCTCGACAACTTTGTGATAAAGTCCACCGTGATCTGCTCCCATTTCGACATGGGAACCTCCAGAGGCTGTAGCTTGCCATGCAACCTCTGATGGTTGGCCTTGACCATGCTGCATGTCAAGCACCTCTCTAAGTACCAAGCGATCTCTCTCTTCATGCACAACTACCAGTAGCTCAGTCTCAGATCCCGGTACATCTTGGTGGCCCCTGGATGAATAGAAAAATGAGATTGATGAGCCTCCTCCAATAGAATCTGTCTAACCCCACCAAACATCAGGACCCACACTCGCCAGCAATGGGTCAAAAATCCACAACTATCCTGAACGAATCTGGTGATCTCGCCCTTGATTCTCTCAATTTTCCAATTCTCCTTCCGTACACCCTCAGCCCTGAGCTTCCCTGATCAAGCTCACGAGTGGAGAATCAAAAAATATGCTCATACACATCGCCGGAATAGAAGATTCGGCCGAATTGCGGCTTAGGACGTCTGCAACAACGTTCATTTTACCCGGATAGTAAAGGATCTCGGCGTCATAATCCTTGAATATGTTCAACCACCTGCGCTACCTCATGTTCAGCTTTGGCTGATCCATGATATGTCTCAAGCTCTTGTGGTCCGGGTATAAGGTACATCGGACCCCATAGAGGTAATGTCAGCAAATCTTGAGAGCTAATACTACTGCTCCCAGCTCAAGATCATGTGTGGGATATCTCGTCTCATGCGACTTCAGTTGCCGCGAAGTGTAAGCTATTACCTGTCCTCTTTGCATGAGGACTGCTCCTAACCCAGTGATCAACGCATCATAAAAAACTACAACATCCTCAACTCCCTCAGGGAGTGTCAAAACTGGAGCCTCGTAAAGTCGTTGTTGTTGGGTCTCGAATGATGTCTGCTACTCAGGGCCCGACTAGAAATCTACCCTCTTCCTCGTCAGACGAGTGAGGGGTACTGCAATTTTGGAGAAATCCCGTATAAATCTCCGGTAGTAACCTTCCAAACCCAGAAAACTCATGATATCCGAGGTAGATTTCAGAACATCCCACTACATCACCGCCTCAATTTTGGCTGGATCGACAAAAATCCCCTCCTGGTTAACGAGGTGTCCAAGGAACTGAACCTCTCGCAACCAAACTCACATTTTGAGAACTTGGTATAAAGTCGTTCTTGCCTCAGAACTCCCAAAAGCTCTCAGAGATGCCCCTAATGTTGCTCTCTAGTCTTGGAATACACCAAGATATCATCGATGAACACAATAACTGAGCGATCGAGCATCGGTCTGCATACCCGTTTCATTAGGTCCATGAATACTGTTGGCATGTTGGTGAGCCCAAACGACATCACCACGAACTTGTAATGCCCGTAACGAGTTTCGAATGAGGTTTTCTCCTTGTCCTCCTCCCTCACCCAGACATGATGGTACCCAGACCTCAGATCTATCTTAGAGAACCAAGATGCTCCCTGTAACTAATAGAAGAGGTCATCTATCCGCGGAAGTGGATAACGGTTCTTCACCGTCCACTTATTCAGCTACCGGTAATCAATGCACATCCGGTGTGAACCATCCTTCTTCTTGATGAAGAGAATTGATGCTCCCCACGGAGAATTGCTCCGATGAATGAATTGCTTGCCTAGCAGCTCCTGCAGCTGACATGGTAGCTCCTGCATCTCTGGTGGTACCAATCGGTACGACGCCTTGGCCATTGGGGCCGAACATGGCACAAGGTCAATCCTGAACTCGACCTGGCTCTTAGGAGGCACTCCGGGTAATTTCTCTGGAAACACATCAGTGAAATTACAAACAACTGCAACATCAGATACCAAGACCTGATCCTTTACCCGCGTATCTACCACATACGCAAAATAACCCGCACACTCGTGTTGAATATATTGTCGTGTCGTGGCTGTCGAGCAAAAACTTGAACCCAACCTGCTGTCCTCACCATAGATAACCAGTTCTCCCCCACTTGGGGCTCGAACCACCAGACGCTGAACCTCGCAATCGATCATGGCACTGAAACGACTTTGCCAGTCCATACCCACTATAACACAAACATCCCCCATGGGAATCGGAATCAAGTCAATCGGGAAAGACACCCCGAATATCTCTAGAACACAACCCCGATAAACTGATGAAGCAAAAAACCCATGTTCATTAGCGATGGAAACTCGCAACGGACACTTTATCTCTCCCAAGGGCAAACCTAAATCCCTACTCAAAGATCGAGAGACAAAAGACTGACTTGCTCCCGAGTCAAACAATACCCGTGCAGGCAAAGAGTTCACTAAGAACGCACCTAACATAGGTACAAACATGTGAGTACAAAATAAACATAATCAAACAAATAAGAGATAGAAACTTTCCAGTCACAACATCTGGTGCGGTCCTAGCCTCCTCAACCATCAGCTGGAAAGCACAACCTTGAGCCCTCGGGGGCTCTGCCCTGCCCAAACTCCCATCAGTGATCCTCAGCATAGTTGGCGCGGGGGGGCTGCACTAGCATAGCAGCGAGCAACAGACAGTTGGTCTTCACATGACCAATCTGATCGCGGTGGTAACAAATCCTCATATCCTGAACCGGGGCTAACTGGCGGCATTCCCTTGCAAAGTTCCCCTCCCTACCACACTTGTGGCACACACCACTAGATCGACATGCTCCAGAATGAACCTTCCCGCACTTCCCATAAGTGTGGCCGCGCTGAGCTCCAGACTTAGAA
The DNA here is from genome assembly GCF_002870075.4 of Lactuca sativa. Classification (NCBI taxonomy): domain Eukaryota; kingdom Viridiplantae; phylum Streptophyta; class Magnoliopsida; order Asterales; family Asteraceae; genus Lactuca; species Lactuca sativa. The sequence goes on along the minus strand of NC_056627.2, from coordinate 283,828,101 downwards.
TCGGCGGTCTTGAACTGCTTCGGTGCTGGTTAGGCCTGTGTTGGGGCATGTCATTGCTCCCTTAACAGTAGCTCTATCTCAAGCTCACGCCACTAAGCGGCCTCCTGTAGCTCTAACAAGGTATCACACCTCTATGTAGAAACAAACTGCCTGATATACGTCATGAGCATGCTCAGATAACGAGCCACCTGAGTCACCGAATCCACTCCTTGTCTCAAATCCAAAAACTTATGTGACAGCCTCTCTCGCCCAACCCGATGAATGTAATGAGTGCAGAACATCTCCTATAACTGATCCCATGACACCGCAAACCTCTGCTCATCATAATACGACCCTGTAACAAGTCTCCACCAATCCTTCGCTCTGGAACTCAGCAGGTTTAGAGCACACCTGACCTTACTGACATTGAGGGATGCTTTTTCACGTGTTCATGCCCTACTAACCTCTGGTTAGTAGGGCATTAACACGTGAAAAAGAATCCCTCAATGTCAGATAGCCACCTCATGCCTATGATCTGGTCATGTACTCCATCGAAATTTAGGGGCTTCGTGTTATTGAATTCCAGATACTGAAAAGCCCGACCAGCCCCACTACCCGCAGCTGCTACGACTGCGGAGGCTGCGACGATAGCCGTCTTAGCAATGGTTGCATAGCGCTCATCGAAGTACTCAACCATAGAGGTCTTAATAAACCCAAAAATCTCCGACAACTCAGCCCAGAATAGTGCAACAACCACAACGTCTAGGATCTTCCGAATCCTGGCATCCAACTCATCTGGTTTCATCTTACTAATGGTCCCCGACAATGCTGGCCCGCCCTGACTGCCAGCTCCTGATCCCGACCCATATCCGGTCTCATATCCCCTCATAACCACCATATTGAAAATACACCAGAAATATGTTAAATAATTCACATAAACAACAGGGAACCAACTCCCAACGAAATCCCTAGGTGTTGTGACTTTCGTGTTACACATATGGGTCCTATGCTTTTAGTAGTACGGGCCTATACTACCTTCTGCACCTACCTGTATTTGTCTCAGGGATCATCACAACACCTTAACAATACTCATAAACATAGGAGAATCACTCAATCCCCACTCCCAAAGGACGACTAAATATCTCATAACCGACCGACTGACCCCGCTCAACTCATCCATGAAACCTCCACCAACCCTGCAACACTCGTGTATGCTAGCCATACATAACGTTGGACCTTATAGACATTCGAATATCCGATCCTACCCTAAGCCCTTCATCAAACAAGAACAGGAAATAAGGCTAAACCAAACATTCTCAGGCTATATGATCTTATTTATATACAACCGTGATGCATACACTAAGCAACCACAGTAATGATGTCAATTTCATATAAGGAAAACCCTAGGCTATCAGACATCATATAATCAGGAAATTCTATCATGCAATTCCTGAAGATCCCTAGCCTATCGCTAACATACTATTCTAACGTATCATAATATCAAATAATAACATGGTATTTTAGGGTCTACTTACTGGCTCCAGCTGATCGTACACATCTTATCCTCCTTTAGTATTTGAAAACCATTTTAAAAATCCTTACCTTAGTTCGAGACTGGATTCACACGAGTGTTCCTCCAATTCACTCAAACCAAGGCTATGATACCAACTTGTAACATCCATAAATTTCACAAAAATTTAAAACATGTCAAACATTCTAAAAACCATTCATTGTTTACAAGTTGTTTTCAAAATAGTTTATCATCAGAGAAATTTCAGAAATTATAACATAAAATGTGATTATGTGCACGATCAAGCATTCGCCTTCCCGCAATCAACCGAAGTACCTGAAACAAAAACCAAAATTGTAAGCCCAAAGCTTAGTAAGTTCCCCTAAAATACCAACACCACATAACAAAACAATATCATAAACAATAGTATGCATATAGAGTCTTCAGTATGACTGGACCGCCTTACCGGGCCTTCAGTCTATCTGGCCCACTCTCAGAACCTTCAACATGTCAGGACCGCCTCACCGGGCCTTCAGCTAGTTTGGACTGTTCTTCGGGCCTTCGTCTTGATTGGTACGTCCTGATAGGCCTTCAGTCTGTAACGACCCAGTTTTCATGACTAAAAATTTTCTTTTAAAACATTACTAAAACCACATTTATAAAAAAAAACGTATCATAAGTCATAACATAATTTCATAATATTAATTTCAAACATGACTTATTATCAGAGTAAAACATTCCCAGGCTAACTGACTATGGTGTGTGCACTGCAACCTCTCCGAGCTCCTCTTTTGAAAACTAAGTACCTGAAACCAAAAACTGAAACCGTAAGCACAAAGCTTAGTGAGCTCCCCCAAACTACCACATACCATACAATAACATATACAACACATATTGGGCCTTGACCACTGCATCAGACCAAAGTCCGAAAACTGCATCGGCGCGAAGCCCGGAACAATTGGGGCCTTGCCACCTGCATCGGACCGAAGTTCGGAAACTACATCGGGCCGAAACCCGGACTAACTGGGACCATGTCCCATGCATCGGACCGAAGTCCAGAAACTGCATCGGGCCGAAGCCCGGACTAACTGGGACCTTGTCCCCTGTATTGGACCGAGGTCCGGAACTTACTGATCATAGCATAGCATAAACACATATCAACTAGTATAAACACATATACTGCATACTGTATCGGACTGAAGTTCAGAACATATAACACATAAACATGCTTGAATCATAGAGACACCAAGCAGACTGAACTACTGCGTTAGATCGAAGTCCGGAACTACTGCTAACTAAACGGGCCGACATTGTGGCCGTAGACCATTCCTACTGGAAGGAAACTCACCTCACACTTCTGAAGTCCCGTAGACACAATCCCAAATTGCTGAAGTCCCGCAGACTCAACCTTAGCTGTTGGATGACAGATTCCCGAACTGTCAACACCAAAATAACACCCAATTAATAATTGGGTTCTAACACATAACTATAAATCCATACTTGGGGTAAAAGACTACTTTACCCCTATCTTATCTTGACTTAAGCCCAAGGCCCAATCCAAAGGCCCAACTATGGCCCAATTTTCCAAATTGGGCCCAAACATCTACATGGACTTCCCTTAAGGCCCAATTATTCAGTCCAGTCCAACATGTCTCATTCTAAGGGCTCAATATAATACAACCGTCTAGGCCCAAACTATGGCCCATCTATGGCCCAATTTTCCAAATTGGGCCCAATCCTTCATATGGGCCTTACCCTAACGCCCAATTAATTACTCTAGTCAAAATGATTATTCTCGGATGGCCCAACACAAAGCCCAAGTGAATATTAGGTTTTTCTCACATAGCCCATTGAGGACTTAATCCATTAAGTCCTTTACTCTACTAGATAATTGATATGGAGAAATTAGGCTTAATACACAATCCAATCTCAATGGCCCAAAAGTGGGTCCAATAAGTCTAAGGTCCAATTACTCACAATTAGGGTTTTCTAAACCCTAATTAGAAAACCACCTTACGGTGGTGGTTTGAGTTTCTTTTTATTATTTATCTTGCTAATTACAATTACAGTGCTTAACTCAAAATAATCACACACACACTAACTAATTATAACACACGCACATAACCACCCTAGCGGTGGCCGGCGGCTGATCTTGGGAATTCCGACTGGACAACACACACATATCACGCACTAAATATGGAAATACAGCCCCACACACGTGATTCTCATTTGCACTATGAACCCAACCACCCACCTAGTGGCTCATGGCGGTCCGGCAGCAGCAGTAACCTTCAACAGCAACAATAATGGCACAGCGACGTGGGAAAGCGATGGAAGGAGGCGGAGAGGGGCATTGTAGATCGACTGGCACATGGGAGCAGTGGGCTAATTGGTTGCCAACGGAAAAGATCATCAGCAGCAACGAATAGCGGCCTTATGGCGGCGGATGGGCTCACCATCGATCTTCTGATCACTCACGCCTCTTGCAGCAGCAAAACCCCACTCGTTCGTCGGTCTTGGTGGCTATCACGGCGAACACGTCGTTACCGGCAGCGGGGCTGTGACGGCGGCAACCCACGGCGAAGCAGCAACGATTGAAGTCGTTCCCATGGTTGCGGCGGCGGGGGACCTTTGCTCCGACTTGGTCTCCAACAAAGCTCTTAGTCAGAAAGGTGGGGCAAGGCTGCTGGCTACGGTGGTCCTACTCGTCGGCGACTGATCAGAAAACAAGGGGGAAGGGTCGGTGATGGCGGCTGGAGGAATGGAGCATAAGGGAGGTACAACCGATCTCCATTCGGGTTAGGGTTTTGCACCCGTGATGTTGGGGTTATATACCGGCTCATGAAACTTTGCCCTAAATGACAAATTAAACCCCTCATTCCCTAATTTCTTTCAAACTAATCCATATTTTACACTTTTAACCCTACCTTCAGAAATCTTTGCAAACTGAATCCAAAACTTCCCTTTTAAGCCCTGATCCCATAAATTTCTTTCATAATAGATACCTAATTACCAATAAACCCTTAAGCCTTCAAATCTTTTCAATTTAAGTCTCGTATTTACACTTAAACCCCTGACTTTTAAAATTCTTCACAATTTAGTTCAGGACTTTCATTTGTTATTTTATTTAAATAACCGCGATGTTACAACTCTCCCCCACTTAAATTAGATTTCGTCCTCGAAATCATTCCTTACTATTCCCTGCCCGCTCACTTCTCAAGTAACATGGTCACCATCCTGAGCACACCCTAGGCTTCCCAGGGTAGCCGTGACCAATCTTTGTAAAGCCCTAAAATTCTGCAGATGAACGAATTCCTAGCAACAAGATCACATCTACTTTCTCTGAAACCTGTTGTCTCGAGATGGTCTGAATCCCCATCAGATCACTCATACTAACTCATTATAGATGAACCCCACTGAGCTGCCTGAAACACTTAACTGCCTGAATCACTGTACTGCCTGAAACACTGAACTGCTTGAAACAGCACGCTGCTACATGGCTGCTTTCCAACATCTATCGAGACCTTCCTGGTCTCAATTAATTTCTTATTCGTTTGAAATATCGGGTTCCAGCCCAACCACGAAGCCAAAGGACTCCCTATCTAGTCGCCTCACACGACTTCTGAACAAAATCCTTCTCTGGAACTAGTTGCCACTAGTTATCATGTCATTGAGGCTCTAACAACCTCCTGATCCAACCGATCGGGTTCGTACGTCGAATCCTGACGACACCAAATACAGTCTAAAAGTGATTGCTACCTAACCAATGGTAGCCCTATATCACAAGCAATCTTATACAATCCATTGCTTCCCTGATCCCACAACTGCAGTGGCACTCCTGCAGTCGTATCACTGACTCAACCTGATCTAATCCTTCTGGGTAATTCCGAAATCAAATCCGTGGATTTCCATATCCTTACTGCTACACCCGAACTGGTGGGTACTACTGCTTCCCCCGCGTCCAACAACGTGCTTATGTTGCCTACCAACCTGATAAAGGCCATGGCTACACCCACGGACTTACAACTCTCTAATACTATCTGGCTGCTAGTGAATGCTACGGCTACCCCCGTAGACTTTCAACACCCTACTACTATCTGACTGCTAGTGAATGCTACGGCTACCCCCATAGACTTACAACACTCTACTACTATCTGACTACTAGTGAATGCTATGGCTACCCCCGTAGACTTACAACACTCTACTACTATCTGACTGCTAGTGAATGCTACGACTACCCCCGTAGACTTACAACACTCTACTACTATCTGACTGCTAGTGAATGCTACGACTACACGTGTAGACTTACAACACTAAGATACTATCTGACTGCTAGTGAATGCTACGGCTACACCCGTAATCTTACATCGCTTCCCTCACTAACTTGCTGCTGGGGAATGCTGCGACTATTCCGCAGTCCTGCTACACTCTCCATTCTGCCTCTACACCGCCTACTAATCTGAAAGCATCCCATGCCGGACCTTCACTAAATCTGCATCTTGACTTACTCGAATCCTGTCGGCGATCCTCCAACCTGGTTTTTCCGAACCAGCTATCGTCTAACATGATTACTATGGTCATCCTGTAGCCTCGCTACACTTCCCGTACTGTCTACCTGCTGGCGAATGCTACGGCTGTCCCGTAGTCTTACATCCTAACTAATATCACGTCCTGCCGAGATAATCTTCAACAAGGTTTCCCAAACCAATCATATACTGATCACTATTACACACACTTAATATTGGGGAGTTTCCCAACTCCCAACTCATGCGTTTCTCAATCCAATCAGCCACTCAGACTACTATCCTGCTCAACAAAGTTGCGAACTCATCCCAGCTTCGTACTTTCTTCCGTTCCTGACTATACGAGGGTTCCTCCCCCACTTCAATTCCACTAGCTCCTTACAGTTCACTGTCTGGAAAGGATTCCCGATCCTTCTTACCACCCATGACTAATCTGCTAGAACCACGCTTACCCTTTCTAGTGTTTTCAACACCAGCTAATCCAAAAGATCACCCAACTTCTAAAAAAATCCGAATAAATCTCCAATAATAACCCGCTAGACCCAAGAAGCTCCGAATCTCAATTGGAGACCTCGGAATCTCCCACTGTATCGCGGCCTCTGTCTTGGCCATATCAACTAAAATATCCTTCCGATTGACAAGGTGCCCAAGAAATTGCACCCCGTGCAACCAGAACTCACAATTAGGGAACCTTGCGAAAATTCTCTCCCTCCTCAAAGTCTCTAGCACCTCCCTCAGGTGCTTCTCGTGCTGCTCCTCAGTCTTGGAATAAACCAAGATGACGTTGTACTTCCCATCCCGCTCTCGAGCTCTAGAAGTCATATCATTCAGGGTCTTGCACCCCGAGATACTCACAATCTCCTTGCTATCATTCTACAATATGTTCTGATAACTTACCTTCTTCATTTCCTCATCTGCTGCATATTGTGGTACCATATAAGCTCTTTCCCGAGACTTGGCAGTGATCTCTGTCACAGTCTCAGTCGTCTGGTGGAGATCTAACAACTCTTGCGCTAGCTGCTGCGCCTCAATCGCCTGAGCACACTCTGCCCAAAATCTGGTCTAAAAGCCATCACATGACATAGCATTAACCGCATCATCACACAACTCACTACCGACCTCTTCCTATCAATCTCGTGCTCTATCCCTCAGGAGACAGGAAGTAAGTCAGATCTTGTCTCCTTTCGAGACGTCTGGTATGAAAAGTGTTGGCAACATCTGTCAACCATCTATTGCTAACAATGGGGTCCCTAACCCCCATGTCAATCTGAAGCCTCACAAACTCTGAATTCCCAAAACATCAACGTACGTGTCTCTATCATGACTGTTATCTCAGTGCATAAAGCACTCGGCCTCTCGTTACCAATCTCTATAATTTCTTCCTTGATCACACTAAGGATCACAGGAGTCTGGTCAATGATACTGCGCATGATCTCTGCGGAAATGAAATCCCTCATCTGATCATCAAGCTGCCCGGCTCCAGAGTCCGAGCCAGACCCCTCCCCGGTACCTGAACTGCTAACTGGTAACTCGCACAATGTCACCATGCTGAAAATATAACACTTCCCGATCAATATACACACCGCTGCTGAGGGATCTCTCACACACTCTACAAGTTCCCTGGTCTTGTCTCGGCCCCTCTTGACTCGAGTACGGATCCTCTGCTTTTAGTAGTACGTACCCATAGTACCTTCCACATCTATCCGTGCTTTCCTCAAGAGTTACCTCAACTCCACCAAGTCACTCTCCTGCTATTGATCTCTGCTACTACCTTCCTAGGCTTGCCCTAGGGAACCTCTGATTCCACCTAAAGTAGTCCTCAGCTACTAAAGGCCTCCTTATAATGCCAATTAGCCACCACCTGAATACCATCACATGCAATGAGGCTCGGATAATCCTTCGAGTAAAAGACTCGTCCCTACAACGGTTAGACTCATACGAGAGCTTCACAGTAGGGCCAAATACAGCACTCTGAGATTATTCAACCCTGATCACATGTGATGTGACGTATTCACCTAATGGCTAACTCCCATCACTCAGAGTCCCACAAAGCACAAAGCAAGCAGCATTCGGATTAAGGGAACATACTCATGCAAAACTATTCTCATTACGAGAGACTGTACTAGCATACAATGCTAATCTCATACTATCAGGCATAACCTACACAGGCTATCCTACCTCTGTCTACTCAATACTAGCATGCAATTTTTATCAAGCTGATACACAATAAGCAGGGACATAAGGCATCCTCCTAGATCCTTAGTCCTATATCAACATGCTGTTCTATTGAAACTTAAACTGAACTGATCTGAAACTGAAACTGAAACTGATAACATAAACTTGTATGGGTAATTTGAGAGTACTTACTTGAGCTCGCCTGATTGCATGCACCACACCCTTTTTTCTCTTTTCAAGTTATTTTCTTTCTAAATGTTTTTTTCGCTTTTTCTAAAACTATTTTCTTTTCTCAACTGCTTTTTACCAAAAATTTCTACCGAAAATGTTTTTCTTTTGAAATTTTTTTTCCCGTTTCCTTAGTTTGAGTCCAGACACACTCTCAAGTATGCCCGAATCCCTCAAACCAAGGCTCTGATACCAACTTGTAACGACCCAATTTTCACGACTAAAAATTTTCTTTTAAAACATTACTAAAACCACATTTATAAAAAAACGTATCATAAGTCATAACGTAATTTCATAATATTAATTTCAAACATAACTTATTATCAGAGTAAAACATTCCTAGACTAACTGACTATGGTGTGTGTGCACTGTAACCTCTCCGAGCTCCTCTTTTGAAAACTAAGTACCAAAAACCAAAAACTGAAACCGCAAGCACAAAGCTTAGTGAGATCCCCTAAACTACCACATACCATATAATAACATATAAAGCACATACTGGGCCTTCCCCACTGCATCGGACCAAAGTCCGGAAACTGCATCGGGCCGAAGCCCGGACTAACTAGGGCCTTGCCCCCTGCATCGGACCGAAGTCCGGAAACTGCATCGGGCCAAAACCCGGACTAACTGGGACCACGTCCCCTGCATCAGACCGAAGTCCGGAAACTGCATCGGGCCGAAGCCCGGACTAACTGGGACCTTATCCCCTGCATCAGACCGAGGTCCGGAACTGACTGATCATAGCATAGCATAAACACATATCAACTAGTATAAACACATATACTGCATACTGCATCAAACTGAAGTCCGGAACATATAACACATAAACATGCTTGAATCACAGAGACACTAAGCATACTGAACTACTACGTCGGACCGAAGTCCGGAACTACTGCGAACTAAACGGACCGGCATTGTGGCCGTAGACCCGTTCCTAGTGGAAGGAAACTCACCTCACACTGATGAAGTCCCATAGACACAATCCCACATTGCTGAAGTCCCGCAGAGTCAACCTTAGCTGCTGGATGACAGATTCCCGAACTGTCAACACCAAAATAACACCCAATTAATAATTGGGTTCTAACACATAACTATAAATCCATACTTGGGGTAAAAGACTACTTTACCCCTATCTTAGCTTGACTCAATCCCAAGGCCCAATCCAAAGGCCCAAAAGTCTAATAATAGACCAAGGCCCAACTATGGCCCAATTTTCCAAATTGGGCCCAAACCTCTACATGGACTTCCCTTAAGGCCCAATTATTCAGTCCAGTCCAACATGTCTCATTCTAAGGGCCCAATATAATACAACCGTCTAGCCCCAAACTATGGCCCATCTATGGCCCAATTTTCCAAATTGGGCCCAATCCTTCATATGGGCCTTGCCCTAAAGCCCAACTAATTACTCTAGTCTAAATGATTATTCTTGGATGGCCCAACACAAAGCCCAAGTGAATATTAGGTTTTTCTCACTTAGCCCATTAAGGACTTAATCCATTAAGTCTTTTACTCTACTAGATAATTGATATGGAGAAATTAGGCTTAATACACAATCCAATCTCAATGGCCCAAAAGTGAGTCCAATAAGTCTAAGGCCTAATTACTCACAATTAGGGTTTTCTAAACCCTAATTAGGGTTTCTCACTCAAACATGGCCCAATAGGCCCAAAAATAAATCTTTAAGCCCATTAGGGTTTTGCTAGGTCCATTAGGGTTTTGCTTGAGGGGCACCACCCACTACCACCTCGGGTAGTTGTGGTCTACGGCGGCTTGCGGCGGCGGCCACCACCTTACGGTGGTGGTTTGAGTTTCTTTTTATTATTCATCTTGCTAATTACAATTATAGTGCTTAACTCAAAATAATCACACACATTAACTAATTATAACACACGCACATAACCACCCTAGCGGTGGCCGACGGCTGATCTTGGGAATTCCGAATGGACAACACACACACATATCACGCACTAAATATGGAAATAAAGCACCACACACGTGATTCTCATTTGCACTATGAACCCAACCACCCACCGGGTGGCTCACGGCGGTCTGGCAACAACAGTAACCTTCAACGGCAACAATAATGGCACAACGACGTGGGAAAGCGGTGGAAGGAAGCGGAGAGGGGCGTTGCAGATCGATTGGCACATGGGAGCAGTAGGCTAATTGGTTGCCAACGGAAAAGATCAGCAGCAGCAACGGATAGCGGCCCTATGGCGGCGGATGGTCTCACCATCGATGTTCTGATCACTCACGCCTCTTGCAGCAGCAAAACCCCACTCAGTCGTCGGTCTTGGTGGCTATCACGGCGAACACGTCGTTACCGGCAGCGGGGCTGCGACTGCGGCAACCCACGGAGAAGCAGCAACGATTGAAGTCGTTCCCATGGTTGCGGTGGCTAGGGACCTTTGCTCCGACTTGGTCTCCAACAAAGCTCTCGGTCAGAAAGGTGGGGCAAGGCTACTGGCTTCGGTGGTCCTACTCGTCGGCGACTGATCGGAGAAACTAGGGGGAAGGGTTGGTGATGGCGGCTGCAGGAATGGAGACATAAGGGAGGTGCAACCAATCTTCATTCGGGTTAGGGTTTTGCACCCGTGATGTTGGGGTTATATACCGGCTCATGAAACTTTGCCCCAAATGACAAATTAAACCCCTCATTCCCTCATTTCTTTCAAACTAATCCATATTTTACACTTTTAACTCTGCCTTCAGAAATCTTTGCAAACTGAATCCAAAACTTACCTTTTAAGCCCTGATCCCATAAATTTCTTTCATAATAGATCCCTAATCACCAATAAACCCTTAATCCTTCAAATCTTTTCAATTTAAGTCTTGAATTTACACTTTAAACCCCTGACTTTTGAAATCTTCACAATTTAGTCCGGGACTTCCATTTGTTATTTTATTTAAATAACCGGGGCGTTACACAGTCTATCCAGGTCGCGTTGGGTCTATTGGCGTAGAGCACAAAGCAGGGCACCTCAACCCACCCACAAATAGACAATCAACACATAAGTATCAAATGCTAGCTAGCATGTACAGACAGTCATACAGATCTAACATATCACTAATCATAGCATCATCCTATATACCAGGATATAGATCTAACATATCACTGAGCATAGCACCATCCTATGTACCAGGATACAGATCTAACAGATCACTTAGCATATCATCATGCTATAACCAGGATAACAATCTAAAAGGGCCAGAAATGGTGCCTTTGACCCTGTTAGTATAGTAAGGAAAACTCACCTCACAAGTAGCACTGATTCTCAAGATCCAACTCTCGAATCATAGCTCTGAACTCAAATGCCTACAACCACCATGAGACTAATTTTATTAAAATCCTAAAATGTCCAAAATACCCTTAAAGTCAAACTTGGTCAACAATGGTTAAAGTCAAAGTCAACAGTCAAGGTTAACTGTCCATGTTGACCCAACTCGCCGAGTGCATCTTCTTGACTCGACAAGTTTCTTCATATCACAGAAAATCATGAAAATCTCGAGTCAAATCACCGAGTTACCAGAGCAACTTGTCGAGTTCTTCAACATCCAGAAAGCGGGAAAACCCTCAACAACTCTTTGAGTTAATAGAGCAACTCGTCGAATTCTTCAGCATCAAGAAAACGGGAAAACCCTCACTGACTCGTCGAGTTAACAGAGCAACTCGTCGAGTTCTTTAGCATCCAAAAAGCGGGAAAACCCTCGCCAACTCGTCAAGTTGACAAAGCAACTTGTCGAGTTTTCTTAGCCTTAATGCATTCAGACGCTTCCAAGCGAGTTTAATGCTCCAAACTATAGATCAGGTCCCTTAGGACTGAGATACCACGTAAACTTGCTAACTTTACGTCCATGTATAGCATTAAAGGGGCTAAAACACTCAAATAAGGCTTATCAAGGGACCTAGGGCATGAAGGAGGTCCAATGCTTGATATAGATGACAACTTTATGTCAAAAAGGGCCATGAAACGTCCATATTTGAAACCATGGCTTCATAACATTCTCAAATCCAAGGATGGTCCCAAAATAAGCTAATAATGGCTATAAATTATAAAAGAAGAGGTCTTGAAGAAGGGATGATCATGATAACGACTTTATACCTCCAAGTGGCTACAACAACACTGAAAACCCTAGATCTAAAGCTTCTCCCTTCAATCTTGCACCACCAACTTCAAGCTCCCTCAGGAAAAGCACCAAAGAACATTCTTTAAGCTCACAAACACTCAAAATGGGGAAAGAGAAGCGATGGGGTTTTCTCTGGACTAGGGGCATGCTGAGGGAGGCAACAAATGAGTCATAAGTTCTTTAAATAGGGTGCAAAATCCTAAAAAATAGTAATTCATAAACAGCCGTCAACTCGTCGAGTTGGGGCCTTCCAACTCGTCGAGAAGACTTTGAAAGATACACGACTTAATATACTTATACACGACGAGTTGGAGCATTATAACTCGTCGAGTTTCGCTGAAAATATAAATAATAAGCGTTTAAATTCATACCTGAAGATTAGAATATTACATACTTCTAGATCGAAGGGGAAGAGCTCAGGATGATCACATCGCACACACCATATTGTTCCACATTTTATTTGACTTAGATGTATTTGTATGATTTTTTTTCAAACTCTAATCTCATTATGGTTTTATGAAAACATTTTGTATGATGGTTTTATTATTATAAAAATTGAAAATTTTGGTCTTAAATTTTGGGACGTTACAAGTTGGTATGAGAGCCTTGGTAGGTTTTCAAATATGAAATTTTTTGTAAAGAGATTTATAATAAAATAAAGGGGTGTGTTGCACGCAATCGACCGAGCTCAAGTACGTTTTCCCAAAATACTTATACATGTTTTATGATATGCTTTGATTTGTAAATCTGTGAATCGTATGCTAGATTAAGGATAAGGATCTGCTCAGGATTTGCATGATAGAATGCTAGGAGAGATTCCTATGTATGCCTAGGGTATGATCTTGTAGACTTGCATGCTAGTAATGATCAGTCAGTGATAGGATGACCTATTTAGGTTATTCTTGTTTCGATTACTCGATGCTCGAATGCTCTTGCTTTGTGCTTTTAGGAGTTCCCATTAACTTCAACTAACTAGTAAGAGAATATGCTAAGTTATATATTATTGAGACTAGATAATTTATAAGGTTAAGTTTTAACTCTATTGCATAGCTCTTGTTTGAGTCCAACCGTTGTAGTGTGAGACCTTTCATTCAAAGAATCATTTAGTGTCAGTAATATGTAATTGTGTTTGTGAGCTAGTTAGACGGTGTTAGGGGGAGTTCCTTCTGCTACTAAAGTTGGAGAGTAGTGTGGGGGTTGTCTTAGGAAGACCTAGGAGGTGATTCGGTGCTGTGAGCCTTGTTATATTGAGAATTGGTGGGTTGATAAGGAACTGACCTGGAGGAATCGGGGTGATCCTTAAGGAAAGTATGGATATATGTGGAAGGTAGTATGGGCATGTAGTACTGGAAGCAAAGGATCCGTACTCGATTCAGGGAAAGTCGCGATCATACCAAGAAGCTTATATGATATAGGATTCCTCAATGTATATGTATTTATGTGTTCCTGATGGTCTGAATGGTCTGTTTTTAGTATGGTGGCCACTCAAGGAGGATCTGGTAGTGGTTCTACTGCTGGTGAGAGTTCGGGCTCTAGAGCTGGACATATGGATGATCAGATACGGGAGTTCATTTCATCATAGTTTACTGGCAATATTCTTTAGCAGACTCCTGTGATCTTTGGTACAGTCATGGAGGGTATTCTGGAGATTTTGGATGAGCGCTTGGGTGCCTTTCGTATTGAGATGTTGGCGATGGTGGGAGCCCGCTCTTTGACTTTTCGTGAGTTCTGGGCATATGGGGATCCGGAGTCCTTCAGGAAGATGGACCCGATTGTGAGCAGGCGTTAGTTGGCAGACGTCGGGAATGCTTCCATCTAGTCTTTGTCCTGAGGAGGTGAAGGTCAGAATTGCATCATGTCTTCTGAAAGACAGAGGTCGAGACTGGTGGGAGGAGGTTGGGCACACCTTAGGAGGTGAGGCGATTAAGTCCATGACTTGGGAGGATTTTGTGACAAGGTTTCGGGTTGAGTTTTCACCCGTGATTGAGTTCCAGTAGTTGGCGAGGGAGTTTTAGGACCATTGCCAGACTACTAAGATGGTGGTGGAGATCACTGCTATGTTCCGTTAAAGGGCGTTAATGATTCCACAATATGTGGCACACGGGGAGATGAAGAAGTCGAGATACCATGAGATGTTGAGGAGTGATATCTAGTAGTTTATGAGCCGATCCAGTTGCCAGAGAGAGGGATATTGACTTGAGATGGAAAGAAATAGGAAGTTAGATCAGGTTTAGGGTTCAGAGGGATCGAACAAGAGGCCCAAGGTATTTGATTTGAGATCGAGAGGCCAACAAGGCCTGGGCCGCTGTGGCAAGTGCGGTAAGATGCATGATGAAGCTTGCAGGGGTGGTGGTGGTTCAGGCTGATAAAAGTGCGACAATACTGGGTATTTTAGTGGGGATTGCACTGCCACTACCTAGGGATCGATCCTGATTTGCTTCCATTGCAATTAGAGGGGTCATAAAAAGATCGATTGTCCGAGTCTAGCAGTGGAAATACCGGTTGCAGCTTCCGCTCCAACGAATTTGAGGATTATAGATGGCCGCTAGAGCAAGGCGGATGCGCATGTTGTAAGGAGCATGGTTTTTTAGCTGACAACTGAAAAGGCTCGTGCAACACCAGATGTGATGACGGGTATGTATCTTCTTCTTGTTCCTTTATTTATTTTGATTTTCTGTTTATATTTGTGTGTTTTATTTTAGGATCGTTCCTTGTTAATGGTATCTCTGACTTGGTATTGTTTTATTCGGGTGCTACCCGATCTTTTGTATCTATTGTGCTCAGCAAGAGGTTTGCTGATGCTCCGGGAGAGCTGGATTGTCCATTAGAGGTTGAGATTGCTGATGATCATCATGTGCGACTATCCAGGGTTCATCTAGGTTGTGTCCTGAAGTTGTTCAGCGAGCGTTATCCGATTGATTTGGTTCCAATTATGTTGCGTGGGAACAAGGTTATAGTGGGGATGGATTGGTTGAGTCCCAATGAGAAGTGATTGATTGTGAGCATCAGATGGTACGTGTTTAAACCCCAAGTAGGGGAGAATTAGTGGTCTAGGGAGAGAGTGTTCAGTACGATCCGATTTTATGTTCAACAGCTAAGGCCAGGCGTTATCTTCAGCAGGGTTGTTCTGGATTTGTTGCCTATGTTACGGATACCTGGGAGAAGGGTAAGGCGAATGTGGATGATGTGTCGGTTGTTTGGGAATATATATATATATATATATATATATATATATATATATATATATATATATATATATATGTTCCCAGATGATTTTCTGAGAGTTCCTCTAGAGTGGCAAGTGGAGTTTCGGATTGACCTAGTTCTTGGTGCGGCTCGGATAGCCAAAGCACTTTATGAACCAACACCTCTAGAGATGTAGGAGTTGTCTACACAGATGTAGGAGCTGTTAGACAAAGGATTCATATGGCTGAGTAATTCATCTTGGGGAGTGTCGATCTTGTTTGTGGAGAAGAAGGATGGGTCACATCGGATGTGTATCGATTACGTGGAGTTGAATAAGCTAACAGTAAAGAACCGTTATCCACCCACAAATATTAACGATTTGTTTGACCAACTTCAAGGCGCAACTTGATTTTCCAAGATCGATTTGCATTTAGGATTTCTCCAAGGTAGCAGTTCCTTTAACCAGATGAAGAAGACAGTTAATTTTCACTGAAGGACTGAGAAGAAGGCAACTTTTGAGACCCTGAGGCAGAGATTATAAGAGGAGCCGATTTTGACCCTGCCTGAGGGCGTCGAGGATTTTATGGTTGATTGTTATGCGTCAATCACGGGTTTGGGTGCAGTTCTGATGCAGAGGGGTCACATTATTGCTTACGCTTCGAGGTAGCTGGATCCTCATAAGGTGAACTATCCTACGCATGATTTGGAGCTGGAGGCGGTGGTGTTTGCCCTCATGATTTGACGACATTACCTCTATGGGGGTCGTTGTACTATCTACACAGATCACAAGAGCCTGAGGTATTTGATGGATCAGTTGAATATGAACATGAGGCAACGTAGGTGGTTGGATGTGGTGAAGGATTATGATTATGAGATCCTTTACCATCCGGGGAAGGCTAATGTGGAGCCTGATGTTGTTAGCCGCAAGGTGGTCACGACACCGATCATGGATTTATGTTTGAGGATGACAGTGATTACCCCATTACTAGAGCAGATTCAAGAGGCTCAAGTTGAGGCTACGAAGGAAGAGCACCGAAAGAGTGAGTGCATTCTGGGTCAGGTGGCTTCCTTTGATTATGATAGCCTAGGGTTATTGACTCTCCATCGAAGGGTGTGGTTTCCTTATTGGGGTGGTGCGCGACAGGTTTTGATGGAAGAGGCACACAAGTCGAGATGGAGCCTAGGATTATTGACTCTCCATCATGATTATTGATGGCCATGTATGAAGCGGGATGTAACTTGGTAAGTTGAGAGATTCCTCGCTTATAGGAAATTCAAGGTCAAGGATCAGAGAAATCATGGCAAGATGGAGCCGTTGGATACTCCCGTCTAGAAATAGGAAGAGATTACCATGTATTTCATCATCAAGTTACCACATACAGCGCGTGAAGTGGATTCGATATCGGTCTTCTTGGATCGATTTAACAAGAGTGCGCATTTCATTCCGATTTAGGAAAGTATCTCTGTGGAGAAGTTGCCCGACATCTACATCAAGGAGGGTGTGGAATGAGGGTGCTGGTTTCAGTGGTCTTAGGATTGCGATGTCCGGTTTACTTCTAGATTCTGGAAGAAATTCCATGAGGAGTTGGGTACTCGTTTGCACTTCAGCAAGGCTTTTCACCCATAGATGGTTGGTCATAGTGAATGGACCATACATACATTGGAGGATATGTTGCAGGCATGCATTCAGGATTTCAGCGGTAGTTGGGATACGTATCTTCCTTTAGTGGAATATTCATATAACAATAGTTATCATTCCAGATTTGATCGACCTCCTTTAGAGATGCTCTATGGGAGGAAGTGTAGGACCCCGATATGTTGGGGCGAGGTCGGTTAGCGAGTCATGGGGAGTACCGAGGTGGTACTTAAGTCAACCGAGATGATTAAGCAGGTTCATGGTAGACTTCAGACAACACAGATTCGCCAGAAGAGCTACACAGACAAATGTCGGTCAGACTTGGAGTTCCAGGTCGGGGATATGGTACTACTGAAGGTGTCACCTTGGAAGGTGTCATCCAGTTCAGGAAGCAGGGTAATTTGGGCCCTAGGTATATTGGTCCTTTTAGGGTTGTAGCCCGGGTGGGTAGGGTAGCATATCGTTCAGATCTCCCAGAGGAACTCAGTCATATACATAGTACTTTTCGCGTCTCTGAGCTGCAGAAGTGTTTCATTGATGATTACAGAATGGTTCCATCAGAGGATATTTAGGTGGATGGCCGCCTGAACTATATTGAGAGACCAGTATTGATCCTTAACTGAAAGACAACCTTAAGGAGTAAGGTTATGGGACTGGTGAAGGTGTAATGCCATCACTGGAAGGTTTCAGAGTGGACTTGGGATCTTGAAGAAGAGATGAGGGAGCATTATCAAAAGTTATTTTTAGCATCAGACTTCGAGGACAAATTTTGATTCAAGTATGGGAGAATTGTAACGCCTGAGTCACCATGCATAAACTTTAACCATTATTTTAATTAATCAAGGACTAGACCAGAGTACGTTGGCCATACACAATGTACGCAGTGCGCACTCCTTTGAATGTGTGCATTGGGGATGACCCCTACATAAGCTGGGCGTACTTAAGCCATAGGAAAACCCTAATGTTTTAGGGTTTGCACACTATTTAAGCTCATTAAGTCCTTCAAGTTCATCGCCTTATCAACCTCCTTTGCCTCTTGAGTCATATCTAGAAACCCTAATCTATTTTCCCTAAAGTTTGAGCTTTTGTGTGTGTTTTGGGTAAGTGTAGTGCTTAGAGAAGAAGAAGAAGAGTTGTGAAGAAGCATTGGATCAGAAAGAACTTGTAGATACAAAGGTTTCTCATCATTTTTAGCTTATTGAAAGGTAAAAAGCTTCTACCTTGATGTCTCCATGTGACAGTTGTTAATTCGGGGCTTATTTCATTATAAAATGGTCCTTAAGGTATTCCTTGAGAGTATGAGCTACTCCAGAAGGTTATAATGCTAGATCCTTGTGTTTCTAACATCCCTTGAGCATAAAAATGGAGTCTTGATGGATAAGTTTAATCATGCAAGGATTGAAGACGTTTCATGAAGATAATGTGGTTAAATCCAAGATTTGCCCCATTTAGACATGAAAAAGCATAAAGTTAGAAACTTTATGACTTAATGCACTTTAATATTCCTAGATCTAGAATGGAACGTTGGTTCTTAACTGATTAAGACCTTAGAATGATTTTTTGGCCAGCTGCAGTGTAAGTCGGGCGTACCTTGGGGTACGCGGTGTGTACGCTTCTGAATTCTAGATGATTCGAGGGTTGTAAGTACGCCCAGAGTACTGGTTGGTAGGCTGTGCGTACTCATCAGAGTGGGGTTTAGGCTTATTTCGGGCCATGTGTAGGAGTTAGGGACTTTGGGCCCTTGTTGGTCCGTAATCTTTTATATGATTGGCCTTTGGGGCTTGAGCCCATTTTGGACATAGATTATCTTTTAGGCTTTGTGGCTAGTAGCATTTGGTCCTTAATGGGCTTGGGCCTATATGACAAGGAATAAGTAACTTTTCCCTTAAGTCCATGATTTAAGGTTTGGACTCACGGGTTTAATTATTGACCTAATTTCTAATTAGGGTTCCTCTGCTTGTGATTTAGTGGGGATTTTCCAATTCAATAGCCCAATCATTTGTTTGACTGTTAGTAGACTGTGCTGAGTTTGCTCACTATACTATAGGACACTAAGATATGTTTTCTGCTTGAAGTCTTTCTGGATCCTGTTGTATGTGTCATATGTTTGTATGCCTGTTTGCTATATGTATGTGAGTGCAATAGACTTGGTACAGCCTTGTGGAGACACATTAGTTGAAATAGACTCATGGGTGAAATGGACCCGATATGGCATGGGCAAACTTATGAGTTGAAATAGACTCGAAGGTGAAATAGACCTGACACAACCTCGAGCTAGTAGATATGTATGGTATACGATATTTTGGAGAACTCACTAAGCTTCGTGCTTACGATTTTCATTTTATGTTTTAGGTACCTCAGATCGAAGGGGAAGAGCTCGGGATGATTGCATTACACACACCATATTGTTCCACATTTTATTTGACTCTCATGTATTTGGATGATTTTTTCATACTCTGGTCTGATTATCGTTTTATGAAAATGTTTTAGATGATGGTTTTATTATTATAAAAATTGAAATTTTTGGTCTTAAATTTTGAGATGTTACATTTTTAGATCATAACAAATTAAGGATCATAAACAAGTTGACTCAAAACTTTTTTTTAATATTAAATATTTTGATTCATCACATTTTGGATCATCTTATGCTCAATATTTTTTTTTAAATTAATATCTATTAAAATTAAAAATAAATACTTCCAAAACTTATTTTTGAAAAAATCTTTTTACAAAGTCAGTAGTATATTGAGTAGATGTACCCCTTCAATTTTTATGATTTTTGGAGAATTTGTTTTCTGGGTTTTTTCAAAAACTTATTTTTGAAAATTTCCACATGTCCTTTTAAACCAGTATGCTTCCACATGTCATTCCTCCAGTCATTTACTCACTATTTTCCCCGCCCATTACCTATTCTTCTATTCAACCATCATCTCCTCTAACTCAACTCTTCAGATTACCATTCCCGGATTTATTGCCTAAAATCTATTAAATTCAAATATTTAGATAATCCATTTCCTTATATTGGTTGACAACTAAATTCTCTTCATCGAATCGCAGTTTGATTTTTCTGTCTCTCAACATCATCATCATAAGAGTGAGATACAGATGCAGACCAAGAGCTGATCAAGCAACAAGCTTTTTGGTGTACATGTTGGCAATCAATAATCGTTGAAGCTGGTTAGCCATCTCTATTATATGTCGGAGCTTCTCTGTCTTGCACACCATATCTTCTTGCTTCCCTATGAAAACCAAAAAACCCTAGACGCTGATTTTGCTTAATTATCTCTCAATTGGTAAGTAGTTTTTGTGGCTTTTTTTTCGATTTCTTGATTCTCAAAACATTGGTTGAGTGGTTTGAAATGTTTTCAAGTTGCTCATCCAAAATCTTGAGTATTTTAGTTTCATGAAATCTATCATTTCTATCTCGCTTAATCTAAATTCACACACCTGATTCTTTTTGTGATTTGTATTTTTTTTTTATAGAATCTTGGAACTTTAAGTTTATGTGGTATTGGAATCTAGGGTTTGCAATATAGCCGATTTTATTTGGATATGTTGCCTCTCCAGGTCACAAACTTCACCATATATTTGTTTGTTCCTTTTTTATTTTGATTTTGGTGATGTTTTTATCAATAGTGATGGATTAAAAATAGGGCTTTAACACTTGCAACTACTTCTGGTGAGTTTTGACAAGGTTTTTTATGTTACCCTTTTTTAAAGATCGTTTCTTGTACTTAGCCATTCAATTTTGATTTACATCATGGTTTTAATTCTTATCATTCCAGAAAGGCAGGAAAGAATCCTATCCTAAGGTAAGTAAATTTCCATCTTAAGTTTTGGTTTCTTACCCTGGTTTATTTTAACATTGCTATTCCTATCATACTCAATAGACATCGTCCATGAGTATACCATAAGTTATAACATCAACTAGGACTATGTTATGAGAAATATAATTGGTTAATATCTTCATCCACGCCCATTATCTTTCTTATTCACCTTTTAGACTCGAATGATACATACATTCACATGTATGATGCATAAGGGAATTTTTATATAAGTTTTCTTAATCTTTTAAACATTTTCAACTTATTTCAGCGAACTTTTAAGGTTATTTTAGGGTCATATGGTAACAGATCCATGTTGATTGACTAAGAAGAGAAAAAAAAAGAATTCATATTTATCCTGGATAAATTCTATCATTGTACCTTAAAATTACATTGCTATTAAAATGTGTTTTTTGATGCTATTTCTTGATTTACCATACATAGTCACATATGTACATAAAAGTGACTTTAATAGTACCATTGTAGAATAAAGAACTATTATCACACTTCTAATCATCCGTCCTGCATTGTAGCTGTCTTTATAGTGCCTTCCTTTTTGTAGTTTGATTGCTAAGAATTTTACCCTATTTAAAATGCATATTCATGTCGTTATCTATAGAAAGGAACATCTATGTTATGGTTCTAAATAGTACATGTTGGAAAATATTTGTATGTGATTGTCAATTGAAATAAGTTAATTCCTTGTATATATCTATCCAACAAACATTATCAGAATGTTTCAGGTTGGAAAGATCCTAAAGATTCAACAAATGTTTGAAGAATCATATGTTGGAGTACTTAAAGTGAACATGGAGCACTTGATGTACACATGGAGAACTTGCTGAACATGGAGCACTTGTAGCTTACATGAAGCACCTGTTGATAGTACGTTGGATCATCATGATCTCAGATGGCATGTCTAGATCATATGTGGAGCATCAATACATTGATTAATCATTTGGAATATTGATGTCTCATCAGAAACATTATTGGCTCATCCACAACTTTATGGCTCAACAAGACGTTGATGGATCAACATGAATACTTGGTGGCTCATCTCAAGTCAATAGATCAACATGATCACATTGATAACTTAACAATATTACACATGGCACATCATGTACAATGAAGGCACGTTCAAATACTCAATGACACATGCAGTTCGTTCATGGTCCATCATGAAAACGTATTTGTACATCTTTAAGTTCAAGACACTGTCCAACATTCAAGAAACAACTCAACATGATCAATGACACTTTTGGAAATTGATGACATCTTAGAAGACAATTGAGCAACATGATGCTCATGTTGGTCATCACATTTTCAATGTTGATGAAGAAGGCTCTAGATCGTATCATGGGCATATTGTATCATGTATTACCTGGTAGCTCACGTCTCTGACATCCGAACCTTCATCTCCACTGGGAAACATACTCCAAAATTTATGAAAGATACTAAAGTTCCTAAAGTTGATGTCTCTGCTGAAAACTCTAAAGTTATTTCTGGATGTATTTCTACTACTTCTCAACTTCGTGACAGGAAAATCAAGAAGTTTGAGGCTAAGGCAATGCAAGAGCTCTTATCTGGAATTCCTCATGACATCTATGAGCAAGTTCTTGATGAGGACCAGAGTTCAGCCTTTAACTTCTGGAATGCACACAAGAAACAATTGGAGGGAACTGACAAGATTCTTGCAAACAGGAAGAAAGTCGTATTGATAGATATGGACAACTTCAAACTGTTGCCTCATGAAACTCTTTTTGATGCATATTCTAGGTACAACATTGTTGTTAACAGGGTGAAGAAGCTCAAAGGAGAAAGATCATAAGAGGATTTCAATCTGAAATTCTTGAACAGTTTATCCCCTAAATAGGATACAGTGCACACGATCATACTCCAAACTACAACCAACTTAGACACCATGTATTTTTTTTGATCTATATGTTGAACTGCAACAACATGAGCCAAAAGTCAACAAGCTAGCTAAAGTAACTCCTTTTAATAATCAAGGACTTACCCTAGGAAATTCAGCACCTATGGAAAATCATTTTCAAAACTTGAATGCACATCATAATCCAATCCAAAACCACTTT
Source organism: Lactuca sativa (assembly GCF_002870075.4). Lineage (NCBI taxonomy): Eukaryota > Viridiplantae > Streptophyta > Magnoliopsida > Asterales > Asteraceae > Lactuca > Lactuca sativa. The sequence goes on along the minus strand of NC_056627.2, from coordinate 283,804,822 downwards.
GCTGATCTATTTACCAACGAAGGATATGGAGCGTATCCTTATCAAAGTTGGAATATGGATCAACAGTATAATCAGAATCCTTACATGCCAACTCAACAACCTCTTCAGATAGAAAATGCGTACATGGCAAATCATCAAGCTTTCATTGGAACCACAATGGAAACTTCCAAGGAGGAAGAAACAGTCAACAAAGCTTCAACTCTCAGAATTAAAATTCTGAAGGTTATAACTCTCAGAGGAGGAACATATGGGTTCAAGATAACAAGTCGAAGTCCTATGATGATAATGAAGTAATCAAGTGCCACAAATGTCAAGGTGAAAATCATTTCTCCAAGGATTTCAAAAAGAAGACCAAGAAGGTCAAAGATGAAGCATACTACCTTTAAAAGGCAGAGCAGATCAACAAGGACTCAAAAGACAAAGCCTTCATGTTCATGGAGACTCCAAATGTGGACGTCTAGGAAATAGATGATGAAGTGGATCAAGCAAAAGAAACAGAAGCATACAAAAACTACTTCTACTTCATGGTTGATGATGAAAAAGAGCCTTCTCCTCTCTATCAACAAGTTGTTATGAAGGTACACTTCACGCTTCGTGATAATCATTTAAATATTGATCATTTTCTAGATGACATTACCCACATTTCTGAAATAATCAAAGAATATGTCACCAATGTTGAATATCGTGTCACTTACTACAAAGATGAACTGACAGCCACTTGGTTCAGATTTGAAGAATTAAGATGTAGTATGGCTAAGTTAGAGAATGACCTTGCGATCAAAACTGGCGCACATCTTATGTCGGTTGAACAATATGAAATTGTGTTTAATCAACGTGCCATCATTGCAAAATATAATCATGAGATGTACGCCCAACTCAACACAAAAGTCAATAGTTATAAGGCATATAAAACCCTTCTTGAAGAAAACTCACATGCTATTCTCTCTGGACCAAAACCATCATGGATCAAATATGGTCTTGTTTGTGATGAAATGAAAAAAACATATCATGAGTACTGGTACTCAACTATAGTTGTTGTCATGTGATCCAAGTCTCTTCACTAGATTCAATGAGGATCAAGAAGATGTGATAACTTGCAGTCCTTATGTAATTACCACTTCATTCTCAAGCATCCCATTAGAAGTCACATCATCCCATGATCTTCCAGACTTGGACACTAAGTTTGAATCTCCAGTAGAATTTTCTCTTAACTGTCCCACCATGGAAAGTTTCAATTCAGAAGATGCCACTTCTGAAAAATAAAATATCTCTAGCTCAAAATCTAGTGATAAATAGTCCAAATCATATGAGCCCATAGGATGTTCCAAGTCTAAACCCATTGAATTCCACAGCCTAGAAACATTTCCATCTCTTAATGCTTCTGTCTCTGGAACAAAGGACTTAGGATGTAAATATTCTAAGAAACAACAGACTGGGAAAACTTTAATTCTAGTCAACAAGGGTGAAACCTTGAATACTGTGAGTGATGAGAAAATTGTTGTTCAATTACTCAAGAGACCTTTCGTTCTAATAATTATCACTTCACCCAGTCCTAAACAACAAGAGACAATTATACAGCCAACTAATGTATCTAATGATAAGGGAAAAGAGAAAGTTAATGATTCTAGAGAGCAAGTCCAACTATTGTCCATCCTTCAAAACCCAAAGTGGTTAAGACTAAAAATGATGACAAAGAAAGAAAAAATAACAAAGTACCAAAGACCAACTAGGAAAAGGGAAGACCAGACACACCAGTCCCCCCAAAACTTCAAAGACTCAAAGAACCTCTCCTTCAAATCATGGTTTCTCAAATTCTGGATTTCCAAAACAAACTGGAATGCACTATCAGAATAGTTTCAGACCTAACAATCTTCCTGATTTGTTTGAAATGATGAGACCAAGACATGTTCCAACCAACCCACTCATGTATCAGAATAGTAATTACCCTATGAATTATATTCTTGGTCCATATTGTGGTTTTACACCGTCAATAGGATGGAACCACATGTTTAGGGGAAAATCTAGATTTCCAATGATCAATCAGTTCGGGGGAAATACCCAGTTTCCCATGTTTGATCAATTCAGAATGCTTGTGAACTATGGATGTCCTTCTCAAAAGAAGACCTCTAAGAAATCCAAAACCAAGGTCTTTAAAAAACAAGAACAACCCAAAAAGGTTAATGATAAACAAGAAAATAATGACCCAACTCCAACAAATCCGAAGAAAGCTAACACTCAAGGACCCAAACAAACATAGGTACCTAAACCTTCTCTATAAATGCAGGCTTTTTGTGTCGGGTAGCACACGACGATACATGGTACATTGACAGTGGACGCTCCACGCACATGACCAGACACAAAGGTTATCTCAGAGATTTCAAAATCACAACGCCAGGTCAGTATGTTACTTTCGGAGACAACAGAAAGGGTGAAGTTATAGGATATGGAAACATATCGAACGAGAACTTTACTGTTAAATGTGTAGCATATGTATATGGTATTAAGCATAACCTTATCAGTGTTGCACAACTGTGTCACAATGATCGTGAGGTTCTGTTCACCAAAACCAAGAGTTTGATTGTGGATACCAACAAGCGCATCCTTATTGATTCCCCATGAAACGGGAACATTTATCCTCTTGATATTAAACTAATTGAGGGAGCCTCACAAATATGTCTTCTTTCCAAAGCTTCTTCTGACATCAGTTGGTTGTGGCATAGTAGAATCTCTCATCTCAACTTTGGTTATATCAACAAACTCATTGGAAAGTATCTTGTGAGAGGACTACCATTGTTAAAACTTGACAATGATATAATTTGTGTTGCTTGTGAACAAGGCAAGATTTCCAAATCTCCGCATAAAAGTATAACAAAACAAAGTGTATCTGAACCTCTTCAGCTTATACATATCGATTTGTGTGGCCCCACTATGGTTCCTAGTTTAAGTGGTAAGAAATACATTCTTGTGATTGTGGATGACCATACCAAATTCACTTGGGTGTACTTTTTGCTAAAAAATATGAAACCACCAATGAGCTAATTAACTTCATCCGCTACATATAAGTTAGTGTAGGTAAGCCACCAAGAAAGTTGAGAAGTGACAATGGTGGTGAATTCAAGAACAATGCCTTAGATAGCTTTCTTGTATCCAAAGGCATCGAGCACAACTTTTTTGCACCCTACACTCCAAGTCATAATGGTGTATTTGAAAGGAAGAACTGGACACAATATGAAGCTGGTCGATCCATGTTGATCTTCACAAACCTACCGTAATATTTCTCGGTGAAAGCCACTGCAACCGCCTCTTTTACTCAAAACAGATCCCTAATCAACAATAGGCTTGAAGTCACTCCTTATGAAGAAATTAATAAGAGGAAGCCTCAGATCTTTGGTTGCCATTGCTACATCAAGAACAATAGGGATCAACTAGTAAAATTCGCACCCAACGCTAATGAAGGTATCTTTCTTGGATATTGCCTTCATGCTGCAACCTATAGAGTTCTGAACAAATGAACCAAGGTGATAGAGGAAAGCAGTGATGTCACATTTGAAGAAAGCTATGTGAGGGTTCTGGATCCAAACAACTTTGGTCCTCAAATGGTGGTACCTCTCGATAAAATGAACTAATCATCACCCGCTAATACTTCTACTCCAGTCCATTCTATTGATGTAGATTTCGAATTCCTCTTTCCAACTCAACCCTCTGCCCTAGAATCAAAAAAGTTCACAAAAACAGATTCTCCTGATGTCTCTCAACCTCATCAACCATCAAAAGATTCCAATTCAACCAAAGATCTAGTTGAGGGGGAACCATCTTCGAATGATTATATCCCTAAAAGTCCTTTAGAATCTTGTGAACCATTTACCCCAACCTCCCATCATCAATCTGGACCATTCATAACACCAATCACTTCATATTTGGATGGGGAACCACCTTTTGATGGTTCCAATCTTAAAGGTACTTTACAATCCTCCCAACCATCCAACCCATGGTTTAATGGGGGGGGGGGAGGACCTCACTCGACTGGTTCTGGTCCTTCAAGTTCCTTCACATCTACTCCATCTGTTGAATTCAAGCATGCAACAGTTGAGGAGGAACCACCTGTTTCAGGTAGTTATGGACTCTTTCAAGACGATATGTTTGAAGGAACATTCACTTATGACTACCCACCATCCAAAAGAACAATATGAGGTAGTTTGCACTCCTCAAATCCTTAAGGAATCTCGTCTCACAAAATAGACAAAGGATCATCCAGCCGAACAAATCATAAGTAATCAAGATTTGGGAGTAGTGACTCATTTAGAAACCAAGAACCAATGTTATATTCAAAATTTCTATCCATGATAGATCCCAAAGGAATCAAAGAGGCTCTACAAGATGCAGATTGGGTAAAAGCAATGCAAGAAGAGTTAGCTAAATTTAGACGCAACAACGTGTGGGGCTTAGTGTCAACACCAAAAGGAGTATCAGTTTTTGGTTCAAGATGGGTTTACAAGAACAAGAGTGATGGAGATGGATTCATCATAAGGAAAAAAGCCAAACTGGTCGTCAAAGGCTACTTGTAATAAGAAGGCATTGGCTATGATGCAACCTTTGCACTCGTTGCAAGAATTAAAGCAATTTGGATTTTCTTGGAATTTATTACACACAAGAACTTTAAGGTTTACCAAATGGATGTGCAATGTGTATTCTTAAATGGCAAAATCAAGAGGGATGTCTATGTTCAACAACCTCCTAGATTCGAAGATCCAAAGTTACCCAACCATTTCTATAAGCTTCAAATGGTTGTCTATGGATTGAAGCAAGCTCCAAAAGCATGGTATGGAACACTGTCTAAATTCTTGGAAGACTCCAAATTTCAAATAGGTTCTATCAATCCCACTCTCTTTAGGAAAATCCACAATAACCATCTGATCGTTGTGCAAATCTACGTCGACGACATCATATTTGGCTCAACCAGCATGGATCTTAGTGATGTGTTTGCTGACTTGATGAAAAGAAAATTTAGAATGAGTATGATGGGTGATCTCAAATACTTTCTAGGTCTACAAGTTCATCAATATCCTAAGGGAATCTTCATTGGTCAAGAGAAGTATATCAAAAATCTTTTGAAGAGATACTATGTGGAGAACGCATCAGCTGCAAAGAAACCAATGTCTACATCCTATAAGCTTAATTCAAACCTTGAGGGGAAATATGTAGATCAGAAGCACTACAGAGGAATGATTGGCTTAATACTATAACTTACAGCTAGTTGACCAGACATCATGTTTTGAACATGTCTATGTGCACGTCTTCACACTTCATGGCAGTTAAAAGAATTTTCAAATATCTGACAGTAACTGCTTCTGTGGGTCTATTCTATCCTGCTAAAGGCAACTTCTATCTCCAAGCCTTTTTTGACTCAGATTATGGAGGATGCAATCTCAATAGAAAGAGCACTTCTGGTAGCTATCAATTCTTAGGAGGCAGATTGTTCAATTGGACTTCAAAGAAGCAAACATGCGTTTCAACCTCTACTGCTGAAGCTGAGTATGTTGCTGCCACCATAAAAGAATTTTCAAATATCTGAAATGAACTGCTTCTTTGGGTCTATTCAATCCTGCTAAAGGCAACTTTTATCTCCAAGCCTTTACTAACTCAGATTATGGAGGATGCAATCTCGACAGAAAGAACACTTCTCGTAGCTATCAATTCTTAGGAGGCAGATTGTTTAGTTGGGCTTCAAAGAAGCAAACATATGTTTCAACCTCTATTGCTGAAGCTGAGTACGTTGTTGCCACCAGTTGTTGTTCTCAAGTGCTCTGGATGCAAACACAATTGAGATATTATGTATTCAAAATGTAACAAATCCCAATCTATTGTGACTCTAAGTGTGCAATTGCAATCTCTCACAACCCAATCAACCACTCAATGACCAAGCACATTGATATCAGGTATCACTTTGTAAAAGGTAATATTGATAATGGTCATATTGAGCTTCATTTTATTCCTACAGATGAAGAAACTGCAAATGTGTTCTTAGAAGCTATGGATAAATCCAAGTTCTTAAAATTTCTTGGACTACTTGGCATGCTTAATATAGATTCTCTAGGCATTGGAAGTTTATTTTTTTCTCAAAAACTTTTTTAAAACTCCAAAAAGATTTTACTTTGATTTTTATTTTACTCAAAAGAAAACTCGAAAAAGATTTTACTTTCATTTTTACTTTAAACAAGAGAAAAAAACAAAAAGAATTTATTTTATGTCTTTTTTCTTTACTTTAAACAAAAAATAAATATATATACCAAAAATATTTTTTCATTTATTTTTTTCTAAGATAATGCAAGTGGCTATCACAACTATGCAAATGAAGAAGGTTAGTTACTCCACACTTTATTGATTTTTCAAAATATTAAATTCTATGGTTCTTCAGTTTGCTTCAGTACACAACTAATATTGGTACATTAGTGACCATTAACAAGCTTCATTGTTTTACTCTACTTAGAGTTGTATCATACATCAAGTACTAATGTTATGAGGGACAATGTGAAGCGAACTCTAAGGTTTAGTTAAGACAATGCGTTATAGTTTATTTGTGACTTCCCTGTCCTAATGAACTCACGAGACAAAAACGCGAACTTGTGTAGTTTGAGGGACATAAAAAGTATTTCTTTGTGAATATTTGTACCTAATAAAAATCTTCTTTTTTAAAACAATGTGAGTTAGGTTCCAAGTTTATCAATTTAATTTCTGCACTTTGAGTCTAGTTTTATATTCAATAAGTTATAGTTCAGGAGTGGAGTCAATCTGTGAGCTTTGGGACTCGATGAGTATTCCCCCTGTGGATATAGTTCTATCTATCCACCTAATAATAAAAGCTTGGATGGATGGGAAGAAATATCGTTTAAAAGGGTTTCATAGAAAAGTCATGAACTCCATTAGTGACCTAAGCTATTCTGAGCACTCCAATGAATTTCATAGAAAATACAAATAGAACTAAAACTAGAAATTATTTGCTTGGGTGCTTTGTCGAAGTTGGATTTATAAAAAAATTCAAAATAAATAAATAAATAAATCAAACAATTAAAAAAAGAGTTCTACAAAAATATAAAGAAGTGTAGTTATATTTTTAGGTCAATTATTATGTGTAGTATTTTTCTTTTTAATGTCGTGTCACTTGGAATTTAACAATGCCTTTTGAAACAAAAGGGGTAAATAAATAGGTATAGATGGTAGGAATGCCAACAATGAATGTTGTTCAAAATAAGTGGGGAACGTTTATGAGGATTGTCAGTATAGGGTTTGGGAAGTAACTAGGACTTAGACACAAATATACGCATTTGCGGTGACATATAACTGGTGAATACAAATCGGGTTATTTTGGTTGATGTTAATGATTTCAAAATTAATAATCAACAAAGGAAATTTTTTACAATGTGAAGTGAAGGATCATGCACAAAATTCAGTTTCTTGATAAATTTGTAAGTGACAGCACGATAATCCACAATGCTTCTAAATCAGTCATCCTTCTAAGTTTTAATGTTTACTTAAGATTATTTATTCCACATTCACACACTTAACCACATTTTACTATTTCCTTCTTGGATTCTCTATTCACATGCACACACATCACCATTGTAACGACCGAAAAATACAACCAATTTTAAATTTTTCAAAAACATCTCAATTCTCATAATTCTTTACAAAAAGGTTTTCAATACAAAAAGTTTATCGTATTCCCAGAATCATAACACCACAAAATCATGAGGAGCGGTACGATCACGCCTTCGCCTTGCCACGATCTCCTGAAGAACCTGAAAAACATGAAACCACAACTGTAAGCTCGAAAGCTTAGTGAGATACCCCCAAAATACCAACCACAAATACCATACACGCATAACATGCCATAACATATCCGATCAGAAAACAGTCATGCTCTCCGGGTCTACTGTGTGACTGGTCCTCCGCACCGGCCAACAGTCCACCTGGTCCACCCCCTGAGTCTATCCGTATACATCGAGTCTACAGTGTGATTGGTCCGCCCGTTCCCGGGCCTTCAATTCACGTGGTCCACTCTCTGAGTCTACAGTATGACTGGTCCGCCCGCGTCGGGCCTTCAGTCTGTCTGGTCCACTCTCCGAGCCTTCGGCACGTCTGGTCCGCCCCTACCGGGACCTACAGCCTATCCGGACGGCTCGCTGGGCCTACGGGACAACCGGTCCGCCCTGGGTTTCTTGGCCTACTGCACACAGCAGGACCCGCCTCAACCCAACTCCAGTCCAAACATCCATGTGCACATATACATACAATCATCTAATAATTCACAGATAACAAGCAGATCAACAGATCACATACATGCCACTATCCTAACCAGGATACCGACCTAACAGGTCACTAACATAGCATCTCCCTATCTCTCAGGATACCGATCTCAATCAGGTCTCTAGCATATACCATCCTAACTCACAGGATGCAACATGATAAAGCAGTAACATAAAACACTACCCGGATCTCAATCCGATAAGGGCCGGCCTTGGTGCCTTAGACCCCGTTGATATAGTGAGGATAACTCACCTCGAAGCTGCCGACTGAACATATAATCCAAGCTACTCCGATCACTGATACGATCTCCACCACTGGTCAACCACCAATGCGCTAAACTCAAAACAACAAACAATAATTACCAAAATGCCCCTGGACACCATTGGTCAACCCTTGGACAAAGACAAGGTCAAAGTCAACTCCTGACTGACCCTACTCGCCGAGTCAGCCCTATGACTCGCCGAGTTCCCATACTCAGACTTCACTCCATCCGCGACCTAACTCGCCGAGTCACCCCGAGACTCGCCGAGTCCAACAACTCAGAGTCCACTCGCACACGACTCACCGAGTCATCCCTTGACTCACCGATTCTCGACTCGACCAGAGAATATCGGAACTCTTCGACAAGACTCACCGAGTCCAAGAACAGACTCGCCGAGTCTAAAGCTATCATCAACCGACTCGCCGAGTTGTTCATACAACTCGCCGAGTTCCAGGCTATCTTCATCCGACTCGCCGAGTTGTTCTTCCAACTCGTCGAGTCCCAGCTCATCTTCAAGCAACTCGTCGAGTTCACCCATGTGACTCGCCGAGTACCACCGATCTGAACCCATTCAGAAGCATTCCAGGCCATGCAAATGACCCAAAACATAGATCTAGCCTTATATAACTCATCCATCACGTAAAGTGGCAAACTTTACGTGAATCCCAAGAGATCTAGGCTATATTCACTCATAACTAGGGTTTGGGACTTGCAAGCTTCACCAAACACTCCAACACAGGGACTTTCATGCTCTCTGATTCTCCTCCCTTCCAAATCTGAGGTAGCAACCTCAGATCTAACCTCTAGACTTCCAATTACATCCATAGGCAAGATCCCACAACCCCAAAATGAAGAATCAACATACAATCAGGCCAAGAACAAGATATTACCTCCAATGGACGCCCCCAACTGAAATGAAGTTGATTCCAAGCAAGGCCCCTTGCCCCAAGTCTTCAATTCCCACAAAATTCCTTCAATAAACTTCTTCAATGCTCCAATCCACTCAACAATGGAGCTCCTCTGCGATTTAGGGTTTCTAGTATTCAAGAGGGGAGATAAAGAGGCTGGGGAAGGAACATAATGTTCCTTATATAGGGATCAACCCCGAGAATTAGGGTTTTCTCCACCCAGCGCCTACTCGCCGAGTCCATCTCGTCGACTCGCCGAGTCGGCTACTTAACACGCGGTCAAGCCGCGACTCTACTCGCCGAGTCCATCCATGGACTCGCCGAGTCACTCTTTCCCAATTAACACTTTTGGCCCTTCAACTCTACTCTCGCTAATTCGGGATGTTACAATTCTCCCCCACTTATATTAGGCTTCGCCCTCGAAGCCTATGGCAGCTCAACTCCAAGGATACTCCCACAAAGCTCCACCTGGCCTCAACCAGACCAGGTCCCACAAGGCATACCCAAACGAACTCGAATACACTTTCCTTCCCTCATGGTGTCCTGACCACCGTCTCAAATAGGGCACCGGATTCACCCTCTATTATCTTCGCTTAACCCCTGAGAATTACCCATAATGCAACACTGCTCCAAATCACAACCAACACTCGACTCATAAAGACTAGAAAACCATGAACCACCGGATCCCCGATCCGAATCCCACTCTATCCATTCCGTGACGACGGAAAACCCATTCTCTATCACAGAGCACTCCCACGAGTCCTCCTCTTACAAACCCATACACATGCTGAACTAGCTCCAGCATCCTCAGACTTGGAAAACCCGACACACTGATGACACTCTCACACATCCCCCAGGATGAACCACTAATACATAACCAATACCCTGAACAGAATCATACTGAGAGTCCAGGACTCTCCCCCCGCATCCTTTCCAAGCCTCTGGGCTCTACACCTATGGAATTCCTTCCGCAACCTCAGCAGACATCCCAAACCGGATGAGCTCCTACTTCACTGCCGCGAACACGATGCTCAAAACCCTACCTGAAATACTCTAATCATAACTCTGCTCTGCAGCTTTCACTTTCGTGAACTTGCACTCCCTTCCGGAGCTACACACCTTTCTCTCTTCCTCTTCCAAGGAATCCACTTGGCTACATTGCCACCCCAACAAGTGCCACGGTGCTCGCCCAACGCGACACCACCCTTTTTGCGTAACCGCTATTCACATACTCAGGCTCTCATTGCAGGGGCTCTCAAGCCCATGCACCCTCTCAACTCATCAAAATCACTACCCGGGGCCAGATCTTCCAATGCAATCACACTGCAACATACACAATCAGCAATCTCAAACTGATCCAACAATACCTGCAGAGTCTTCAACATGACTGGACCGCCTCATCAGGCCTTCAGTCCATCTGAACCACTCTCTCAGAACCTTCAGCCAATCTGGACCACTCTCAGAGCCTTCATTTTGGCTGGACCATTCTCCGAGCCTTCGGTCTGACTGTTACGCCTTCCGGCCTTCAGTCCATCCGGACCGCTCACTATCAATCAACAATTCCATGTTATCCCCCTCGGAATTCCTCCCATGCATACCGTTCTAGCCCTCTAGGGGTTCCGAACTCCAACTCTGTCGACATACTCGATCCCGGCCTGCTTCCAGGCCTCCACAACCAATGCCCTAGGTCTGTATTCCGCCCCGCATGACCGACACTTGCTCCTATCAGCCTACACTCTAGGCTGACAGAACACTGATGAATCCCAACAGCCAAGCACCCTCCAATACTCATCGATCTCCCGGAGAATTCTCCAATTCTCCCCCACTATAACACTGACTAACAACCGCTAGCCGCCATCAACGACCTTCCAAAACAACCCTGCACCAAGAGACCACTTACACACGGGCCGCTTCCACAGGCATAAACAACCCTTAGCAAAACGCATCTCCTCACTGATCAATCCGCCCAAGAAGAATCCGATCTCCAATTATCCCTTCCACGAACGAAGATGCTACCTGACGTATAACCCAATGTTGCATCTCCACTAACAACCCTTACGATCGATAACCAACGAAAGCACCAAAACACTAACCATAATCATATCAAACCCTCAGGAAACAACGGATACCAAGACGAAAACCCGAAACACAAATCCATAACCCAAACCACCACCCGCAAAACGAAGAATATCATAACGAAAATCAAACAATTACCGGCTCATGAACATTATACCACAATAATCCCAAGATAACAAGACATCAAGAAAGAAACATACCCGCAGCTGTCTCTGGCACCGCCCTGACCTCCTCTGCAACAAGCTGAAAAACACGACCCGGAGCCCTTGGGGGCTCCGCTCCACCCTGACCTCCACCTGTGATCCTCAAAGTGGCCGGTGCTGGAGCCTGCACCGGTCCAGCAGCAGACTGTGGACAATTGGCCCTCAAATGTCCAACCTGATGACAATGATAGCAGATCCTCAAATCCCGAACTGGCGCTGACTGCCGACAATCCCTCGCATAGTGCCCATCCCTTCCGCACTTGCGGCATGCACCACCGGTCCTACAAACCCCGGTGTGACCCTTCCCACACTTCCCACAAGTGTGGCTGCTCAAATCCCCCACTCTAACATCAACGGTCTTGGACCGTTTTAGCGCCGGCTGCGACTGTACCGGAGCCTGCCTCAACTCACGCATCTACAACTCAATCTCTAACTCACGCCGCCTAGCGGCCTCCTGCAACTCCAACAAGGTCTCGCACCTCTGCGCGGACACAAACTGCCTGATGTCCCTCTTGAGCATGCTCAGATATCGAGACATCTGAGCCTGCTCTGAAGAGAACTCTGGGCAAAACATCGCCCTCTCAGTGAACATCCTGGTGATCTCAGTCACCGACTCCGAGTCCTGCTTCAGCTCAAGGAACTCCTGAGCCAATCTCTCCCTCTCAACCTGCGGAACATAACGAGTACTGAACATTTCTCTGAACTGATCCCATGAAACCGCAACCCTCTGCGCCTCCGAAAATGACCCCGTGGTCAATCTCCACCAATCCTTCGCCCCGAGCCTCAACAGGTTCATAGCACACCTCACCCTATGATCAGCAGGGCATGAACACGTGAAGAAACATCCCTCCACGTCAGACAACCACCTCATGGCAACAATCGGGTCCTGAACTCCGTCGAATGTGGGAGGCTTCGTCCTATCGAAGTCCCGATACTGAAAACCCCGACTAGCTCCTCCCCCTGCCGCTGCTACAGCTGTTGTAGCCGTCGCGGTAGCCGTCTCGGTGAGAGCCGCATAACGCTCATCAAAATACTCAACCATGGCGGTCTTAATTGACCCAAACAACTCTGGCAACTCAGCCCGGAACAACTCTGCAATCTCCTCGCGCAGGATCTCACGAATCCTCGCGTCCAACTCGCTCGTGCTCATCTGAACAACAACCTCGGGCGGCACCGATTCGCCTGGAACCCTCTCTCCAGCTCCCGATCCTGACCCGGATCCACTCTCATCATGCCTCGGGATCTCCATACTGAAAAGAAACACGACATAAGATCTCAGACTCTTCCTACACCCTGGGATCCAACTCTCTCTCTCTCAACCCACCCTAGAGATCATGGTTTCCCTGATACGCGTATGGGTCCTGTGCTTTCAGTAGTACGGGCCCATACTACCTTCCACACCTACCCACATTTGTATGAAGTACTACCACAATACCCTAGTGAACAAGCATAACAATAATCAACCCTCACCACTAGAGAAACACTGAGAATCTCCCATAAGGGACCCTAGGCTACAGGCATCACAAATCAGGCAACATATCATGAAATCCTAAAGATCCCTAGCCTAACACTAGCATGCTGTTCTATCAAAGCTCAAAAACAAATAACATGCATGGTATTTTGGGGTTACTTACTGGCTCCGGCTGATCGTACCTCCGCGTCCTCCTTTACTCATTTTTGAAAACCGTTTTTAATTACTCTTTCGAAAACTCTCCTCGATTTGAGACTGGAGTCACACGAGCGTTTCTCCAATTCACTCAAACCAAGGCTCTGATACCAACTTGTAACGACCAAAAAATACAACCAATTTTAAATTTTTCAAAAACATCTCAATTCTCATAATTCTTTACAAAAAGGTTTTCAATACAAAACGTTTATCGTATTCCCAGAATCATAACACCACAAAATCATGAGGAGCGATACGATCACGCCTTCGCCTTGCCACGATCTCCTGAAGAACCTGAAAAACATGAAACCACAACTGTAAGCCCGAAAGCTTAGTGAGATACCCCCAAAATACCAACCACAAATACCATACACGCATAACATGCTATAACATATCCGATCATAAAACAGTCATGCTCTCCGGGTCTACTGTGTGACTGGTCCGCCGCACCGGCCAACAGTCCACCTGGTCCACCCCCTGAGTCTATCCGCATACATCGAGTCTACAGTGTGATTGGTCCGCCCGTTCCCGGGCCTTCAATCCACCTGGTCCACTCTCTGAGACTACAGTATGACTGGTCCGCCCGCGTCGGGCCTTCAGTCTATCTGGTCCACTCTCCGAGCCTTCGGCACGTCTGGTCCGCCCCTACCGGGACCTACAGCCTATCCGGACCGCTCGTTGGGCCTACGGGACAACCGGTCCGCCCTGGGTTTCTTGGCCTACTGCACACAGCAGGACCCGCCTCAACCCAACTCCAGTCCAAACATCCATGTGCACATATACATACAATCATCTAATAATTCACAGATAACAAGCAGATCAACAGATCACATACATGCCACTATCCTAACCAGGATACCGACCTAACAGGTCACTAACATAGCATCTCCCTATCTCTCAGGATACCGATCTCAATCAGGTCTCTAGCAAATACCATCCTAACTCACAGGATGCAACATGATAAAGCAGTAACATAAAACACTACCCGGATCTCAATCCGATAAGGGCCGGCCTTGGTGCCTTAGACCCCGTTGATATAGTGAGGATAACTCACCTCGAAGCTGCCGACTGAACATATAATCCAAGCTACTCCGATCACTGATACGATCTCCACCACTGGTCAACCACCAATGCGCTAAACTCAAAACAACAAACAATAATTACCAAAATGCCCCTGGACACCATTGGTCAACCCTTGGACAAAGACAAGGTCAAAGTCAACTCCTGACTGACCCTACTCGCCGAGTCAGCCCTATGACTCGCCGAGTTCCCATACTCAGACTTCACTCCATCCGCGACCTAACTCGCCGAGTCACCCCGAGACTCGCCGAGTCCAACAACTCAGAGTCCACTCGCACACGACTCACCGAGTCATCCCTTGACTCACCGATTCTCGACTCGACCAGAGAATATCAGAACTCTTCGACAAGACTCGCCGAGTCCAAGAACAGACTCGCCGAGTCTAAAGCTATCATCAACCGACTCGCCGAGTTGTTCATACAACTCGCCGAGTTCCAGGCTATCTTCATCCGACTCGCCGAGTTGTTCTTCCAACTCGTCGAGTCCCAGCTCATCTTCAAGCAACTCGTCGAGTTCACCCATGTGACTCGCCGAGTACCACCGATCTGAACCCATTCAGAAGCATTCCAGGCCATGCAAATGACCCAAAACATAGATCTAGCCTTATATAACTCATCCATCACGTAAAGTGGCAAACTTTACGTGAATCCCAAGAGATCTAGGCTATATTCACTCATAACTAGGGTTTGGGACTTGCAAGCTTCACCAAACACTCCAACACAGGGACTTTCATGCTCTCTGATTCTCCTCCCTTCCAGATCTGAAGTAGCAACCTCAGATCTAACCTCTAGACTTCCAATTACATCCATAGGCAAGATCCCACAACCCCAAAATGAAGAATCAACATACAATCAGGCCAAGAACAAGATATTACCTCCAATGGACGCCCCCAACTGAAATGAAGTTGATTCCAAGCAAGGCCCCTTGCCCCAAGTCTTCAATTCCCACAAAATTCCTTCAATAAACTTCTTCAATGCTCCAATCCACTCAATAATGGAGCTCCTCTATGATTTAGGGTTTCTGGTACTCAAGAGGGGAGATAAAGAGGATGGGGAAGGAACATAATGTTCCTTATATAGGGCTCAACCCCGAGAATTAGGGTTTTCTCCACCCAGCGCCTACTCGCCGAGTCCATCTCGTCGACTCGCCGAGTCAGCTACTTAACACGCGGTCAAGCCGCGACTCTACTCGCCGAGTCCATCCATGGACTCGCCGAGTCACTCTTTCCCAATTAACACTTTTGGACCTTCAACTCTACTCTCTCTAATTCGGGATGTTACAACCATTAAAGATAAATTATTTATTGTTTGCATTTTCATACTTTCTGGCTTAAAAATGCCTTAGAATCTAGATCAAGCAGCTAAGTTAGATAGAGAATATCACTTACTCGATCATGGAACATCCTTTTTCCAAGTGGAGCATCTTATGACAAGTAGACCATCCTCTTGAAGAAAACCATATGTTCTTGTCTTGGTTCATGGAGAATTCACATACATAGTGAAGAAGGAAAAGATCAAATGCTTTAAAAGCCAATTGTGAACCATCTAAGACCAACGGGAAGCATCTTGGAGCAGTTTCATGCACTTGGACCAACATGGAGCAACTTCAGGTACATGGACCAAATTTGGAGCAAATGCATTCAAACTTGGAGCAATTACATGCTCTTAGACCAACATCATCAAAATTAGAGCAACAACATGTTGTTGGACCATATCCACTTCTTTAGACCAACTAGAAGAATGAATGAAGCATATTCATTTATCTTGACCATCTTGAGCCATCTTGGACCATATTCATCAACTTGATCACTTGGATCATCATGGACCATCTCTACTACCTTAGATCAACTGAAAGTCACTTGGACCATCTTTGCGCATCTTCAGCCACTTGGAGCATGTTCAAGAACTTGGAGCATCTTCACTAACTTGGAGCATGTTCAAGCACATTGGAGCATGTTGAACAACTTGGATCATCTTCAGCCACTTGGAGCATATTCAAGAACATTGGATCATGTTCAAGAACTTGGAGCATCTTCACTAACTTGGAGCATTTTCAAGCACATTGGAGCATGTTCAAGAACTTGGAGCATCTTCATCCACTTGGTGCATCACGTCCATATGGATCATTGTGTCAACGTAGATCATAATAAATATGTCATGCACATTTTGAATAGGTCATACATGTTTTTAATGAGCCATTCATGTTTCAACTAGGCCATGCACGTCTCGAGTAGGTCATGCACATTCCTTATGTGCCATGCATGTCTCTAAGATAACATCCATGCAAGAACCACCTTTTCTTTCTTGATTCTCAAGTCATCAGTCTCTCACTCGTGACTCTAGTTGACATTCTCCTATTTATACTTAAGTATCATCTATGTCTTCTGGGCCCACAAGTTGGCCCATACAAGCCCTACTTTGTCCCATTGAGAAACCCTAGAAACCTTCACCAATAAATACTTCACTTTTATTTCTCATTATTTTTTATTCACTTTCTCATAAATATTTACTCTCATACCCGTTTGAAGCAAAATCGAATTTTGTTTTGGAGAAAAATCGAAAATTTTCTTGAGTTTGGAGCAAAATCACTTCGTGAGCAAAAGACCTTGGAGCAACTTTGGTTTGGCGCAACAAGCTTTACTCTTCGGTCCAACTTTAGCGAAACAACTTCTCCCTCGTAGCTCCTTAGCACAAGAACCTCATCTTCGATCAGCAACCCTTGGCGCTTCTCCCCCTTGCACATCCTCTTGGTGCATCTATTCCTTGGCGCAAAAAGCCTCTTAGCGCATCTACTCCTTGGTGCAACTAGCTTCTTCACGCAAGAACCTCTCTTGTGTTACTTCTTCTGCCTCGCACCCTTCTTGCGCCAACCCATTCTCTTATTGTGCCACTTAACTTCCCCTCTTGTGCCATACTCCTCTTGACCCTCGCAACCCTTCCCATCGCCTACTTCTTCTTGTACAACTCAGTTACTTCTTACGCCATCAGCTTTTGGCGCAACTTCTTATAGTCTTGGCACACCATCGCAGATCACCACAAGCCTCTTGCGTCATCCCTTCTTTTCTACTTCTCTTGTGCCACAAACCTTCCTTGCCTCTTTCTCAACCTTTTTCTTCTTGCGCATCACACGACCAAAACCCTTTTGCACCATTTCTTTTTTTCCCTCTTGCATAACAAGTTTTTTGTGTTGCCTCCCACTCCAACTTGCGCCATACTCTTTCAAACCCTAAACATAATCTGTTTTTTTGGCACAACAACCTAATCGAAACACTTCTTTTTGGGATATCTTTTCTTTTCTTCTTGTGCCACTTTTTCTTCTTTCTTAAGCCACAATCTGAAAAAATCCTATCTTGTGCCACACACCTTCTAACCCTAGCCATGACCTATAAATCCTCTTGGTGTAACTCTTTCATTCGTCACCCTATTGCTTCAAAACCGAGACAACCCCCTATTGCACCATTAACACTCTTGTGACATCTACCCTACAACCAAACCTAATTGTGCCACTTACAACCATCCTGAGAAACAACAACATCAGTCATCGCTTGTGCTTTACTCGCCTTTGTGAGCAACAACCCTCTTAACCATCAACAACCCTTCATGAGCAACAAGTTCTCATGACCATCATCACCTTCTTGCTCCATCAACATTTGGAGCAACATCTCTTGGTATCAAAAAACCTCTTTTGCGCCATTCTCAAAACCCTTGGTGAGCATCATTATTTGTTTTTCAAAACCCTAATAATCGTTTTTTTGTTGTTTAAACCCTAGTATCGTTTTTTTCTTTTTCAAACCCTATTTCTTTTGTTTGGAGCATTATCAACCATTTTTTGGAGCATCACCATTCAACCTTGTTTCTTTTGTGGATCATCTCCAAACTCTAGGTAAGCATCACAACTCTTGTGTGAAACCCTAGTCGTCAAAAGTTAGTTTTATAAGCATCATCACATGTTGCATGTTTTTTTTTGTTTGCATGTACATCATAGTTAACTTAACATTGATTATTGGATCATTGTGTGTTCAATGATTGTCATCACGTGGTCCATCATCATTTTGTGTTGAGCATCACATTCCTTGATCACTATAGGTAAGGGTTCATTCTCCCTCTTTACATTCTATGATGATCATGATGTACAATTTCTATTTTTTGCTTCTCTTGATATAACATAGATTTAAATATCTCAACTGTCACTGTCAAAAGTATTGCTTTTTCTTTGTGTTGCTCATTGATTCAACAAGACATCAACTTGTAAGTCATATCTCTCTTGCTCGTTCACATAACCTCATGTGATAATGTTGTCCTTTCTTCGTTGATGATTCATGTATTCATTAGTCTATACATATGTTCCTATGATCAGGTTCCCCTAGTATTGGTCTATCATGTTTTTTCTTTGTGAACACCTTTTCTTGTTGCAATCATATTGGGTGAGCATCTTTCTTTTATTCTTTTGTTATTATTTTTCTTCTTCTTTTTATTGATCATTGATTCACTTTCACATACGTTGATCCCTTTGATCAAATCTCTCCTGTGAGCATTATACTTATTGGTGCCAATCTTTCTTTTCATTCTCACAAGTCTATTACCTCCACTCTTCTTCTTTAAGGTAATGCATTTTTTCTTATATTTTTGTGAACTTAATTTTCATGCTCTTTACATGTTCTTTTAACATCAATATTTTTTTTTTCAACTCTATCTAAATGCATTCACTTTTCTATGTGTTCTTGGATTTACATATATAGTTGTCATTTATAGTCTTTATGATACCTAATTTTCTGTTAGTTTCTAAAGACATCTTTATTTGATATGCCATAGTCATCTTAGGCCATGACCCAACAGTTTTACTTGATCCTTGCATTTTTGTTATGCTTTAGTAACATCATTTTTTATATGACATCAAGTCCTTTCTCTTTTATTCCTACATGTTATGTCATTCACTTTTAGGCCTACACTTAGTGAATTTGAATTTGCAAATTCCTCTTGTCTATAGTTGAATCAACAATACTACTTAAGTCACAACTTTGTTTAGTTAATGCTAATTCATACATTTTTTTTACCCCACCCCTACCTCATTTTTTTGGAATTTAGTTAAGATTATATGCTACTACTCTCTAGCCATATCTCTTTAACTAACAATTAAATGCAATTTTTGTTCTTCTTTTTTTTTTCTCAAGACATGGCTTTTAAAGAAGATGGACAAACTTCTAAAGCAAAGGATTTTCATAAGGCATCCAAATCTCAAGCAAATGGCTCTTCTACTGTGACAAACTCATTATCACCTAAAATCGCTATGGCTGAATACAACTATATTGGACTTCCTGAAAAGTCATCAGCAACTTGTTGATCCCAAGAGCATAATGATGGTCAGTCAAAGAATTCTCACGTTACGTCCAAATCCCTTATTGGCTCAGGTGTACCTCGACCTAAAAAATCACTCGAGACATTCACAACGAACTTCATGAATCAAGTCTCTATAACCAATACCCAACATTGGTAACCAAACTCCTGATTAACAATCTGCAAGAAAATGGGGTTCTTAATGCAAACACTTTGTAAAATATTTTTGATGCACAACTATTACTCTCAACAACCTTTAACTGCCCACATGATCCAAACCAGTTGGTCACTGATTCTCCCGACTCCCTACAATGCACTAACATCCAAATATGCCAAGAAAACTAACAGTCTAAGACCTAAGAGTCTTAATCAAAAGACTATCGGGTCCCACCCATATGAATCATACAATCACTAGTTCACGATACATCGTGACTCCTAGTAACCACTAAACGATAAGCTCACAATACTATGACGATCTCGCCGTCATCCCATCAATGGCCCGAAGACTCACGGCCAGCACCACATGGGCCTAAAGACACCCAACCATCAGTCCATTGACTTGTAGGAACCTATTCAAGATCCCTCTCAATGTTAACCGAATATAAATACGGATCATACCCTTCTATCACGTACAATTACTTTCACAATACATGCAACTACCAATGCAAAATTTAGGAGAAAACAGGTTCGCACACAACCAAAAAATGAGATAGGCAATTGCACTCTTATTCCAATTTAAGGCCTACAAACCAATTAAGAACCGTGTCAATAACTCGAGCCAAGTCTTCTCATTTTATCTTATTTAACCAACATATATCCCCACGGAAAAACACATAACCAACCGCAGATCTACTACACTCCTTCTTCCTCACAACCATTACCAATCAGGTGTGATACCAGTAGATCTAACCGAAATGACGAACCTCAACCGCAAACAGAAGCATCCTCATGAAGGGTTGAAGACTAAGATCCCACACCTTGATTGAAATCGAATAGATCCCACCAATACGTAATAGTTCGATAAAACTTACAAAGCCATCATAAATGCAGCCAAACTCAGGTCGGGTCAATCCAAATACCAACTCCGCTGACACGACAAGCCAAAATTAGATTTTGCGCAGATCCCAAGCCACACCTGAAGAACTCCACAATTTTGCCCCAACATCCGAACTTCGAATAACCAAGAAAATCTGCCAAACTCAAGCCTGCTATGAATAATAATTTCATAACCAACAGTTGAGGGTACCTATATCCAGAAACCGAAATGTACAATGTACAGATTTTGACAATAGGTTGACACATTCATTGAACTCCAACTGATACGGCTCTAAACTTCCGAAGTACCTGAGCTATTGACGAAGAACAAAAAGACTAAATATCGGGAGTGCATTAACAACCAATCCATTGATCCAAATAAATTACTAGACAAAGCCCATAAGGGACTTCAAATACCAAACTCTGAAATTGATTGACCGATCAACAACTGCCCAACCTAGGCTATAAATATCAATCTATACAACAAGATGACAAATCCATCAACAATCAATACTCAACCTGAGCGACCCAAACGCCTCTTGACCTATTCCTCGACGTTCCCAAAAGGAACCCCTGGCTACAGGGACCTCCTTGTCCAACATCTTCTTGTCATGAAGACGACTCTTGAATTCTTGAACACATACATCTGATGATAACTTGCTCTACACCTTCGTCTTGACCAAATCATAAACCAAAGTTTCGTATAACCAACCCGCAATTCCCTATGACCCATTATTTTGAAACCATAACTCGAACAGATCGTTGATCCTCTAAGCAGAATATCCAACTCTCTTTTACTTAGGGTTCAAACCACCACTAACTAACGTTGCAAACAGACTAAAATTCAAACTGGCTCACCCAGATGTATAACATCCCTGAACCTTGGGATATATAACACAACGCAAGATGATCTTCTAGATGAGGACCAAGCAAACTCAAAGAGATCCTGAATCTCAAATGGAGGCCCCAAAGTTTTCCCAAACATAACCGCCCTAACACCAAGAATACCATGCAAATATACAAGCAATAATTATGACTCTCGATTTGTAGATCCGATTCTTAATCTCGAAACAATTGGACTACCACACGCCTCGCCTATAAATCCCCAACAAACAATTTGGCACGAGAATTATCATAAATACAAGAAGCACCATTTTATTAATCAGGATACCTCAGAGACAAAAAATAGTTTTCGTTTCCAATTCACCTCCCTTGATTACCAGAAACAATCAACTAGAACATGACCTATCTAAATTCAAAGAAAGTGGACTATTGATCTCTTCTCAAAGCAACCATACCAGAAGAATGTTCTGTTGCATTCCCACACTGTCAAACTTGCTGCCAAAACCACAACCACGTATCCCATGCTGAGTCTACATCCCAAACCTAAAAATCACATTTCTGCTCTCTCTTTCTCTTTCTCTCTCTCTCTCTCTCTCTCTCTCTCTCTCTCTCTCTCTCCTCCGAACATGAAAAACTGGAAGAACATATCCCCCGTCATAGTTAGTGACATTACAATCCGTATGCCAATCACTAAGCCTCTGGTTGTAATCCTTAAGTCGAACGTCACAATCGCTTCCTTCTTGAGTCCTACGACTCAACTGACACTACCTCGAACAAGGCCCTCAAGACCTCAGATCAACTAACTCACCTAGGTCAGCACCATTTAAACCCAACCTAACATGGGCACTAAGACCCAAACAATTCACCAGACTCATTCCTCCTTCCAAATACCAAAACGGAAAGGTTGATAAAGACGAGAACACACTAAAAAGAATCATGGTCCTAAATCTTAAGATCCAAATCAGTAATCAAATGATATTGCAATCAATCACAGTGTAGAAGGAGTAGAAGAAGAATTAACCCAAGCATGCACACATTTATATCATATAAAAGTCAAATACACCGTGGAAAACACACACATACGTCACACTAAGACTGACACAGACACCTACTATTTATATCACCCCAGCAACACACGAGTGTATAGCCACACATGCGTGTGCGTCCGCACACAGCCACACAAAAGATATAACCACCATAACTAACCCAAGACCCAAACAAAACCTTTACAATATAGATGCCTAGCGCAAACCACTATATTATGACCTATCAATCTCCCCCATGGTTTGTGGTTGGCATAGACATGGTCTTCAATCACTTGGTTTCTCAAACAGCCTTAGGTCAGATTTTCCCATAGATTCCATCTAAAGTTTTTCATTGATGATTGTGGCAACCATTCCTGTGAATTCCTTTGCAGCAGCTTCCATGACCTCCCTTCTACATGTGATTTGATGACGGGCCAAGGTATGAATGTTTCTCTCTCTGAATCTCAGGACATCCTTAGCACTAATGAGCCTCAGAACTCCTTCTCAACTTTTGAACTTTATGGCAACAGTTGTTGTTTCATCATCCTAGGCCCAAAATTCCATATCATCAAGATATCCATCACTAAAGTGTTATGGAATTGGAATCTCCTTCACTTGATTAGTAGCTGGCCATAACATTAGATCCATCGGTTGTTAGTTTCAGGGTCAAGGAAATCCTTGTCTTTTCTAACCAACGCTTTTGTAGTCTTCATCATTGGAAAGTTATCCCTGACATGTCTACCCAAAAACTGCTTGAAGTTGAAAACACTAGCATCTTGAGAAGGATTGTGGAATGGAGCCCTTGAGAGTTCAGAGAGATCAACCTTCGTCCAGGAGTTGAAGTCATGAATGTTTTTGTAGTATTCTGGATTTCCAGAATTCCTCTTAACCACCCACAACTTAAGCTCAGGATCATAGCCCCACATCTTGATCCCTGTACGATCACCATACTGATCACCAAATTTTCTCCTTTTAAGATCAGTCACTGTGAGTTGAGGTTCATCTGCTTTACGATTATCATTTGAACTTTTTAAGAAAAGCAAGCCTTCCTTCTGCTCAGTTGCGACAGTGCTTTGGCCATGTTTGATTTTGATCTGTGGAATGGCATTTACAGGCTCCTTTTCAAATCGATCAACAACTCTTGTTGTTCTTGGAGGAGGTTGGTCAATGTTAGGTCAAACTTTATTGGTTTGGGCTAGGCATCTATCAGTATAAGTCTGAAGTGCTTCTGATCGAAGAAGACCTGAGTCCATGCTAGCTCAAACCAAGGGGGATATTGTTAGGTCACAATTTTGTGGTTTGAGCTAGGCATTCATCTTGTATAGGTCTTGGTAGGGTCTTGGGATTTGCTATGTTGGTTGTAGTATGTTAGCGAGTATGTGCGGCCATACACGCGTGTGCGGCTACACACTCTGTGTGTAGCCATACACGTGTGTGCGGCTGCACACTCTCTATGCGGCCATACACGTGTGTGCGGCTGTACACACGTGTGTGGTTGTACACACGTGTGCGGCTGGTGGTCCTATAAATAAAGTGTGTCTGTGTCAGTTTTATAGAGACGTCAGTGACGTATATGTGTGTTTTCCCAAGGTGTACCTGACATTTATATGATATAGATGTGTGCATGCTTGGATTAATTCTTCTTCTACTCCTTCTACACTCTATTTGATGTTTGCCTTAATTGATCACTGATTTGGATCCATTAGATTTGGGACCTACAAATTGTATCAGAGCCAATTTGGTATCAATTGAAGTTATTTTTGAGTGTGAGAGTGCAAAAATTTCACTGTTTTTAAGAATTTTGATCGAAGAATTGTTGAAGGTTTGGTGCCAACTGTTGAAGGTTTGCGGCCAATAGTGTGTGCGGTGGAGCGTATCCTTTGAAGAAGTGTGCGGTTACCTTGTGTGCGATTGATATTTGTTGTGTGCGGTTGATATTTGCTGTGTGCGGTTGGTGTCTGCTGTTGAAGTTTGTGTTGTTGATATTTGTTGTTAAAGCTTGTGCAGTTGGTGTTTGCTTCTGAAGTGTGTACGGTTACAAGTGTAGTGTTTGCTGTTAAATTGTGTGTAGTTACACGTGTACGGTTGGAAAGTGTGTGCGGTTAAGATTTGTTTGCGGTTGAGTGTTAGTGTGCGGTTGAAGATCACTCAAAAAGGAATACTTGTAAATTGGAGTGCTGAGTTTTGAGAACGTCATCTACACTCCCGAGTTAAAGTATAGCTTGTTCAGTGTCTCACAGATCAGCTTATAGACTACAGATAATGATATAAGGTTAAGCAGTGAAGACCTCGATGCAATAGTGTTTACAGAGTGTTCCATCGAGTTGTACCTGACGTTTTTCAGATACAAACGTGTGCAAGCTCGATTTCTTTTCATCTTCTTATTCTATTGCGATTGTTTGTTGCTTGATCATTGACAAAAGGAGTTAGTGGTGTTCTCAAAGTGACGTCTCCAACTTTTGATCAGATGGCCGACACCTTGCAACTGATATGGATACAACTTCAAGGGTTCCTCCCCTTCCATTTGCTATCGAACTTCATTACCATTTGATGAGTGATCAGATACTGACACAAACCTCCCAGCATCCTGTGAAAACAAGATGACTTGATTAGAGGCAGGGAGATCTTATCCAAGAACAAGCACCACCAGTCCAACAACCCTCCAAAGCTGCTACACCAACTCAACCGACCCTAAAAGGACCAAGTAATGTTAGATCTTCGTTTGAAGTCGGGAGTTCTTCTGCTCCTAGGGGTTCTTCTCCTCCACAACCTGTGCATGATGTTGCCTCTTTGAGGCTTGCCAGGTTTATTGCTCAACAAGATTCAGATCCTTTACCTCGTGGCAAATGAATATCAATAGGTGAAGGAAGTTCAGGGGGAGCAGGCCAATCTATCTCAGAGCTTAAGGGGGAGATCACTACTCTTAAACAGAAGACCATCAAGAAAGACGTTCTGATCGGAAACCTCAATATTCAAGTTTCCGAGCTTGAAGAAGAAAACTTTCAGAAGTCTAAACAGATATCTGATCTCCAGTTTACTCTTGGTGCCCTATCATCAGGCTACTCTAACTTGAAGAACAAACTTATTGCAGAATTTGGTGACAAGTTCCAGACCACAGTCGAAGAGATTTGCGCCACTACAGTGATCAAGTTTCAAGATAGTGATTGTGCTATTTGTCTTGTTTGATGCTAAGGATCTTCTGCAATTCAGGAAGCGATACATACACACCTTGGTTATGAGAAAGACTGAGTCTATAGTAGCCACAAACCAAGGGGGAGACTGTTAGGTCAAAATTTGTTGGTTTGGGCTAGGCATCTATCAGTATAAGTCTGAAGTGCTTCTGATCGAAGAAGACCTGAGTCCATGTTAGCTCAAACCAAGGGGGAGATTGTTAGGTCACAATTTTGTGGTTTGAGCTAGGCATTCATCTTGTATAGGTCCTGGTAGGGTCTTGGGGTTTTCTATGTTGGTTGTAGTATGTTAGCGAGTGTGTGCGGCTATACACGCGTGTGCGGCTGCACACTCTGTGTGCGGCCATACACGTGTGTGCGGCTGTACACACGTGTGCGGTTGTACACACGTGTGCAGCTGGTGGTCCACTACTAGAAAAAAGGCCTTTTACGACGCTCATTGCGCGTCGTAAAATGCTCAGACGACGCGCAAATGCGTGTCAAGGAAGGCCCTGTCATAAAGAGAGACGACGCGCTTTTGCGCGTCGTCTATAGACGACGCGCATTTACGACGCGCGGTTACGACACGCAATGCGTATCAAGGAAGGCCCTGTCATAAAGGAAGACGACACGCATTCGCGTGTCGTAACTTTACGACGCGCGTGTTAATGACACGCAATGCGTATCAAGAAAGCCCCTGTCAAGAAAGGTCATGTCATAAATGAAGATGACATACATTTTTGCGTATCGTAAATTTAAATGTTTAAAAAAAAATTTATATATTTATTAATTTTTAAATTAAATTTTCATTTAATTTCTTATAACATAAATAAAATACCATATACAAAAAAATACAATCCATTGCATAATATAAAATAAATTGCACAAATTATAATGTCATACAAAAAATCATTCAAATGTTAAACAAAAATAATACATTGCTAACATGTGTTATACATTCCTATAAAACTAACAAATAATCATACAACTCTGTTTCTTACTGGAAAGGAAAGCCAAACATGATTACAAGTCTCCCTTAATCTTGAACTTCACCACCACCGACGTAAGAAAAAAACTGCGTATAAATATCAAAAAACAAGATATGAGCCAATCATTCTATGACTCAAGGAAAAATATCATTAGAGAAATGTGAAAAAAATATGAAACAAATGAATGAAAGTGCATTGCTATTTCTTTAATACTTACTGCATAGAGTAAGACTTGGACATCATCTATAGTTTTGAAGGACATTGATGTCTCCCTATGCTGCACATATTAAAAATAAAAAAGAACAAAATTAAGTAACATATGGATTCATATATCTATCAATTGTATTGTAAATTGTAAATTAAATAAATAAGCATGCTTATTTATTTTTGCTTGTGTCTCGTTTCCTCCAAAACTTCTAGATACGTTGTGAGCATGCTATAAAAATTGATTAACATGCAGGTTGTGAGCATTAAAGAAGCTTTTGAGAAAACTATGAGACAATACAATTGTGAGTTTGCTTTTGTCCTCAACCGTGCTTCCAATCTTCATCTTATTGAGGTTTGTTTCAGGGAGGGCAAAATATATATTTTTATATTTACATAAAGGAAAAAAGTTTGGATTAGAAAATGACATGTTTACCCTTGTAATGAAAAGTTGTGTTTCAATTTTGGTCCTTATTTTTGAGGTTCTTGTAAAGGTTTTGGTCCTTGAGTATAGCTGATTTTTTCCACTTTGGACCCAAAAATAGTCATTTTCGTTGGAGAAGAGGCCAAATATGCAAAAAGGAAACTGTAGGGACGAAAAGAAAAAAGAAATCTATATTTAGGGACTAACAATTGTAGTTGGTTCAACTGAAGACTTTGATCCTTCAAAAGGCAAGACTTTAGTTGACCTTCTAGTCCTTGTTGTTTCACTTTGTTGTGATTTTGGTCCCTCTTACTCGCACCGTTAGTAAAATGACAATTTTACCCCTAGCCCCTTTCTTATAAACCAAAAAAAAAAGCAAACCATAACTTACTTGTGTAAAAATTCAAGACCCCCTACAGCTCTTGATTCAGTTCCCATCAATTCAATTAATCCTTCCCATTCCTGCATATATATATATACATAAGGTATTAATAAAAATCATACATACATACATACATACATACATACCTACATACATACATACATACATAAGTGAAGAGATTTTTCACTTAAAAGCATATAACCACTTCAGAAATTGTAGGTCTAGTTGATGGTGGTTGAGTGCACATCAATGCTATCTTGATGATCTCCACAACATGTTCTACTGCATATTCACTAGGATCTAGTTTCTCATCCATTAAATTCAGATGCGCTCCACTCTCATGTAGATCCCGTGCCTATCATACACATAACAACAGAAAGGCTAGTAAGAACTTCTCACCTAAGCTTAAGGTCTCACTGAATACAAAATAAATCATTGAGTGTTTGAGATACCTTCATCATTAAAACCATAAATGAAAAGAACGGGTTGAATGAACCAACCCTTAATTATGAGATACTTACATGATCAAGGAGATTTTGAGTGACTAATTGGTAGTCAACATCCTTGTATCTCTTTCCACTAATGATTTCTAGGACCACCACATCAAAGCACCTACAAAAGTCACGATTTCATCTCTAGGCAGGAATGGGAATGGGAATACAGAAGGAGGAGCTGAGAGGTGGAGGGGAAACACAGACCAAGTGGGGCCCAGCTGGGTTGCAACTAATATTACCCTCACCAATGTCCGGTAACTCCAGTTGTGGGGGCCGTATGTACCCAGCAACCAATGGCACGCATAGGATTGAAATCTCTATTCGTGAACCTGTATACATTAAGTTTATTTTTAGACAACAAGGTTTCGAAATCAAGATATAAAATTTATTAATTTATTAAATGTTGAGATATTGAAAGAGGATTTGGATTATAAAAGGTTAGTAGTACCTTGCTTTGTGGAGAGAGGTGCATGGCCTCGCTTCCTCCCAGCAATCATCCAGTTTTCAAAATTTGCGTTTATTTCATATACTACCTCATCCTGTTCACAAATCAAATATATGATTTAACATTTAAGTCATTTTTACTTTTTTATTGCCAAAAAAAAAAAGTAAAAATTTTAGAAACTTACGTATTGTTCGTCCTCGAGATACTTCAACCTTTCAACTCGCCACTTCATAGTAAAAAGCTGGCCGACTCTAAGGCCTTCTGGAGGAAGGGGAAGAAAACCAACTGCCAAACAAGGTTCCAACACTGGTCTTTGTAAAACAAGAGCACTCTTAAAAGTCAACATCTGTGAAGACTCATCCTCAAACATAGGAGTATGCGATCCATGATTTCTATCCCCAGATATTTTATATTTTATATTTAATATCGTATCACTATCAGGATTCATATCTTTCGCTTCATCTGTAAAAAAAAAAAAAAAAGAGAGATTGATTATTTTTTCTAAAGATGAGTGATAAAATGAGAAATAAAATAATGCTTGCCATTTGTGGGTAGGGATATAGTGAACAAGATTCCGGCTCTTGATGTAGAAGGAACTACAAGTGGAAAGAAGGCGGATGTTGGTCTTCCATTACTTTGACTTTCACCAGCAAGGGTAAAACCGTCTTTTAGGTCCAGCCAAGAATCGTGTATGGTTAAGTTAGCCTTCACTTGTGAGTGGAGTATCACCTGGGAATGTGAGTAAATAATTATTATTATTTTTTTTTTGCATTTAACCCTAACAAGACTTGAGATCAATATACCTGCAAAAGCAAGGTGCCATCACTGCATTTATCTGCTACACGTGTGCTGACATGGAATGGGTTGGTGAAGTGAACAGCTATAGTCCTACAAATAATGGCAAAAATGTTCAGGTGCTACATAACCACTATTCCTGCAAAGATTTAACATTGGTTATTGAAAATTTACTTTAATCAAATTGAATTAGTAGTTAAGTTATATGTACTTTTAAACATACAAAGTCCCTGAGAATTTTGTGCTAAGATGAGTCGTATCTTCTGGTAGCAGTCTTATAAGCCCAAAATTTGCTATTTTTTGCTGCAATTCTCTATCAAGTAGAATGTTGCTAGTTCTTATATCTGTATGGATGATTGGAACATGGTACTTTTCATGTTGATATGAAAGACCCCCTGCTTCCTGTAAGAAAATCTTTCTGGTACCCATATATAAAAGAGCTTGATCGTCAATGTGGAAAGGGACAGCTAGCTGTTGAATTACCACTCTTATGGTCTGAATCTGAGCTCAATTATCTACAGGAAGTCCAATAAAGGTATATATATGTTCCTATCCTAAGTTTTGAATTTAAGAATAGACACCCCTGTGTTGTTGAATATAACAAACACATTACACATACATCCCTCCTATCAGGCTGAAGTTGTTGAAAGAGCAGAAGGCATCAGAAAAGAGTATAATGAGCTTGACACTGTCTGGTTCATGGCTGGATCCCTATTTCAGGTTGTTTAGCTTTTTCCTTGGTTCATTTTAGTTATTACTAATGCCTCACCCTGTAATCACATCCAAATTCATAATAAAAAATAAATAACTAGAATAAAGAAAGTAAAAGAAAATTTTAATATTATTTTAAAATCAGCTTCACCATGGCATTAAAATGCACGCTAGGATCTTCTTCCAAACATAATTATTTGGCTTAAATAATGCATACCGACTTTGCTAGAATATATATGGCCAGGTACTTGAACAAATCCAGCCTGAATAAATCCAGCCTAAGAAAGAACCTAGCCTATCAGAATCAGGTACTTGAAAAAATCCAGCCTGAATAAAAGCAAAAAAAAAAAAAATTAGAACTAGTTGAAATAAAAAGTTGAGTGGGAAAAGAACAAGACAAAAAGTTCTTCATCATGATAGAAATACAAAATACTAATAATGTTAAAAAGGAAAAATGATCATAAGATGTGAAGGAAGATCAGGAAAACAGTCATCGAGATGATGCTTGGACCATGCTATTTGGCACCCAACAAACCTACATAGTCAAAAACACATTAAGGAAGAATTCAAGGCATGATACTATTGAAACTTAAATGACAAAGATCAATCCATGCAAGAGCATTCTTAGAATGTAGAGCACAAACCTTCAATGAAATCAAGCCTCAGGAGCTAAAGAAGAAAGAAGAACAAAAAACCAAGTTGAGGTTGTGTGGCTCTGAACTTATGTGCTCCTTCAACAACCATTTGTCAAACCACATCCTGTAATAAAAAAAATACAACATGTTTAATTTGAGTAACAATAGACATGGTCTACTAACAAAACCTGTAAATAAAAAAATCAAACCTAGTATAGATTGCAGATCAGTGCAAAAGAAGAGTTGAGGTGTCAAGTTGATACAGGAGAAGAAGACGTCGACTTAGTCAAACCATTTATAGTGTTTCCTATTCATGCCCTAACCTAATTCACCCTAAATTTCAAAGAAATTGATCAAATTCTAGCATAACTATTAACCCAATCGGGCACATGAACTGGTGGATAAAGGAGAAACCGAAGATTGAGAATTCTAAATCACAAACTAAGATCAAAATCATATGGAAAAAATCTGAAATCATAAACTCATATGGGAAGAAATATGTGAAAAAGAATTTTGAAGAAAGAGAAACCGAATATAAACATTACCAGAATCAAAAGAGAAACCAGAGGAAGCGACAAATTCTCTCAATCCCTCCTCCGATTTCTTAAACTCGTGAATCATTGTATCGCCACTGGAGATAGAGACATAGAGCCTCAGGCTGCCATTGCTGCTTCCCAGCATGCAGTTTCACCTCGATTTGGAAACAGAGCACGAAACCAAATATGGCGGAGATCATCTTTTGGGCCGAGAGTTGTTTCTTCTGCTACTGAAGCGAGAACTGATCTCACGGAACTCGAAACGCAGGTGAAGAAATTGGTCAGCGACTTGAGCAGCGCTTCCATTGATACAGTCAGGAACGCCACCGGTGAACTCAGATTACTTGCGAGACAAATGAAATTGAAAGGTGAACTCAGATTACTTGCGGGATGAAAGATTTGGTGATATTGCGATTTTGTTGTGGGAGAAAAGAGGATTTGTGATGATATTAGGGTTTTTTTGGGTATTAGAGTAAGAGAGATAGAGAAAGAGAGAGAGTGAGTGAGAGAGAGAGAGAGAAGAAAGATGGAAATAAGATAGAGGATAACAATGGCGGCATTTCAAACTTTTGGGATTTTCTTTCCCCCCAGCTGCAAAAAAATAGAACGCGCCTTTCATTTAAAAAATATAAAGCGACATTTCTAGACGACGCCCATTTTTAATTAAGTGCCCTCCGTGTTTTTAATTTTTTTTCTTGGACATTAATTTTAGGGCACGCACAAAAGCGTGACCTCTATCCTTCAAAAGTTTGAAGAGATGACATTATTTTTAGAGCGCACGCTTTTGCGTATCGTAAATCACCGCATGTCATTGTTTGCGCGTCATTAAAGGCTGTTTTTCTAGTAGTGGTCCTATAAATAGAGTGTGTCTGTGTCAGTTGTATAGAGACGTCAGTGACATATGTGTGTGTTTTCCCAAGGTGTACCTGACATTTATATGATATAGATGTGTGCATGCTTGGATTAATTCTTCTTCTACTCCTTCTACGCTCTATTTGATGTTTGCCTTAATTGATCACTGATTTGGATCCATTAGATTTGGGACCTACAATCAATAGGAAATTCGCCTACGGAATGCTGGATGGGAGCTGTAAGAGGATCTTTAATACCATCCGGTTGTTGAAACAGAGACTGGAATTTATCTCCAAGGCTTCAAACAGTTTGTTCTTCAAGCTAAAATTAAAAGCAGTCAAAGATCCAAGATTAGTCTATAGCTCAGAGATTTGTTTTCACTTCAATGCATTATCTTCCTCAAGCTTAGCAGTCCTAACATCATGCTTTCCAATTAAAATGTCCTTCTCAATATTTTGTTGTTTTAGAATTCCAATTTCTTCTTTGAGCCAAGTGCCTTGCTAGCCTGATGGAGGCTTCATCTAGCGAATGCCTTGTGGGGGAGTATTCTAGGACAACAGATGACCCACCTGTTTCAAACGTGATGCTTGGGCCTTCTTCGGTAAGAACGGGTGGTACAGTAATTGTTGTGGTGACGACTGTGGATGGAGCTTGAGGTGCTTGATCTTGAACAAGAAATCCATGCCTCGGATCAAGACGCCTTCTTTTCACAGGAGGCAGAGAGGTCTGTGTCTGTGTCGGATCATTAGAAGATGGTGTAGATGTAAGAATAGTTGTATCAGAGGGAGGAATCCCTGAAACTGCATCCTTATGGCTTGAAGATTCTACCATCAATCTTGATGTAGGAGGCATTGTGTTAAGAACGTCATTAGCAACCCTAGACTCGGTTGTTGTTTGAACAACTTCATTGTCATTGATAAAGAAACTGTCAAAAATGTTGAACTTGGACCTAGGTCGTCATGATCCAGATTAAGATTAAGTGGGAATTCTTCATTGTCAAAGCTAGAAAAATCCATGTCTCTGAGAAAATCATCATCACCATCATTTTCTTCATGATCACCCTCTACATCAAAGTTACTTTGAACCTCCACATTTCGTAGTTGGTCATGCTCTTCTGCCATGATTGCGACAGGGGAAACACGACCTTCCTCGTTTTCATGTTCATAGGCATAATCTCCTCAGTTTACGTGGGGCTAGAAAGATTAGCGGATTCAGATTGTTCACTCTCTTTAGCAAAAATTCCAAACTTGATTAGTGGATATTTCCCTTCAAAA
Organism: Lactuca sativa; assembly: GCF_002870075.4. Taxonomy (NCBI): domain Eukaryota; kingdom Viridiplantae; phylum Streptophyta; class Magnoliopsida; order Asterales; family Asteraceae; genus Lactuca; species Lactuca sativa. Next base: position 283,771,176 of record NC_056627.2, on the reverse strand, counting down.
TTAACCTTTCCTGGTCGATTCTGCTTCATCAGACCAAAAGCACTTGAGCCAATAGTCCTCCTCTTTCGATTTCAGGGTGCTTGACATTGAAGATAAGTTGAAGGAATCTTGGGTACATGAAGAACTTATCCCTCTTGTTTCCTTCAATGTTCAAAATCATCTCATGTAGAATAAACTTTGAGAAATTGAACTCAAATCCAGAAGCTAAAGCAACAATTGAACCTGTGTTAACCAGGGAGATTTCATTAGCTCCTGACTTTCGGCCAGAGATATAGCTCACAAATACATGAGCTAAATATTTCCAGCACGGAGGCAATAGCTTCTTGAGAGTGGGGGGAAAAAGTTCCTTCATAACCCATTTGGTTCAGAATCTATTGAGCCCTGTCTAGATCATCTCCTTTGGGAATTTAGGCTTATCATTGATCTGTGAAGTTTCTCGAATAATCCAGTCGGTAACCAAGACTTTCTTTCCACATACAGAAGCCTCAAAAAATTTTGCACCCTTATTATCCTTCTTCACAACTGCGTTGCTCCAGAATTCCTTAACCAATTTTTGATAAATGACCGGACAAGTGGTGAGAATAGAGAACAGGCAACATCTTCTTAGGTCATCTACGATGAATTGAAACTCAGAGTGAGCCTCTGGAGGATCAGCAAGGTAAACAACCAGGTTGTGAACTTTAGTGAATTCAAGATTTGCCATATTGAGATGAGAAAAGCACAATAAAAAAATTCATCAATAAACATCAAGTGCTTTTCCCAATAAACCGTTAAATCAAGTTGCTCACTGGTTAAATTTCAATATTATCGGGGCAAATTGGAGTGTGCAGCCGTACACAGAAGTTCATCCGTACACAAGGTGTGAGGCCGTACATGGAGTGTGAGGCCGTATACGGGTGTGCGGCCCTACACGCTCCAATTTTGCCGAAAATCGGTTTTCTTTCCATAAACCGTGGATTCTCAATCGATTAAGCTCAATAAATCCATTACGAGGATCGATTAGATGGAACTTACACAAACCAGCAGTCAATTTCAAGGAAAATCGAGTTTTTGAAGATTCAAGAGAGAGAGTGTGTGTTTTGGGTGTGCGGCCATACTAAAAAACTGAAGAGTGGAAGAGAGTCCTACCACCCCACTTTATAAACTCCCCCTGAAAATGGGCTGCAACCCAAATGAATTCAAACCAAACACCCCAATAGACTTTAAACATGATGCATTTCAAGGACTAAAAAAATAGAATAAAATAAAATAAAATAAAATCTAAGAATTTTAAACTAATTTTTTTTTTAATTTTCTGTTTTTCTTAGAAAAATAAAATAAAATAAAAAATAAAATAAAATTTAAAATTGAAATTGAAATTGAAATGAATCAACACTAATTTCTCATTTACCAATGCTAATAATATTTTTGTGATATTGTGATCAAAATTGTTAGACAGCCTTAATCCACTTATTGATACTTCTGTCTTCATGTCCAAGTTTGGTCGATCGCCGGTATTGTGGTCCACTTAAACACGAAAGGTTTTTGATGAATTTTTGTACACACTATAAGTGACAAGTCATTAGATCTTATGAACTTAGATAATATTCCTAAAAGACCATTTAGCTGATGACAACCAAAGGTATTGTTGTCCACCTAAATTGAGCAGCGAGATCTACAGACAACCTATAAAATGTTCAATTTTAATTGTATTTGAACGTCTTTCCCGCTTCCTGGTATATCCTAACAATCAAGGACTTCCAGAATAATCCTTACTTTAGATAAGAAGATAATTATTAAGGAAGGAGTCAGATTTAGAATGCATATGTTGTACACTCAGGTCGGATCTCTTCCAATCACGAAGAGATTGAAACATATGACTAACTAGAGTTTAGAGGGATTTAGAAGTAGAAGGTTGCATATGCTGTGTACCAAGTTTGATTGTTAATCACACAAAGGAGACAACATATGTCTAACAGGTAGGAAGAATAGCATAGAAGAAGATGCAGAGAGATAGAGTTGCATATGTTGCATTACAGGTCGGATCTCTTCCAAGTAGTAGAGGAAGCAACATATGACTAACATATAGAAAGAAAGAAAATTATTTTCTACAGACCTAATTTATCAAAATTCCCCAGTTGTCTCGTCAATGCCAGAATTAAGGACAGAGTCCGTACATCGAGGAAAAGTTAATCCACAGTTCTAGATACAGATCATTTAATGTATCCGCAGATTCTCATGTATATATCTCTGCTCAACCTACGCAAGTGTCGAATTGTCAGGCTAAATGGAACTATCTAGGTCAAGATTTGTCAGGTCTCTAAATTCCTTAAGTTCATCTGATCCTAGTCAAGTCCATTTAAAAAACTTGCGTGCTTACCGGCGTATCAAACATAGAGCTTAGACAAATCAACTTTGGCACCTTACACAGATTCAAATTGTTTGTTATCATATGATTATATCACTTCCCTACACACCACCTACAAATAAAAACTATCAGCAACATATTTTTTTGATTTTATGATTTTTTAATGTTTTTGGATTTTGAATTTTTAAATTTTTGTTTGGTTTTTGTTTATTTCTCCCCCTAAATTTGTGTATGGGTGAGAATGAAATTAACATGCGCAAATTTAAACTAACCTAAAGCAAAAATTAGTCCTCAAAACGTATCATTTTCAAAAAGCTCACAAGCACATCGAATCGAGCTTTCTTAAACGGCTTTGTGAATAGATCTGCTACATTATTAGCAGTAGGAACCTCTTCCATCCGAATAAGCAAACGCTCATAACAATCTCTGATGAAATGAATTTTGATGTCAATGTGCTTGGTTTTGGAGTGTTGGACTGGATATTTAGCAATCTGAATTGCAGCCTCATTATCATAGAAAATAGGGGTTTCTAGATAGTTCAAACCGTAATCTAACAGCTGATGTTGGGTCCATATAACTTGAGAGCAACAAGCAGAGGCAGCAACATATTCCACTTCTGCTGTTGTGGTAGAGACGGTGTGCTGTTTCTTGCACTGCCACGACACCAGACGATCACCTAGGAATTGACACCCTCCTAATGTAGATTTCCTCTAAAGCTCATGGCCTCCATAATTACTATCAGCGAAGGCATATAAATCAAATTCAGAATTTTTCAGATACCAAAGACCCAGTTTTGGGTCGCCTTTGAGATACTGAAAGATTCTTTTGACAACAATAAGATGTGAAAGTTTAGGATTAGCCTGATAGCGAGCACATTGAAAAACTGCAAACATGATGTCACGTCTGCTTGCAGTTAGATACATCAGCGATCCGATCATCGATCTGTAGTTGGTCTGCTCTACGGGTTCGCCATCAGCATCCGGAGTCAGCAGGGGTCTTTCGGCCATCGGTGTCAGTGCAGGTTTAGCGTCTCGGAACTCGTACTTCTCCAGCATATCCTCCACATACTTGGCTTGATGGAGCAGGATTCTGGTTGACTTCCGTTGAACCTGAAGCCCCAAAAACATGGTCATTTCACCCAACAAACTCATCTCAAACCTCTTTTTCATCACTCATTTGAACTCTTTGCAAAGTTGTGGACTTGTAGACCCGAAGATAATGCCATCAACATATATCTAAACTAGAATCTGATCATTATCCACATGCTTGATGAACAAAGTTTGATCAATAGTGCCACGAGAATATCCATATTCGAGCAAGTGCTTTGTGAGAGTTGCATACCATGCTCTAGGAGCTTGATGTAACCCATACAATGCCTTGTCCAACTTGTAGACATGATTGGGAAACTTCGAGCTAATAAACCCAGGAGGTTGATCAACATAGATTTCTTCCTTCACCTTGCCATACAAGAAGGTTGTCTTGACATCCATCTGATAAAAAGTGAAGTTCGTGTAGGAAGCGTATGCAAGGAAGATACAGATAGCCTCCAAGCGAGCCACCAGAGCATAAACCTCGGTGTAATCAAGAACCTCGATCTGTCTAAACCCACGAACCACCAAAATTTCCTTGTTGCACACTATGACTCCGGAATCACCCTACTTATTGCGGTATACCCAGCGTGTGTCAAGAGACTTTTTGCCCTTAGGAAGTTCAACCAGGGTCCAAACCCCGAGTTTTTCAAAATGATTTAACTCTTCGTGCATAACATCTACCCAGCTGGGCTCATTCAAATCCATTTCAACCTTTTTTAGCTCTATTTGAGAGTTAAAGCAAGAATAGAGACATGTATTAACATCTCCACTCTAGCTTCTTGTTCTAACACCATCACCCAGTTGGCCCATGACATTGTCGATCGGATGATTGTGTTGAATACGTGAAGGTATCTCTTGGCTGATGTCATTGATTGAAACAGGAAGATTGTGCATGTTGATAACTCCATCATTTGACAAATGATCCACTTCAAACGAACCTATCTCATTAGAAGGATCTGCCACAAACTCATTAGCAATTTGTTCAGGAAAGAGAAGTTCCATATAAGTTTGAGTAGCAGCGGAAGCATCTCGGGACATGAACTCTCTTTCAACAAGTGTAAGAGGTGTGGCATCAGCATCTGGAGTGTGTTGTTGACTTTGAGATTCTGGACAAGTAATTGGAACAGATGAATCCACCATAGGAATTGCAGAAGACATTATTGGCGGTCTGTAAACAACTTCTTCATCTTCATCTTCAGGTACAATCTTCGAACCAGAAGTAGAACCAGATAGACTATCTAAATACACATTGAACGATTTGAACAAAGATGTGTAATCAAACAGCCAATCATGACCCACTCTAGCATCTGTTTCATTCTCCTCCAACCAGCATACATCGAAGGATTCTACAATTTGCTTTGTTCTTTTGTTGTAGACCATGTATGCAGTGTGAGCAGCATACCCCACAAAATAGCAGTCAGCAGCTTTGGCATTGAACTTCGGGTTGGACTCCAGGTGAAGAAGGGTACAAGGGCCGCCAAATACACGAAAATGGCTGACAGATGGATTTTGACCATATAGAATTTCATACAGAGTCTTCATCTGGGCTTTGTTGATCAAAACACGATTCTAAACATAGGAAGCAGTGTTGATCGCCTCAGCCCAAAAGAAAATTGGTAACTTTGAGTCCCATAGCATCATCCTTGCAGCGCCTTGCAGCATTCGATTGTTCCGTTTAGCAACGCCATTTTGCTAAGGCATGCGAACTGAACTATATTGACAAACAATTCCCTTTTCTACTCAAAATTGATCAAGAACCACATTCTTGAATTCTGTTCCATTATCAGTCCGAAGCACCTTCACCCGGTTATTGGTTTGGTTCTCTATCATTACGATGAACTTCTTAATCAGATTAGATACCCCAACTTTGTTGGATAAGAAGAAAACCCACATGAAACACCAGAAATCATTGATCACAACTAGACAGTATGAGTTCCTGTTGATGCTTAGGACATTGACCGGAGCAAATAAATCCATGTGCAATAATTGGAGCACCTGGCTGATTGAATTGGCCTGTTTTGGCAGGTGTGGTTTTCTATGATGCTTTCCCTAGGCACATGACACACACTTTTCAAATGTTATGAAGTCTCTGACAGGCAGGCCACGCACCATTTCATTTTTAGCAAGACGATTCAGAGTCTTAGCGTTCGCATGACCGAGTCGTCGGTGCCACAACATAGCATTTTGTTCTGAGACTTTTGAAAAGAGGCAGGTGAGTTGCTCAAGAATGTTTCTATTCATGTCGATGATGTATGCATTTCCATCCTGCTTTGATTTAACAAGAATCCACTCATCCGGGATGACAATGAATGGCTTCAGAATCAGACATTCCTTATTAGTGAAATGAGTTGAATAACCTTTGTCACAAATTTGTGAGACGCTCAACAGGCTATGCTTTAACTCGGGATCATAGTTGACGTTTTCAAAACTCAACACTCTATTCATCACAATTCCTCTTTGTGTAATTTTCCCGCCTTCTCCGTCCGCAAAGGAAACAAATCCCCCATGAAAAGTTTGAATGTCATTTAATTGGGAGATATCTCCTGTCTTATGCCGAGAGCAGCCGTTGTCGACATACCAAGGTCTGACGACATTCATCCGCAACTGTACCTGTAAATGAGCGGGATCATTTAGATTTGGGGACCTAGGTCGTTGCTTTCCTGGGTTTACCCTTTACGATCACATACTTATCTTTTGAACTTTTTGACTTTGAATCATCATTTAAAGCACTCTCAGAGGATGACAATGATTGGTTGGAAGTTAATTTGGGCACCTACTGGTATTTAGGTTTCTTAAAAATCATGGGTGATTTTCAAGCATTTTTCTTTTCAGTTTGCTTTGAGCATTTGGATTTTCTACCAGAAGTGGTTGAAGATCCAGATCTACTCTTTGACGAAACCGACCTTGGCTTAGCCTTGCTCGATTTTGGCAAACTGTTTGTGACTTTGTTATTGAAAACCTGTTTGTTCTTTTGAAAAACTGTCCTTCTCTTGTTATGATTATCCTTCCAATCATCATCTCGAGGGCGAGATCTCGAGAACTTTCTAGTTAAAGACCTTCCTCAAGACTCGTTCTCTTTCCTTGGTGGAGAAAAATGCACAAATGCCCTATTAGGACAATTTCGAGCGATATGACCGACAATACCACAATTGAAACAAATTTTCTTATTATCACTAGAATTGATACCACCCTAGTCAGATTTCATGTTCTTATCTACTTGTCTAACTTTCCCACATGTGCATGTACAGGAGCTAGACTGTGTGACAGATTTAAAAGGTGTGGATGTACTAGTGTCAGATTTGATAGATTTTTCAAAAGCAACACCACATTTTTCAGAATTATCAGTTTTAGACATCACATCATCACAAATTAAGCATCAGTCTTAACATTAGACACAGACTCATCACAAATGGGAACACCAAACTTAGACACCAATTTATTAGACTCAGACTTCTCATCTCCTTGCTTTCCTTGGCTTACTGACATATTTTCATTTGAAGTAGAAATATTAGTATCCAAAACCCTAGCACTAGGTCTTGTTGCCTGTTCAGCAGCTGGTTTACCATAAATCATGTATGGTTCTCTATCAATTTCTTCTTGGGTCAAAGGAGTAGGAATATAGTTGTGATTAAATGGAGGAGGGACACTCTCATATCCTAAACCTACTTGTTTTTGGTCTCTCCACTGCATTTGTTCTTCAATTATTTTTGCAACCTTTTCACTTGACACATCGAACGTCTTAAAATTAAAATCAGCATTTTCAAAACGAATTTTCAATGTGTCAAGTTCTTTGGTTACAACAGCAAGTTTATTTTTGATGTGCTCATAATTCTCACACTTGTTGTTGTAATCTTCTTGCAATTTCTTGAAATCGTTAATTTTAGACTCTAATTTTTCTTTTAATGGCTTTTGTTCTTTCCTAATCGTGTACCGTTCATATTGTAGGTCCTCATTTTCTCTGTTAATCAACTCAGGTCACATAGTAATTTGACAGTCTTAATGCAAGATTGAGAACAAGCAATTTCACTAACCTCTGGCTTTGTAGGCTCCGACGTGGTTTGAACCATGAATGCGAATTGGAGTTCCATCATTTCTGCTTTTGGGTCTGTTTTAGCTTCTCCTTCAGCAACATCATTGATTTGGGCGAGATGAGCATTTTCAGGTCCTAAGATGCTCAGAGCCTGAATTTGATCCTCCCAGTCAAATGACTGAACCACCATGGTGAGATTTGTTGTTTGATTGTTGATGGTAGCTCCTCTGCTGCTATTCACTGGCACCATAGTTCTTTCACCATTTTCCCTTCTGTTAGGCATTGGGCAATCTCTGGCGAAATGATCGGGTTCATGGCAGTTGAAACAGCGAAGTTTGCCTTTGTTGAATCCAACCTTATTTTCTGCATTCATGCCCCAGTTATTTTTTCCCGTCTTCTTGGAAAACTGTTTAGCTCTGAACACGGCCATAGCAATTTGCCATGTTGTGTCCATTTCTTCAACATCTTCTGTATGAATTTGGTCTAGATCAGCCAATGACAATTGAAGGGGCAACTCACCAGCTACAAAAGCATTATAACAATTTACAAGACCAGTAGCAAAAGCCAGATTTTCAGCATTTTCATTAGGAGTTGGGGTTGGGGCAGGAGCTGAAGTAGCAGCTACTGGAATAGATGTCTTTGAAGTGGAAGCAACTTGCGGATAGGACATTGAAGAGTAAACACTTTTCATAGATGGTTGGGAAGCAGCAAATGGTTGAACTTGAGGAGTGGTGAAAGATGAAAAGACATTGTTGAATTGAATTCCCAGATCCGCAGTGGAGTATGAATTGACATGGTTGATCTCTCTCTGCTTGTCATCCAATTCACAAGTTTTAATGATTGCCATTTTTTCAGCTAAACTTAGACGATTGAGATCTTTAGTTTTCTTGATCACAGCAACATTCATATCCCAAGACCTCGGCAGAGAATTGAGCAACTTTTTGTTTATTTCAAATTTATGCACAAAAATTCCGGTTGAACTCATTTCAGTAGTGAGTGTGGTAAATCGCTATAACTGAACTTCCAGGGTTTCACCAAGAATATGATTGAACATATTGAATTTTTGTCTTAGCATATCCTGACAGCTCTGTTTCATATCTTCGTTTCCTTCATAGACTTCAATCAAAGCTTCCCACAAAGCTTTTGTTGAAGTGTATTCTCTAAAACCTTGTGCAATCTTTGGAGATAATGTCATTGTGAGTGTAGCCAATGTCTTTTCTTGCTCTTCTATTTTTTCAAAGTCATCATCCGTGTAGTTTTCAATTTTCTTGTCAGTGATTGTTCCGTCTTCAAGTGTTGTGGTGAAATGAATTGGTCCTCTTAAAAAGCTTCTCCAAAATTTGAAGTCTTTCATTTTAATGTATTTTCCATTCGATACTTCCATTCTGGAAATCCTTTGGCGGATAGCAACCGAGGAATTCGAGTGGTGGTTCCTATTATGGTGTCCATTTCATGATGAGCTAATGAGATTTGGGAGTCCATTCTTGTTTGTTGTTATTGGTTTTTTTAGAAATAAACAGATCGAAAACTTAACAAGAAAGATGCTTAAAATTAAGAGGTTCAAGCTGCTAAAGAGTTTGCGACCGCACACTCAACCATACACACTTACAACTGCACAATGAACCATACACACTTAGCCGCACACCTTCAACTGTGAACCGTACACCTTCAACTGATCTCAACCGTACACTCCAAATACACTTGATTTTCAATCCAAAGTCTTAAATGTTGTTTCAGAAACAAATACTCTATAATCAATTTCAAATTATCTTCAAAAATGGTGAACTTACTCTCGCCGTACACTCACGAGAATCCAAATTTACACGGATCAGGCTCTGATACCAATTGTAAGGTCCCAAATCTTAAGATCCAAATCAGTGATCAAATGATATTGCAATCAATCAGAGTGTAGAAGGAGTAGAAGGAGTAGAAGAAGAATTAACCCAAGCATGCACACATTTATATCATATAAACGACAAATACACCTTGGAAAACACACACATACGTCACACTAAGACTGACACAGACACCTACTATTTATATCACCCCAGCAACAAACGAGTGTACAACCACACACGCTTGTGCGGCCGCACATAGGGTGTACGGCCGCACACACCTGTCCGGCCGCACACAGCCACACAAAAGATACAACCACCATAACTAACCCCAAGACCCAAAAAAACCATTACAAGATAGATGCCTAGCCCAAACCACTATATTATGACCTATCAAGCTTCTTAGAATTTCCAAAGTCCTCCTCGATTTGATTACAGATCCTATGTTTTTAGTAGTACGGTCCCAATACTAACTTCCACACATATATGTACTTTCCTCAAGAATTGTTCTGTATCCTATAAGTAACTACTCATCCGTTTGATTCAACCATATATACCCGTTCTCAAACGAATATGTATTGCTAAACAGCACACCAATTCCTATAAGGCACTTCCTAGGCTCTCCTAGGATTCCTACCTCACCCTACCATCAACTGCTGAAGAACCCCTACTAATATCAGCTAACTACTTTATAAATGCAATTACATGCAACAAAACTTAAACAATCTTTTGAATAAAAGGTCCAGCCCTACAACAGTTAGACTCAAATGAGAGTTGCGTAATAGGGCCAAATCAATCATTCTAAAATTATTTAGCCTTTGCAGCATGTAACTTAACATATTCATTAGATAGTTATCTCACACCAATATGGGTCCCACAAAGCACAAAGCAAGCAGCATTTGAGCAGTAACACTCTATAGGCCACAACGCATAAAAAGGCATCATCCCAATGACTTGCTTTTGTGATGCTAGGAACTTCTACCAACACGGTTGGTTGCCTTATACATGCAAATTATACACAAAACAGGATCATATAGACTGTTGAATGAATAATTCTACCCTAAGCCCACAACCAGAAAAGGTACAAGAAATAAGGCCAAATTAGTCCTTCTAGGGCTATATGATCTCAATTGTAAACAACTTTTAAAGCATACCCTTAGCAATCTATTCCACCAACATAGGTTCCAAATCTATCATAGCATCTGATTCCTCCTAGGCTACAAGGTATCACAAATCAGGTCATTTTATCCAACATATGAAATCCATACTATCATTTTGATCCAAAAGCAAACTCAATAGGCATATATAGGCACCTATCCTAGCATTTTATCATGCAATCCTGAGCAGATCCTTATCCCTAATCTAGCATGCAATTATCATACATTCATACCAAAACAACAAGCATAACACATGTATGGGTATTTTGGGAAATACTTACTTGAGCTCAGCTGATTGCATGCATCACACCTTCTTTTTCTTTATAAAAATCTTTTTAGAAAACTTATATTCTTTCAAAACAATTACCAATTCCTCAGTTTGATTTCAGTCACACCCAAGAGTGTGCCCAAATCTCTCAAACCAAGGCTCTGATACCAACTTGTAATGTCCCAAAAATACCGAGTAAAACTTTCATTTTTAAATAATTTAAAGCCATTCATTCATTGTTCCAAAAAAACAACCAGAGTCAAAGTGTTCTCAAAACATTAGATTAATTTGTAAACATTCAGTACGGAATAAAATTCCAGGGGATGCAGTTTTTCTTCGGTTCTTAAATTATTTTGCAGAAAGTGCTCCAATATGGTATTACTGATCTCATAAAAGTCAAGTCTCATGTCTCTTTTAGCGTACCATTGAGTTTAATTATAACACCTTGTTCTGAATGGTTTCCTAATGCGGGGTGGAGACCCGAAGATCGGGTATCGTTAGGCTTAGGTTCTTTGAGGAAAAGCGATTTAGACCCATTTGGGTGTGGGTAATGTAATTTGGATGATCTGGGAGTTCGGTTTGTGTTTTGGAGCCAAGGGGTATTTCGGTAAAGCGTTAGTTTGGGCTTTTATGGAAATTGGATTTTTTTTCGGGAAGTTTTAAGGCAAGTATGAGTTGATAGAAGTTTAGAGCTTCTCGTTACCTTTCCGTGGATATAAGGTTCATCGGAAATGGGCTTATAAATAAGAAGTTATGGCCTTTAGAAGATAGTAGGGTTTAGGGTTATCCCATGTACGTGAGGCGTACATAGGGAGTATATGAGGCGTACTAGGGAGAATGATCGCGACACTTAGAGGAGTATGCTAAGCATAATGGGAGTAAGTTGGGCGTACTCCAGATTCATCCAAACCCAAATTTAGGGTCTTGAACCCTATTTAAGCTCTTTATCTCACCACCAAACCTTAATACCTTCAGCTTCCATCCCTTTTAACCCTATATTCAAACCCTAGGTGCATTTTGATGTTAGATCTAAGCTCTAATAAGGTCACTTGTTCATAAAAATGGAAACTTTATGGAAGATATTGGTTCATGCAAGTATTAAGACCCTTATTAAGTTCCTTTTTAAATGTTGAGTCCCATTAAGGCATTTATGTGAGTAAAGTTGGCAACTTTATTGGTTAAGACCTTGTCTAGGGATCGGATCTATGTTTTGGACATCTTGTCTTAACCCATTAAGGACGTAAAAGTTGGTATCAGGCTTCTGACGAGTATGTTGGGCGTACATGGAGGTACGCTCACCGTAATGTTGGTTATGCATCAAACGTTTGTACTTTGTGCATCAAGGATGACTACGCGGCACGTACGTCTCGAGTCACAAAGCGTACTTCACAGTTCAGCTAGATTGGGCCTTTTTAAATTTGGGCCTTGCTGGGCCATTATGCTTCTGATTTTGGGCCATGATTAGGATGTGAGTTTTCTTGGTTTTTGTCCTATTATAGTTTTAGGCCCAATTAGGAATTTTGGGCCATAATGGGATTTGGGTTGACATTTTGGGATTTTTGAGCAATTGGGATAGGCATTGGTTTTTGGCCAAGTAAGAAAAGGGTAAAATGATCTTTTACCCTTTAGGAAGTTGGCTTATGGAGTGGGCCTCAGATTTTGGGTTTCGGGATAATTATTGATTTAGTTTTGTATTTATTGTTAGTTGGCGCGAGGTTATCCAGTTCTGCGACCTGAGCAGTCATTTGATTATTAGCGGATTGAGGTGAGTCTCCTCAATGTACTCGTGGGTCAAAGGCACCAATTTCGGGCCACTTGGTTCTATTATGTTAGATGTCTTTGTGACTCTTGCATGGTATATGGGGCTATGCCCATTTGTATGTTAGGCTATTCCAATGGAACAGGAAGGGCTAGGCCCATTATTTTTTTTGTAAGTGCTAACTACCTTTGTGATTTTTGCATTTTTATGATCAGGCTAGGCCCAATGCGGTGTCAGGGATAGGCCTATTATGGTGAGTTGGGCCCAATATGTTGGTTGGGCCGAATGTGAGGGCTACGCCCAATGGTATGTATGGTATGTGTTATTTTAGGAACATCAATAAGCTTTGTGCTTACGGTTTTTATGGTTATGGTTTCAAGTACTTCCGGTACGAAAGGGAAGGGCTCGGCTTGATCGTAGCGCATCCACCCATGTTTCCGCATTATGATGATTTTGGGATTGCACTCTGATAACTATTTTCATATAAAGTGATTTTGGATATTTTGAAAAAAGGATATTGAATGTTGACTTAAAGATAATTAATGTTTCGGTTGAACTTATTAAAAATTCAGAACTGTCATGTCCCATTTGGGGGTATTTATTAAAAAAATTTGGGGGCGGGGACGCATACGGGGGCAAGGTTATCCCCTGTTTTAATTTTGGGGCGGGGGCGGGGGTGGGCAATCCCTTCCCGAAACATCCATGGGACCCTGTTAATAAATTATTCATATATTTATATATATATTAATTATATAAATATAATAAACAATACCATGATTTTGAGCTTCCAAAATTCAAACAAAACATGTTTTTAAGTTGTTAGCATAATGTTTTTAAGATGTCATAACTTTTTTATTTTTAACATGTAAAATTTTGTTATAAATAATTATTTGTTACCTAAAAAATAACTTCTTTTAGCCCAAAAAAAGGCAACCCTAAATCAATTGGGGGCGGGGGAGTGGGGGCGGGGGCAGGGGTTATAAGTGGGATTCGGGGGAGGGCCGATGGTAGGAAGGCTGGACATTTTAGGGGCGGGGGCGGGGACGGGGAAATTTTGGGGAAGGGGCGAGGGAGGCACTCCCCTCCCGTTTGCCCCCGTTGGCATCCCTACTTGGTTTGAGGGATTCAGGCGCACTCTCGGGTATGCCTAAATTCAAACCGAGGAATTATAAAGACAAAAGGGGTGGTACGTGCAATCAGCCGAGCTCAAGTAAGTGATACCCAAAATACCCATATATGTTTGCTATGATTATATGTTATGAGAATTGATTGCTAGGATAAGGCTAGGGATACTTTCAGGAATTTCATGATAGATTGGCCTGATATATGATGCCTTGTAACCTAGGAAGCATTGGATCCTATGCTAGATTAGGAATATTTACTGGTATCTTTAATTGCTAAGTGTATGCTTTAAAAATTATGTATGGTTAGGATCATATAGCCCTAGAATGCTTGCTTTGGCCTTATTTCCTATTCCTCGTTTTGTTGTGGTCCTAGGGTAGAGTCTTTAATTCGACAGTCTATTTGATCACGTACTGTGTATAATTTGCATGCATAAGACAACCGGTAGTGAGAGTGGAAGTTCCTAGCATAAGTTATTCTATGGATTGGAGTGCTACTGCACGAATGTTGCTTGCTTTGAGCTTTGTGGAACTCTTACGTGATGTGAGTTAGCTATTAAGTAAATATATTAAGTCACATGCGACGAAGGCTAAATAATCTTAGAGTGATGGATTTCACCGTATTACACAGCTCTCATTTGAGTCTAACCGTTGTAGGGATGAGTCTTTTACTCGAAGGATTATCTAATCTTTCTTGCATGTTCCTTTATTCATGAGGTAGTTAACTGACATTATGGATAGTTCTCCAACAACTGATGGCAGGGTGAGGTCCGAAACCCAGGAAAGCCTAGGAGGGCTTTAGTGGGTTTTGTTGCACTGTTTAGCGAGTACTTGGTGTATCAGTTTGAGAAGGTGACTTAGAGGATTCGGGATGATTCTTAAGGAAAGTATTAATAGGTGTGGAAGGTAGTACTGGGCCCGTACTACTAAAAGCATAAGATCCATACTAGAATCGAGGAGAGTTTCAGAGAATCTAGGAAGCCTGTGGGATGAGGATTCTTGGGAATGTTCTGATCATCTGCATGTTGTTTTTCAGTATGGTGATGAGCACTCAGGAAGGAGGTTCGGGTTTGGGTTCAGGCTCAGGTGTAGGTACTGAGCCAAATGATGAGAAGATGAGGTAGTTCATCTCGTCGGAGATTACCCGTGGTATTTTGGAGTAGACTCCTGTGATCTTTGGTACGGTCAAGGAGGGGATTTTGGAGATTTTGGATGAGCGTCTGGGCGCATTCCGTACTGAGGTTATGACTATTGTTGGATCTCGCACTCTTTATTTCCATGAGTTTTGTGCTTCTGGAGCTCCCGAGTTCTTTGGGGAGAAGGACCCCATTTCCAGTAAGAGATGGTTAGCGGATATGGATAATGCTTTCTGGATGAGTTTCTTCCCCGAGGGGTCGAATGTCAGATTTTCCTCCTATCTTCTGAAGGACAAAGCCCAAGATTAGTGGGAGGAGGTAGACTTTTCTTTGGAAGGTGAAGACCTAGAGACGATGACTTGGGATGAGTTTGTGAACTAGTGTAGGGTCGAGTTTGCACCAGCAATTGAGGTGCAACATTATCGAGGGAGTTTCAGGACCTTCGCCAGACGACTGAGATTGTGGCAGAGATCACTGCCAAGTTCTAGGAGAGAGCTTTGTTGGTTCCACTCTATGCTTCAGATGAGCAGATGAAGACAGTTAGATATCATGACATGTTAAGAGATGACATCATGAAGTTTTTGAGTTTATCACGGTGTGAGACCCTGAATGATATGAGTGCTAGATCCCGAGAGCATGAGATTGATTTCAAGCATCTCAGGAAGAGGAAGCCAGAGTAGACGTAAATTTCAGTGGTCCAGGTGAAGAGACTCAAGACTGAGGATTCACATTTGGGAGGCCATCAGGTTCGGGGCCATTGTGCCAAATGTGGGAGGACCCATGAGGGAGGATGTCGGGAGATAAGTCGAGGATGTTTCAGTTTTGGTTAGATGGGTGATTTTAGTAGGGATTGCCCCTATGGGCCGTCTAT
The DNA here is from genome assembly GCF_002870075.4 of Lactuca sativa. Taxonomy (NCBI): domain Eukaryota; kingdom Viridiplantae; phylum Streptophyta; class Magnoliopsida; order Asterales; family Asteraceae; genus Lactuca; species Lactuca sativa. Next base: position 283,755,561 of record NC_056627.2, on the reverse strand, counting down.
GATGTGTTTTCACTACAACCAGTAGGGCTACAAGAAGGTCGACTGTTCGATGTTGAGGGTGGAGCAGTGAGTGCACCTGCTCTGGTTACTTTGAGGTTCATCGACGGTCGTGAGGGTAGGGCAGGAGCCTCAGCAGCGAGGAGTCGAGCATTTCAGTGCCTGTCACGGGAGGTCAGGGTTTCATCAGATGCTATTGTGGGTATGTTATCTTTTTCTTTCTTTTTGTTTACTATCGGTATTTATTTAGCCTTGGAATCTTTTATTGGTTTGGATAGGCATTATCTTTATTTTAGTTCTCTGTTATTGCCTGGGTCATATCATCAAGAATTTTTATATGCCATTTTGCTTGCCAAGAGTCATTAGTGGGATGTATCTTGCTGAGTGGAATTCAGTTTGTTCGGTTGTTGTTCTAGTTCTTTGATGGGTTCAATTCAGGGGTATCATTGCAAGGTCTATGGTCGGATCAGCTGGTTAGTTCTTCAACGAAGTTGAAGTTTGGATGTGATAGCATTTGTTCAGGTAGGATCATCAATCGTCTATGGAAGGACCTTTGGGTCCAATCTTTACCATTGCTAGGGAACAATCGGTAGCAAGTAGATGAAGGTGGCAACCGCATGAGTTTTTTTAGTCATTGGAAGTGCCAGGGGAATTTTATTATCGCAAGGGTTGAAGTGATGGGTTTTAGCCATAAGAACTTTCCTATGTGCGCATGCAAAACCCTAATGCTTGGATCTAGGCTTTCTAATTAAACATGCTTTGAATCCAAGACTTCTAATGGCTAATTAGGTTAAATAACAACATTGAAACAGATCTAGAACCATACCTTTGAATTCCTTGTTGATCTTGTTGTCTTGGAGCTTCTAGAGTCACAATTGTCACTCCTCTAATGGCTTACAAACACCAATAGCAAGGAAGACGATTTAGGAGAGAGTAGAGGGAAGGAAATCGGCCAGGGTTCTCTTACTTTAAGTGAGGTGCCGATTTCCCTTGCCCATGGGGTCTATTTATACTTGTAGATTCCTTAAGGGTTACAACCTAAACCCTAATTGGATAATCTTCTCTTAAGGCTATCCAAATCCTTTCCTTAGATAACTCATTGGACGATTTTGAAGCTATCCTAGCTTCTAGAATCCGTCCACTATATATCTATAAGGATTTATAGTCTAAAGCTTAACTATCAAACAATTGACAGTTTATACCCCTTTATTTAATTAACCTCTTTAAGTCACCAAATTAATTCCAATTAATTCTATGACTTATATTAATCAAATAACAATATATTATTCTTTATATTATTCCCATAATATATTAATAATATTTACTCTCTCTTAATAAATCATCCTATCAAGTTGCTAGGTGAAGGCAACCCAAAAGGACCATGCACAACCGGGTCAAATACTTGCCTAATATAGTTGCAGCCTTAGACACTATTCCAACATGAAGATGGTTAGAATTCAGAGATCCTTCTGAGGATGGGAAGTTAGAGTGAAGATTCACCAGTTCATAGCAAGGGTTATGGTCTTTGTAACTAGCATAAAGGAATTAAGGAATTTATGTTGTATCATGGGAAGCGATTGGGGTCATCGGACTTGGTGAGATTTCAGTGAGTATTCATTTGGATTCAAGAGTAGTGCGATCATCGAGATTGGCTAGTAATGGAAGGCTAGTTTTGGTAAGTGCACATCGTCAGCGTTTCGAGTTATAAGGAGGTAATATGGGTTGGGAATCCATCAAATTTTGTGGGTTGGAAGAGCTTCGACGAATCCAAGTGGGGGAGAATCATTCAGAATTTTGGGAGTTGAATCTGGTGTGGAACTAGGGTGAGTTTCACATCCCAGTCGAGAGGGAAGGTGACTCAAGTGGCCGTCTGGATTAAAGTTGTGTAAGTTGTGAGTTCACGAAACTTCCAACAGTTGGTTGGTGTCTTCTTTGTGTTGTATAGCAGGCATGTGGATGGATCCAAGCTTAGGGTTGTGTTAGAGCCTCGCTGGCTGTTCTTGTTTGATGAAGGCTTTGGGGTTCGAAGCATGACCCGAACACCTTATTGGGATTCAATTCGATGTGGGTTCAAATCAGGATGATTAGGGTTGATATGGTAGAGGTACGGTAAGACCATGGGCGGTAACCATGTAAGGCTAGAAGTGTTGTAAGATTGCGATGAGATCATGACATTCACCAGATTGAGGTAAACCATTGTTGGGGTGGCTGTGAGTATAAAGGGGGATCAGCTCGTGCCTTGGTCAAGGCGGACAGTAGGGCCAGAGAGCATCACTCTGTGATGAGAGGAGGACCATTGGGGTCCAAGGAGAGGATGGGCCTGTGTAGCTCTAAATGAGGTGAGACCCGTTGGCATGGCCCGTTCATTGGTATAGATTGGGTGAGACTCGTAGGCAAGGCCCATGTGATTATGGAAATGTAGGTGAGACCTGGTAGAGACTGGGTGGGTCAAAGAATTAAATTATGGTTTTAGTAGGATGATTATGTAGCCAGGGACTGACATAGTGTGGTGCATAGGCTATGGTAGCCTTATCGGTTGGACTCTTAGGAACCTGGTGTTTGATAAGGTGTCTCAGTCTATAACTATATCCGGTATGTGCTTGATCCAATTTGGCATGGTCCATTTGGGTTGCATGGCATCTCAATAATTGGATAGACAAAATGAGAATAAGGACACTTATGATTTGTTAATATATTCTAATATATTAATATGAAATCATATTATTTAATTAGTATTGATCAAGAATTAATTTGGAATTAATTTTGTGATCAAAAGGAGACTAATTAAATATATGGGGATTGATTATGTAAATCTTTTATTCTTATATAGTGGGCTTATAGTCCATGATTCATGAGATTGGGCTAGGACCCATTGGGTGCTCCATGGAGGTTATAACCCATGGATCATGGGGAAAATGAAAATCCATGAACATTAGGGTTTACATAGTGTAACCCTACATGTGACACACTAGATAAAGAACCTCAAGGTAAGCAAAATCAGCCACTAAGACAAGAACAACGAGGACTGGCCGATTTTGAGTGAAAGTGTTCTTCTCTCAAGTTATTCCAAGAGTTGTGGTGTTGTGTGAAACATTTGAGGCATCACATTTGGGGTGCTAGGCTCACAAGGTCTTAAGGAATCCAAGCTACAAGAAAGGTATGTCATTCTACTAGTTTTTATATTACAAGTACCCCATGCCATGCTAGTTAGGAAGAGAACCTTGGAAAATCAAATCTGCATGAATATTAGAGAAAACATAGATCCAAGGTTTCCAGGGTTCATGTACACCATAGGAGTGTTAGAATGCTCAAAACCATCAGTGGTATCAGAGACTAGACTTGTTATCTTGATACTTGATGCAAACTGCTTGAAAAAGTAGAAAATTTTGTTCACTGTTCAGTGGACTCGCCGAGTCCATGGGGGGACTCGACGAGTCCAAGTGAAAATTCATCCTACTCGTCGAGTAGGTTCTTGCACTCGGCGAGTAGGAGGCCCTAGGTGCAAATTTTCGAGTTTTGCTTCTGAATTGGACTAGAATCATTACCCTAAACTGTTTTGGACTTCTAAAACCTGTTTTTGATATGGTAATGATTATGCTAATCCAATTTCAAAGGTTATTATCAAATTTTCAAGTTTTATATATGTTTATACGATTCTTGAAATTTTTGATTTGAATGTTCATACTTATGAGTTTTAGTAGTTCATAGGAATTATTTGCAAATTGTTTGATGATGCAATTCTTGATCTAAATGTTATTGATGGAGTCCATAATTTTCCCTCAAGTTATGGATTACCAAAAGTCATTTCTTTAAAGACTCATTAAAGAACCATAGGTTACATAAAATGAAGAGTCTTCATTTTAATAAACCATTAAATTCATAAGTTATGAAGTTGAAAAGTTTTGAAGAGTTTCAAAACTTGACCTCAAGTTTTGGAACTTGTAAAAGCATTTTAGAAAACTTTAGTTCCAACCTCTAGAATTTTAAAGTTAAAATTCAACCATAATACTTTATAGTATTATATGTTAATATATATATATATATATATATATATATATATATATATATAAGATCAAGTCATTCTTACCATTAATAGGCCTCATTCACGAAGTCGGTCTATAAGGGGGTATAAGGTTGGTGCCTATAAAATGGCAGCTTAATGAGTGTCCACTCTCACCCACCGCTTCCTTGACTGGTGGAGGGTCGTTAGCCGAATGGGTAGGACAAGGACTATAATTCTCATTAAAAGTATAATGATAAATATAAAGTAACTAAACCTTTTCTAAATTCTCAATCCTAGTTACTTTAGGAAAATGTGGATTTGGTGCTATCCATTGAAATTAACTTTGTACCTTACCAAGTCGTTGGTGGAGCGTGTGTGGGTAACCGACACACTAACATGGACTAGTAAGAGTGGAAAAGGGTGACTTAATGTTTATTATATATCAGTAGAGTGCGTGTGGGTATCCGACACATTGATTAGATGATAAAGATTAAGGGTACCAAGTTAATTTGCATGGTTATTCACACCTTGTTTGTGATCCTCGGCATCCCAGTCATAAACTTAGTAGGGCACAATCGAGATTTAAAATATGCTATTGAAAAGTTCAATGAATATCAAAAGATCTAGGAGTTTCAATCCAATTAAAACCTAATACCTATTTCGTTTTTCATGGTGAAAATTGGTGAATCGTCATTTTCCTACCTTCAAATATTTTATAGCTTGGATTACGACATCCCTCTTCCAAGTTATAAAGTAATGTGTTGGGTCCTAGCCTTAATATTACATTTGGTTGTCTTATTAAGGATTCTATATCTAATCTAAACTTGTCTTTCTTCTTTTCATATGTCTTCCAACAATGTTGCTTCTGGATCAAACCCCACCGACTCCTTCTCTCTCATGAACCTTTGTGGGAGAGTCATATTTGATGGTTCAAACTTTAATGATTGGATCATGAACATCAGGATAGTCACGCATTATGAGGAAAAGCAATATGTCCTCAACAAGGAGCTGAAAGAAATTGATGAATCTACTGCTACTCCAGAGGAGATCACTGACTTTAGGGCACATGAGAGAGATACTACCAAAGTGGCATGTATCATGTTAGCCACAATGACAGCGGAACTCCAGAAGTTCTATGAGGACTTTTACCCTTTTGAGATGCATATGGACTTGATGGACCGCTACCATCAGAGTGATCATCAAGAGAGGTATGAAATCATCTCTACCATGATAACAACCCGAATGAAAGATGATGAATCTGTGACATCACCATTTTCACGGCCAAAAAAGACCGATTTTGTTTATGCTTTAATAAAATCAGAGTACCTCTTTTAATAAAAATGTTGCAGAATTTGTTCCCAGTAAAACATGATAAATACGTTATTAAAACATTTCCGAAGAAAAATATTTTTTATTCTTTTTAAAACATTTGGGATGTCATTGTCAATATAGAAACATAAGCATAAACAAAACTTCCATTCATTATCACTAGTGATTTATATCTCCTTAATCTCTCAGTGTAATGTGACTCATATCAACACCTGTGATATAAATAAACTGAGTGGGTCAGGTTGGGAAACCTGGTGAGTACATAGGGTTTTCAACCCACAATAAATAAGTTTATTAACTTTATCAAACCAAACAAACCCGATTACCCGTTCCTGTTATCCTTACTTTACGTCCCTAAAACATCTAACACAAGGGACCTAAACTAAGGACTTTCATCGGGGTGACAACACATGCTTCGGGGGTTCCTCAACAATTCATGTCAAATAAGGCAACCATGTGGGAGATGGAGTACTGCTGGTGAGCATACAGTTCAAATAAACACCTACAGGTTGCGAGCCTGCTAGCGTTCCACTGGACTGTCTAAAATAGTCCGTGATTGTCATCTATACTCGGCTAGATGACTGGATCATCAATAAAATCTATATCGAGGCCTCTCATTATTTTATTTGGTCACACAGAAACTATTACATCTACCTATGTTTTACCCAACACGTTTTGTAGATATAAAATACATATACAGTTTAAATCATATAAAACGTGTATAAAAATATTTCACCCAGCATAGACAGCAAGTATTTAGACAATATGCACACATAGCACGTAATTTATATTAAATACTTCATATCTATGTGTTACATGAAAGGGACCATGCACTCACTTGAAAAGGTGGTGATTCCGAACTCAGACAGCGTTTCGCTTCTTAAAAAAAAAATTCCTTCGACGAAATTTAGTATTATTACCACTAGAGTTTAGTCTATTATTCGCCGAGACTAATTAATAGTCTAGCTATTATTACTATTATATAAGCGTTAAACAATACTTATATAACCCATAATAATAGCCCACGTACTTATTATAAGTTCCTAATAACGTTACTATAATTAAATAAAAGTTATACTAAAAATAGCGTAGGCATAGCTCACTTACAACGGGTTTTATAGAAAATCGGGATTTGCTTGGAGCAGCATTCCCGAGCCGAAAATCTCTTGTTCTCGGAGCCGTTAAGCACTCAGGGGCTTTCGCCCCGTGCTAGGGAGGTTCCCTAGGCTTTTCGGGGGGTTTCGGGGATAGAGAGAGGTTCTAGAGAGAGAGAGAGTAAATAGAAGAAAGAATGGGAAAGGTGTGAAGAAAATAAGGGTGGGAGAGGTTCTATTTATAGGGTGAAAATGGATGAACTTGGTGCCACATGTCACCATCTAGTGGCAAGACTTTGGGAGAAAGTCATGGCCAAGATTGTGCCACATCACCCATTTTCACACAACACACTTTCGACTTCTAAAATCTGTAACTTTCACATACGACCTCTATTTTTGACTTTCTTTATATCCACGCGTAGGTAAAAATAAGATCTACAACCTTCATTTTAACTCCGTTGGCTAATTCTCGACCGATCTTAAATTTAACAGTACGAGGAGATTATACTGTTAAATGTCCGCGTAAAATTCGTAACTTCTACATACGGACTCTGTTTTCGTCTGTCTTTTTACCGTTGAGTTCCTATTAATGAGATCTTCAATTCTCATTTAGGTCGCATAGGCCAAAAACTGCTCGATCTAAAATTCGAGTTTCGGGCTGTGCACTGCTAAGCCAAATCTTTTAAAATTCATAACTTCCTCATACGAAGTCAGATTTGGGCGTTCTTTTTTTTGTATGTTCTCGGTTTAACGTATACTAAAACTTTTGTTTAGACTTCTAAGGCTAAAAACTCCTCCATCATAAATTCACTATTTACGTCTCCTGGTGTCGTGCCGGTTTTGCCATAAAACATCGACGGACTCTTCGTTATAACTAGGATTTCAACGTTGTTTATATGTACGGAACCCTTGAGATGTATTCTAAAACTTGGTTAAGATTATTTATTCTAAATAATCTTTTATCAAAAAGTCGTTTTCGACCCCTATTATCTCTAAATTGACTAGCCCGGATCTACGGGCGTTACAATTATCCCCCCTAGGATGATTACGTCCTAGAATCATCAATGAAACAGGGATCACATGATGACTCCATACGTTATCTCTTCATCCTAAGTAATAACCGTAACTTTGATGTTTCTTCGAACAAATATCTAACTCTAAGACTTCCTGATTACAGGCAGTGCTCGATCTTGCACTTGCTCCCTATCTCATGTTAGACTCCAAATTATAACCTTCAAGTCATAATCTCGATCCTTACTGGAGACTGCTTCTTCTTCTTAACAAACCTAAGATAAGTTATTTTATTACTAAAATGGACCGATGTGTCATATTCTAATG